>NC_133334.1:48904168-49220626 GCF_042186555.1 Aquarana catesbeiana | reverse complement strand
AATATTATTTATATATTTCATACAGAACTGAGTGAATCAGAAAATACCACATTATGGCCACTAGATGGGGCTGAGGATCATAGAAAACAAATAATATGCTCACCACCTCCATCTAGTGGCCATAATGCAATATTCTCCCCAACAACTACTTTTTATGAATGGAATGAACATCCTATATTTAGAGGGGAGATATACCTTTTGACGGTATAGAGAGCTACACAGTACATAGTATGTTACTTCAATGAAGAACTGAAGTGAATAGCCCAACTGGCTCGGCAAAGTGTTGAAGAGGTGTACTGGTCCTGGATAAATGTAACCTCTTTCCGCCCACGTAACGAATACGTGCGACAGCAAAGGGGGTGGGCTTTAACGCCCACACACCGCACATATGCGTCCAAGGGCGGCAGAAGTTTCTGTGCCGAGAGCGCACTTTACTGCACACAATGATCAGGAATCTGCAGAACCGGCTCCCGATCATGTGACCACTAGGACAGCCAATCACAGTGGTCACATGATTAGGCAGACCTTCCCACTTCTCCAGGCAAAATAGCCCAGTTAAAGGGAAGCTAGGGTGGGCAGAAAGGGGTTAAGCAATTATTATAACTGATATTCTTAGATTTACATCAGACTGTGCTGTTATCTGCAGCAAGCTATACATTTGTGAAGGCCACCTGTTAGCTTAACCACTTCAATACCGGGCCTATTCTGGCACTCCTCTCCTACATGTAAAAATCATATTTTTTGGCTAGAAAATTACTCAGAACCCCCAAACATTATATATTTTTCTTAGCAGACACCCTAGGGAATAAAATGGCGGTCATTGTAGCTTTTTATCTCGCACAGTATTTGCGCAACAATTTTTCAAATGCTTTTGATTTTTTTATTTTACTTTCTTTTACAACTTTTTTTTGATCACTTTTATTCCTATTACAAGGAATGTAAACATCCCTTGTAATAGGAATCATTTGTGACAGGTCCTCTTTATGGAGAGATGTGGGGTCAATAAGACCCCACATCTCTCCTCCAGGCTGGAAAGCATGAGATCGAGAAAAAAAATTCACCAATCTCATGCTGACAGCCGATCACGCCTTTGTTTACTTCCGGGAACCCGGGCGTGACGTCATAACGTCGCGCCCGGGCCTCCGACGGTCGTAGAGATGACTGGTGACCATCTGGTCCCTGGAAATCTCTATCGTCGTCATCCAGAACTGCCGCTATGATCGTTCTTATGGTGCACAGAATCGCCGGCTGAAAACAAGGATATCTGAATGATGTCTGAAACTGCTGGAATCATTCAGATATTCCCACTGAAAGTCCAGGACGTCATATGACGTTCTTGGACGGGAAGTGGTTAAAAAACGGAAAATTCATTTGAATTACTAATATTATTTAAATAAATAAATAATAAAATATACATATTCCATATGTACGTGAAAAAAAATGAAATATTTGTTTTAGTCCCAACCATAATAAATAGGAAAACAGGTAAAGCCACAGATAAACACAGATTCTTTAAGCTGACAGTACCAGTGATGCCATAGTGAAGCCGATCACTTCGATACATCCATCATCGTGTCGCTGAGGTTCGAAGTCATGGTGCTCCCCAGGATTTCCCCATGGTATGGTGCCTGCACAATACCTAGTGAAATAATATATAGATTAATAATAATAAAAACACTTATGTACAGTAAGAGCCTGAAATAAAGGAGTAGATGTTGCTAGTCACAGACTATCATTTTATCACCTGGCCCAGAAAAACGATAGCAGGAAGCTGATTGGCCGTTTGGGGTATCAGAAACATTATTCATAAATAGGTTCCTATATGTCTGGAAACAGCTCACTATCACAGGCAAGCACACCCTGGGCAGCTGGGTTCAAATATAGCGAATGTAAACATCGATTTCACATGATCCTGCTGATTACATTGCAAAAAGGGTTATAGACCTACGAAGGGAAAGCAAAGACTACAGCTGCCCATAGAAATCACACTTGGAAAGGGTTGGGTCAGAGCTGGTTACATTCCTCCGTGTCAAGATAAGTCCATATCATAACTCTGGTGAGGCAGCACTCTTAGCACGCATGGGCCTCAAAGAAAACCTGGATACAGGAAAGTAGATAGAAATCAAAAGTGTCACATCAAAGGTTTGGGAGTTCAGGAATATTTATTTTATTTTAAAAATCTGATGGAAACACGTTTCAGGGGCTACAAAATGACCCCTTCATCATCAGATGTGATTCACACCTATGCGTTTTTCAGATTTGCAGTCCATTTAGCATTAATTCCTGTGGGTCATGTTGACATCTACGCAGTTTCCACCAATGCGTTTTTTTTTTGTGGAAAGGTGCAGGGACTTTTTTCACGCAGCTCCATAGACTTCAATGGAATTGCATGAAAAATGCATAGTGCGTTTTCTGCTTGACAACAGACACCTCCTCCTAACAACATTAAGACATCCCAAATAATGTAAAACGCATTAAAAACACAACATAATATGCATAAAAAAGCAGGCTGGAAAACGGGCCTCAAAAAACGCATCAACCACACATGCATAGATGTGAACCTAGCCTCAGAGCTAAGAGAATGCAAACAATTTGTTGTAAAGAAAACAGGAAATAAAAAATAAATATAGGATATAATAAAAAAGTGTGCACATGCATGTGCGCATGCATGTGCGCGCACATACATATATATATATATATATATATATATATATATATATATATATATACATACATACACACATACACATACATATATATATATATATATACACACACACACACACAGTATCCCACAAAAGTGAGTACACCCCTCACATTTTTGTAAATATTTTATTATATCTTTTCATGTGACAACACTGAAGAAATGACACTTTGCTACAATGTAAAGTAGTGAGTGTACAGCTTGTATAACAGTGTAAATTTGCTGTCCCCTCAAAATAATTTAACACACAGCCATTAATGTCTAAACCGCTGGCAACAAAAGTGAGTACACCCCTAAGTGAAAATGTCCATATTGGGCCCAAAGTGTCAATATTTTGTGTGGTCTCCATTATTTTCCAGCACTGCCTTAACCCTCTTGGGCATGGAGTTCACCAGAGCTACACAGGTTGCCACTGGAGTCCTCTTCCACTCTTCCATGATGACATCACAGAGCTGGTGCATACTAGCACATTATTGCATTGCCTTGCAGGGGATTTTTTTTTTAAATGCTGCGGTTTACTACCACATTAATGGCTTAAAGTGACACTAAACTTATTCACTAAAACTAATCCATACACATCCACTACTTAAAGAGGAAGTAAAGTCTTCCTTTTTAATTGTACCTACAGGTAGGCCTATAATAATGCTTACCTATAGGTACTGTAAATATCTCCTAAACTTTACTATATACATCGACGCCATTGGCGCATGAGTCTGAAGAAACAGCCACCGGTGCTCTTTCTTCAGGACCCTGTACCGCGACCGGTGGCTCCCGCGCGCGTGCACGGAAGTGACGTCATCGCAGCTCCAGCCATTCACAGCAGCCAGCGAAGAAACTCCTGGGAAAACGTCAGTCATCTCAGCGGTGTGCGGGCGACACAGAGAGCTTTGTTCTAAGGTAAGTATTTCATAATGAGCGATGCATACTAGCTCATTATGCCTTTGTCTTACGGGTTTTTTTTTTTTTTGGGCGGGGGGGTTTACAACTGCTTTATTTGGCCCTCTAATTAATTTTTCTTTTGTAAATTCTTTATTCAACAAGAAAGAACAAGCGGATACAGAACGCCCCAAAGGGTATTATACAAAGACAGTATAGGCTGTACATCACCCTATCCATTTTTACACAACTATAAGAGCACTTTACTCAAAGTCTCCTAATGGGATAAAGTCAGGATGCTTGTCAACTGGGTAGGGGACCTCTGCGACCCGCACGGATCCTTTAATTTTCCCGGCATGAGCCGTCTTTTAAGGGAG
Organism: Aquarana catesbeiana; assembly: GCF_042186555.1. NCBI lineage: Eukaryota > Metazoa > Chordata > Amphibia > Anura > Ranidae > Aquarana > Aquarana catesbeiana. Next base: position 49,216,669 of record NC_133334.1, on the reverse strand, counting down.
TAGTTAGGGGAATGAAGCAGGTTTCCACCGGCCCCTAGAAGTCGTTATCCGACAAATTAGCAGCGGATAGGACCAGAAACAGAAACAAAAAAATGTTGAAAAAAAAAAAGAGGAAGAGAGAATGGGGGGAGAAAGAAAAAAAACAAAAAGTGGTGTGTGGGGGGGGGGTGGAGGAGAGGGATGTATATACCCCTGTCCAGTCACAACCAATCCCCCAGGGAGATTTTACAGGTATTCCCCTCAAGGGGGTTGGTTCACCAGCTGTCCGTATTCCTCGGAATAGATAAACTCGTGCCAAAAGTACCATTTCTTCGAGAGTCTCTCATTTAAACCTTTTTCCGTGGCCACCAAGTCCTCCATCGCGTGTAAGTCCGCTACTCTTTTCAACCATGTCGCCACCGTCGGAGGCTGGGTCTGTTTCCAATACAATGGGGTGCAGCCTTTTGCCGCCGTGAGCAAGAATCGCAATATAGATCTCCTGTAGTTCTTGGTCGGGATCTCATGGTGATGCAAAAGGAATAACTCGGGGGACTCCAGCAACATGTAATTAATTTTTCATTCAATCGTTTCCAACTGTGTTTTTCTGCCTCCTTGTAACATTCTCCATGAGATCCCACTTTCTTCTTTTACCCCCTCATTTCTCTTTGTTTGGAACAAGCAGTGCACGTTAATTGTGGTGAAGTGCTCTGCTCTATGTACATTGCACATCTCATAGTCTATAGTCGATTTGGGGAGCAAGCAAGAGAGCGTGGCTACATTTTTACATACAGGGGGATCATGGAGAATGAAGGTAGCCACCCTCTAACAGGAAGTCAGATCACAGCATCAAAAAAGGAATTTGGAGATTTGGAGGAGGCAATACAAGGGACATTTTTGGGTTAAGAATACATACTTGAATAGAATTTTTTTAGAACGAGAGTTTAGTGTCACTTTAGGTGCTTTCCTTACTTACCGAGGGATGTTTAGAAACACCAAGCACTGTAACTTCAGCTCCTGAATTTTAGCTGTTAGGTCCTGGCCATCACACTGTATATTAAAAAAAAAAGACAAATAAAATTAAATAAAAAGTTTTACACTTGTCATAATCGAAGCACTTCAATACGCAGCAAATCACAAATCAAGTATTGTGTTTCCACCAAGTCATTTAATGTTTGGATTAAGGTTACAATGCAATAAAATGTTCTGAGTGCAGCCAGGTTTAATAGATATCTATATGTCCATGAATGCAGTTCGATCAAGAGGTAGAACTCTACTGTGCTTTTTGTAAGGGTAAAAAAAAACAAGATTAAGGGTTCATTCACACTTACATTGGCCTGAAGTGCGATCCCTGTTCAGATTGCTGTTCAGAGAGCATTTGACAGGTGCTGAGGAAGCACTGTATCACCCCCACACCTCCTGCTTTAAATGCTTAAACCCTGCACTAGTGTGCCGCAACCACATTCATTGCACACCGTTGTGGGGCACTTGCAGTGGCCTCATTCACTTGAACAGGTCGCTCTTTGTAGGTGCTACACCCGCCGAAAGTGACAGGGGGTATAATTCCTGCCTTAGCTGAGAAGCAAAGCATCATGGTCGCAGCATGTATACACCCCATGCCTCTGCCACTAAAATTAAAGTGCTTGGGAGACAGTAAAAACATGGCTCAGCCGTGGAGTTTTACCACTCCTCATTTGCTAGTGTGAACAAGTCCTTAAGCAAACCTGTACTCTGTTTACATGGGGAAAGTAAACACGTTTGCTATAAAGCTGAATTCCAGGAATTTAGCTAATCATAAAAAGTGAACACACACTATGAATTAGGTCCAAGGAGCTGCATAACATCTCTTGGACTCATCTCTATTATTTACATTTGACAGTTATACTGCACTCCCACAATATGGCTATCGCTGAATTTCCTATGAGCCCGATGCCAATGATTCAGGTCTAAGCATCTTTACATTAGAGTTGTGCAGCTGCTATGCCCGCCCCTCCCCTCCCTCTGCCCAATCACAGAAGCCTTTGTATTATGTGAACTCATTCACAAAATACAACGGCTTATCTGAATGGGTAGCATAGGGGAGGGGCGGGCATAGCTGCTCTGTGTGCCTCTCTCTCCTCTATCACAGTATATGCTCCAGCACAGTCATAAAGCTGTCAGATATAAATAATAGAGATATGTTCAGGAGATGTCATGCGCCTCATTGGACTCAACTCATAGTGTGACTGCAGTTTTTATAAAGTGGCTGAATTCCTGTATTTCAGCTTTATTCCTCCCCCTCAAATAATACATACTCACCTTTACATTGCTTCTCTGCTGCTTTGTTTAGGTGTCTGTAGCAAAAGAAAATACCCCGTACTGCCAGGTAGAGTAGTGCATGCAAATTAGTACATGTGCACTTGAGAAACTTATAGCTTATACAGGGCAACATCTCCTGCTCCTGATTGCTGAATAGAGTGGCAGCAGAGGGAAAAAAAGACAAGTATGTGCTCCTGGGAAGGGGGAGATAAAACCTGTTTCTTTAATCTGCATTAGCAAAACACAGGTTCCCTGTAAATACAGTAAAACCTTGGATTGCGAGCATAATTCTTTCCAGAAACATGCTTGTAATCCAAAGCACTTGTATATCAAAGCGAATTTCCCCATAAGAAATTATGAAAACTCAATTGATTTGTTCCACAACCATTTATTCATAGGTCCTTAAGTTTATAGTCCATATAAAAAGATTATAGCAATGTGATAGATTGTGTAACCATAAAATGTCCATCCACAAATGGAAGCCTCCACAAGGGGATTAGAAGCAAAATCCAGCAGGAGCTCCAGAGTATAAAAGAGAAGAGAGGGGCCCCTAAGTGTAGCAATATGGTTACATTTAATGAAGGTACAACATTTAGCAACTCACATGGACGGTCTATGTGGACAGCTTTACCCCAGATGGCTGCATACTTTGATGTGCCTGTTTTAACCACTTAAGGACCGCCTAACGCCGATTTACGTCGGCAAGGCGGCACGGGCAGGCAAAATCACGTACATGTACGTGATTTGCCTCTCGCGGGTGGGGGGTCCGATCGGACCCCCCCCCGGTGCCCGAAGCGGTCCCGTTCTGTTCCCCGGCGATCCGAGATGAGGGGGAGGCCATCCGTTCGTGGCCCCCCCCTCGCGATCGCCGCCGGCCAATGGGAACACTCCTTTGCTGCTGTATGCTAAACAGCAGCAAAGGAAATGATGTCATCTCCCCTCGGCTCGGTATTTTCCGTTCCAGCGCCGAGGGGAGAAGACATCAATGTGAGTGCACAACACACACACACACAGTAGAACATGCCAGGCATACAAAACACCCCGATCCCCCCCCCGATCGCCCCCCGATCCCCCCCCAATCACCCCCCCCCCCCTGTCACAAACTGACACCAGCAGGTTTTTTTTTTTTTTTTTTTTTTTTTTTCTGATTACTGCATTGGTGTCAGTTTGTGACAGTTACAGTGTTGGGACAGTTAGTATTACCCCCCTTTAGGTCTAGGGTACCCCCCTAACCCCCCCTAATAAAGTTTTAACCCCTTGATCACCCCCTGTCACCAGTGTTGCTAAGCGATCATTTTTCTGATCGCTGTATTAGTGTCGCTGGTGACGCTAGTTAGTGAGGTAAATATTTAGGTTCGCCGTCAGCGTTTTATAGTGACAGGGACCCCCATATACTACCTAATAAATGTTTTAACCCCTTGATTGCCCCCTAGTTAACCCTTTCACCACTGATCACCGTATAACCGTTACGGGTGACGCAGGTTAGTTCGTTTATTTTTTATAGTGTCAGGGCACCCGCCGTTTATTACCTAATAAAGGTTTAGCCCCCTGATCGCCCGGCGGTGATATGCGTCGCCCCAGGCAGCGTCAGATTAGCGCCAGTACCGCTAACACCCACGCACGCAGCATACGCCTCCCTTAGTGGTATAGTATCTGATCGGATCAATATCTGATCTGATCAGATCTATACTAGCGTCCCCAGCAGTTTAGGGTTCCCAAAAACACAGTGTTAGCGGGATCAGCCCAGATACCCGCTAGCACCTGCGTTTTGCCCCTCCGCCCAGCCCACCCAAGTGCAGTATCGATCGATCACTGTCACTTACAAAACACTAAACGCATAACTGCAGCGTTCGCAGAGTCAGGCCTGATCCCTGCGATCGCTAACAGTTTTTTTGGTAGCATTTTGGTGAACTGGCAAGCAAGCACCAGGCAGCGTCAGGTTAGCGCCAGTACCGCTAACACCCACGCACGCACCGTACACCTCCCTTAGTGGTATAGTATCTGATCGGATCAATATCTGATCCGATCAGATCTATACTAGCGTCCCCAGCAGTTTAGGGTTCCCAAAAACGCAGTGTTAGCGGGATCAGCCCAGATACCTGCTAGCACCTGCGTTGTGCCCCTCCGCCCGGCCCAGCCCAGCCCACCCAAGTGCAGTATCGATCGATCACTGACACTTACAAGGCACTAAACGCATAACTGCAGCGTTCGCAGAGTCAGGCCTGATCCCTGCGATCGCTAACAGTTTTTTTGGTAGCATTTTGGTGAACTAGCAAGCACCGGCCCCAGGCAGCGTCAGGTTAGCGCCAGTACCGCTAACACCCACGCACGCAGCATACGCCTCCTTTAGTGGTATAGTATCTGAACGGATCAATATCTGATCCGATCAGATCAGATCTATACTAGCGTCCCCAGCAGTTTAGGGTTCCCAAAAACGCAGTGTTAGCGGGATCAACCCAGATACCTGCTAGCACCTGCGTTTTGCCCCTCCGCCCGGCCCGGTCCAGCCCACCCAAGTGCAGTATCGATCGATCACTGTCACTTACAAAACACTAAACGCATAACTGCAGCGTTCGCAGAGTCAGGCCTGATCCCTGCGATCGCTAACAGTTTTTTTGGAAGCTTTTTATTGAACTGGCAAGCACCAGCGGCCTAGTACACCCCGGTCGTAGTCAAACCAGCACTGCAGTAACACTTGGTGACGTGGCGAGTCCCATAAGTGCAGTTCAAGCTGGTGAGGTGACAAGCACAAGTAGTGTCCCGCTGCCACCAAGAAGACAAACACAGGCCCGTCGTGCCCATAGTGCCCTTCCTGCTGCATTCGCCAATCCTAATTGGGAACCCACCACTTCTGCAGCGCCCGTACTTCCCCCATTCACATCCCCCAACGAAATGCAGTCGGCTGCATGAGAGGCATTTTTATGTGCTCCCGAGTACCCCTACCCAACGAACCCCCCCCAAAAAGATGTTGTGTCTGCAGCAAACGCGGATATAGGCGTGACACCCGCTATTATTGTCCCTTCTGTCCTGACAATCCTGGTCTTTGCATTGGTGAATGTTTTGAACGCTACCATACACTAGTTGAGTATTAGCGTAGGGTACAGCATTGCACAGACTAGGCACACTTTCACAGGGTCTCCCAAGATGCCATCGCATTTTGAGAGACCCGAACCTGGAACCGGTTACAGTTATAAAAGTTAGTTACAAAAAAAGTGTAAAAAAAAAAAAAATATATATAAAATAAAAAAAAATAGTTGTCGTTTTATTGTTCTCTCTCTCTATTCTCTCTCTCTATTGTTCTGCTCTTTTTTTACTGTATTCTATTCTGCAGTGTTTTATTGTTATTGTTATTGTTATTATGTTTTATCATGTTTGTTTTTCAGGTATGTAATTATTTATACTTTATTGTTTACTGTGCTTTATTGTTAACCATTTTTTTGTCTTCAGGTACGCCATTCACAACTTTGAGTGGTTATACCAGAATGATGCCTGCAGGTTTAGGTATCATCTTGGTATCATTCTTTTCAGCCAGCGGTCGGCTTTCATGTAAAAGCAATCCTAGCGGCTAATTAGCCTCTAGACTGCCTTTACAAGCCGTGGGAGGGAATGCCCCCCCCCCCCCACCGTCTTCCGTGTTTTTCTCTGGCTCTCCTGTCTCAACAGGGAACCTGAGAATGCAGCCGGTGATTCAGCCAGCTGACCATAGAGCTGATCAGAGACAAGAGTGGCTCCAAACATCTCTATGGCCTAAGAAACCGGAAGCTACGAGCATTTTATGACTTAGATTTCGCCGGATGTAAATAGCGCCATTGGGAAATTGGGGAAGCATTTTATCACACCGATCTTGGTGTGGTCAGATGCTTTGAGGGCAGAGGAGAGATCTAGGGTCTAATAGACCCCAATTTTTTCAAAAAAGAGTACCTGTCACTACCTATTGCTATCATAGGGGATATTTACATTCCCCGAGATAACAATAAAAATGATTTAAAAAAAAAAAAAATGAAAGGAACAGTTTAAAAATAAGATAAAAAAGCAAAAAAATAATAAAGAAAAAAAAAAAAAAAAAAAAAAGCACCCCTGTCGCCCCCTGCTCTTGCGCTAAGGCGAACGCAAGCGGCGGTCTGTCGTCAAACGTAAACAGCAATTGCACCATGCATGTGAGGTATCGCCGCGAAGGTCAGATCGAGGGCAGTAATTTTTGCAGTAGACCTCCTCTGTAGATCTAAAGTGGTAACCTGTAAAGGCTTTTAAAGGCTTTTAAAAATGTATTTATTTTGTTGCCACTGCACGTTTGTGCGCAATTGTAAAGCATGTCATGTTTGGTATCCATGTACTCGGTCTAAGATCATCTTTTTTATTTCATCAAACATTTGGGCAATATAGTGTGTTTTAGTGCATTAAAATTTAAAAAAGTGTGTTTTTTCCCCAAAAAATGCGTTTGAAAAATCGCTGCGCAAATACTGTGTGAAAAAAAAAAATGAAACACCCACCATTTTAATCTGTAGGGCATTTGCTTTAAAAAAATATATAATGTTTGGGGGTTCAAAGTAATTTTCTTGCAAAAAAAAAAAAACTTTTTCATGTAAAAAATAAGTGTCAGAAAGGGCTTTGTCTTCAAGTGGTTAGAAGAGTGGGTGATGTGTGACATAAGCTTCTAAATGTTGTGCATAAAATGCCAGGACAGTTCAAAACCCCCCCAAATGACCCCATTTTGGAAAGTAGACACCCCAAGCTATTTGCTGAGAGGCATGTCGAGTCCATGGAATATTTTATATTGCGACACAAGTTGCGGGAAAGAGACAAATTTTTTTTTTTTTTTTTTTTTTTTTGCACAAAGTTGTCACTAAATGATATATTGCTCAAACATGCCATGGGAATATGTGAAATTACACCCCAAAATACATTCTGCTGCTTCTCCTGAGTACGGGGATACCACATGTGTGAGACTTTTTGGGAGCCTAGCCGCGTACGGGACCCCGAAAACCAAGCACCGCCTTCAGGCTTTCTAAGGGGCGTGAATTTTTGATTTCACTCTTCACTGCCTATCACAGTTTCGGAGGCCATGGAATGCCCAGGTGGCACAAAACCCCCCCAAATGACCCCATTTTGGAAAGTAGACACCCCAAGCTATTTGCTGAGAGGTATAGTGAGTATTTTGCAGACCTCACTTTTTGTCACAAAGTTTTGAAATTTGAAAAAAGAAAAAAAAAAAAAGTTTTTTCTTGTCTTTCTTCATTTTCAAAAACAAATGAGAGCTGCAAAATACTCACCATGCCTCTCAGCAAATAGCTTGGGGTGTCTACTTTCCAAAATGGGGTCATTTGGGGGGGGTTTGTGCCACCTGGGCATTCCATGGCCTCCGAAACGGTGTTAGGCAGTGAAGAGTAAAATCAAAAATTCACGCCCTTAAAAACGCTGAAGGCGGTGATTGGTTTTCGGGGCCCCGTACGCGGCTAGGCTCCCAAAAAGTCCCACACATGTGGTATCCCCATACTCAGGAGAAGCAGCTAAATGTATTTTGGGGTGCAATTCCACATAGGCCCATGGCCTGTGTGAGCAATATATCATTTAGTGACAACTTTGTGCAAAAAAAAAAAAAAAAAAAAAAAAAGTGTCACTTTCCCGCAACTTGTGTCAAAATATAAAATATTCCATGGACTCAATATGCCTCTCAGCAAATAGCTTGGGGTGTCTACTTTCCAAAATGGGGTCATTTGGGGGGGGGTTGTGCCACCTGGGCATTCCATGGCCTCCGAAACTGTGATAGGCAGTGAAGAGTGAAATCAAAAAGTTACACCCTTAGAAATCCTGAAGGCGGTGATTGGTTTTCGGGGTCCCATACGCGGCTAGGCTCCCAAAAAGTCCCACACATGTGGTATCCCCGTACTCAGGAGAAGTAGCTGAATATATTTTGGGGTGCAATTCCACATAGGCCCATGGCCTGTGTGAGCAATATATCATTTAGTGACAACTTTTTGTAAATATTTTTTTTTTTTTTTTTTTTTGTCATTATTCAATCACTTGGGACAAAAAAAATAAATATTCAATGGGTTCAACATGCCTATCAGCAATTTCCTTGGGGTGTCTACTTTCCAAAATGGGGTCATTTGGGGGGGTTTTGTACTGCCCTGCCATTTTAGCACCTCAAGAAATGACATAGGCAGTCATAAACTAAAAGCTGTGTAAATTCCAGAAAATGTACCCTAGTTTGTAGACGCTATAACTTTTGCGCAAACCAATAAATATACGCTTATTGACATTTTTTTTACCAAAGACATGTGGCCGAATACATTTTGGCCTAAATGTATGACTAAAATTGAGTTTATTGGATTTTTTTTATAACAAAAAGTAGAAAATATCATTTTTTTTCAAAATTTTCGGTCTTTTTCCGTTTATAGCGCAAAAAATAAAAACTGCAGAAGTGATCAAATACCATCAAAAGAAAGCTCTATTTGTGGGAAGAAAAGGACGCAAATTTCGTTTGGGTACAGCATTGCATAACCGCGCAATTAGCAGTTAAAGCGACGCAGTGCCAAATTGGAAAAAGACCTCTGGTCCTTAGGCAGCATAATGGTCCGGGGCTCAAGTGGTTAATCATCAACCATGTGAGTTTCTAAATGTTGTACCTTTATTAAATGTAACCATATTGCTACACTTGTTATAATGAATACAATCACATCTTGCCTCACATGTAACGGACTCCTCTTATTACTAAAAAACGCAACAAATTTATTGCAGCAGGATATGCAATCGCTCTTAAATGTGGTAATTTGCCAAGTAAGGAAATTCAGCAATTAAAATCCGCATCACTGTAGCAGAAAGCTGCATAGTGCACAATCTCTACACACTCTATTACCTTTAGCACTACGCTGAGACTTTAAAGTGAACCTGTTGTGATAGCGAACAAAAGTGAAAGAAAAAGATGCGGGATATTAAAAAAAAAACAAAACATCGATACTCACCTATATGGCTGCAGCATGGGTCCGATCGCCAGCTCTAAGACTAATGCCGCGCACACAGGAGCGTATTTCTCGCCGGAAAAAGATATGACGGCTTTTCCGACGGGATTCCGCTTGCATACACATGGTCATGCAAAAGTTCGCTGAAATTACGACCGTCAAGAACGCTACGACAAACCGAGAAAATGAAGTTCAATGCTTCCGAGCATGCGTCTAATTGTTTCCGAACATGCGCAGGGATTTTGCATGTCGGAATTGCCACAGACGATCGCATTTTCGGATAGGAACTTTTCCCGACCGAAAAATTGAGAGCATGCTCTCAATCTTTTGCTGGCTGGAATTCCGCCAGCAAAAGACCGATGGAGCATACACACGGTCGCATTTTCCGTCAAAAAACTCTCATCGGTCTTTTGCGGGCCGAAATTCTGATCGTGTGTAAGCGGCATAAGAACTGAGCTATCACATGACCTCTGATTGCTCAGTAATCATCACTGAGCACAGTGCCAGGGACTGTCTGTTGTCAGCTCTCAGTCCTGCCCCTTCATCACTCACTAGAGTGCCCGGCTATGCAGGGGGTTAGAGTGGCTGGCTCAGGTGCTTAGCGGCGCGCTGAAAGGCTTCGCAAGCTGCTGATCAGGCATCTGGGTGGATGCCAACAATATTTCCAGGATCCTTCCAGGGCCTGGAGCAGCTTTGTGACGTTAGCCAACAGCAGACTTTAGCCCAATGTCAGCTGAGTCTGGGTACAGAAATAAGTGCGCTCCTGTGACCCAGAAGAGACGTATGACCAAAAGAGCTTAGGCAGAACTTCTCTATTAAGAAGATAAAAGAAGACTTCAAGAGGTCCTTAACTCATATTTAACATCCATCGTGCAACAGCATCTCAAATACTTTGGTTGTGTCTAGTTTATAAATGTCAAAACTCAGCTATTAACCACTTGACCTCTGGAAGATTTACCCCCTTCATGACCAGGCCATTTTTTGCGATACGGCACTGCGTTATTTTAACTGGCTATTGCGCAGTCGTCCGACACTGTGCACAAAAATTATTTTGGTGGTATTTGATCACCTCTGCAGTTATTTTTTGCACTATAAACAAAAAAAGACCGTCAATTTTGAAAAAAAAAAAAAAAACAACTATTTTTTACTTTATGCTATAAAGCATATCCAATAAAAAAAAATGAAAAAAATCTTCTTCATCAATTTAGGCCAATATGTATTCTGCTACATATTTTTGGTAAAAAAAATCCCAATAAGCATATATTGATTAGTTTGCGCAAAGGTTATGGTGTCCACAAACTATTGCATTGCGGCGGACAGTCGGGACACTAACTGACACTTTTTGAGGGCCAGTGACACTAATACAGTGATGAGTGCTAAAAAATATGCAAGGTCACTGTTCTAATGACACCGGCAGGGAGTGGTTAAACATCAGGGGTGATCAAAGGGTTAACTGTGTGCCTAGCCAGTGTTTGTGTATTGTGGGGAAGGTGCTTTTACTAGGGAAAGGCATTGATTCATGTTCCTGCTTTGCAGGAACACAGGATCAATGCCTTCGCTACTGACAGAACGGCAATCTGCCGTGTTTACCACCATTTCACCATTCTGGCTCTCTACCTAATGATAGGCAGACTTCGAATCCATGGACCCCCCCCCCGTTAATCAGCTCCCGCTGTGTCTAATCACATGCATGCCCCAGACTCAGAAGTGTAGGATCACATACTAGGTACGTGATCTGTCGCAGAGTGGCTGCCCTGCCGCAGTATATGTGTAGTGGGCGGTCCTGAACTGGTTAAAGAGGAGTTCCGGCCCCCTACCCCCAAAAATTTAAAGTCAGCAGCTACAAAAACTGTAGCTGCTGCTGACTTTTACTATTAGGGCATTTACCTGTCCAGGCAACCAGCGTAGTCCCTTTCATTCTTGAATCGGCTCTCAAGTGTGGACGCTTTCATCTTGGCTATGGAAAACCGACAGTGAAGCTTTGCAGCTTCACAGCCAGTTTCCTACTGTGCATGCACGAAGTGAGCCAGAACTGGGAATGGAAACCTGTCAAAACTAGGTACCCGCCCCCCTCAAAAGGTGCCAAATGTCGCAGCGGAGGGGGGGTGGGGTGGGGGGGCAGCGTAGCTTCCCCTTTTGGGTGGAGCCCTGCTTTAAGTTATAACTCGGCCACATCTTCCCACAACCCAACGTGCTGACCTTCCCTAACCAAAAGAGAGAGAAGAACCGCAGCTCATGCATAGTGATTGTCCTATTGCTTGTCATAGATTATGGGGTTCCCAGGTAGAAAGGCACAAGGATGTACCTCTTGTTGGTCACTCTTAACTCTGGATCTCAGCTTTTCTTTTTTATGGTATTTTCAACAAAAAACGACTTTAGTCTGAGCACACAATAGCATGTTATCAGAGATTACCTTTTTTTGGGGATAAATCAGGTAGATTAGACAAGCCCTCTGTGCTACCCAGAGGCTATTAAAGTGAAGTCACAACTTTTTTTTCCTTTTATTTAGTACATTGTGCAATTACAATACAGGTACAAACAACAATACTAGAAGAAAAGAGGGTGCACCAGCCTAGTGCATTATCCCACATAAATTTATTTTGTAAAAAAAAAAAAAAAAAAAAAAAAAGATTAAAACTACTCACAAGCATGTAGAAATAAATACGCATATACAGGCCACTATTCCGTGGCTATACAGTCCTGGGACCAGCAGTCTCCAGATCACGGGGGAGACCATCCAGGGGCCCCTGCTGGCTGACGCATTTCGAAGGTAAACCTTCTTCCTCAGCTCTGAATAAAGACGACCATGCGAAGATTGCAGCAGTGGCGATGAATGGATAAGGGGGAATGCAAAGTGCACGTATGGCACTATAGAAACAGGTGTCCCCATTGGAAGACTTTCCCTCAATATTCAGCTTTGGTGACCACTAACATTTTGGAATACCCATCAATCTTTCGCCTGGTAACAACGGTCACCATGGCCATTAGGCTCGTTTATATGTGTGGCCATGGGTGAGAAAAAAAAGGAGGTTGAGCCATAGTTTTACTGCCTCCCGACCGCCCACCTGAATGGTAACATTCAACTGCTCACAACTGTACAAATGCTGCGGCCACGATGCTGGGCTTCACGGCAAAAATTAAACAGCATGTCACTTTCAATGAGTGTTTCCACTTACGAACATGGGCTATGGGTCAACTTGTAACTGCCTAGCATTGTGGTGCAGTAGTGCTGCATTTAAAGGGTTAAATAAGGCAGTGAGGAGGCAGCCTTCTCACCACCTGGATTGCTTTTCAGAGGAGCAGCAGTCCTTGCCACATGTCTGAACGAACCCTTAGAGAGGGAGAATTTCCCCTGCTGAGACACAGGCAGCAGAAAAACTCTGACCGAGCTGTCACCTTTAATGGACCTATCATTTGTTGACAAAGCATTCTCCACCCTGAAGGCACACATACACACACCCCTTGTGTACTACATGCAGCTGCAGTGTAGGGAATGCCTTGACCACAATTGATTGGCCCATTACAAAATAAACCTCACTAGCGGGCTCAGCCCTGTGGGTTCAGAAATGACCAACCCTCGTTCTAAAGCTTCCATGCTCCACCAAAAACTATTGTGGTCAGAGATAGACTTCATAGGTCCTTTCTGACCTTCAAAATGCTTCCTACGTCATTATAAAAAAAAAACTGAAGCACTAGGACATGCTTTGGTTTGCCATGATGTGCTCATATCTAAGTTAGTGGCTGTCCAAAATTGCACCTGTCCCACCAAAACATAAACACACAATGACAGTCTGCATACACTTACCTATAGTACATAAAGCACAGGCAGATGTTTACTTTCTGGCATGGATTTAAAGATTCTTGACACTTTTCCATAAGATGGGCCAGACACAGTCACCCTCCCAAGTGGTACAATGCACAACAGTAGAGAATGAACACAAACGTGTCTACTTACCACAACTCGGATGTGTTTGGCCAAATCTCTGGAGCTGCCAGTTAGGAAGTCAGAGAACGCAGTCTGCATGGAAAGACAGGATGAGTAGGAAGGACTAGGAAGACATGAGCATGATGATCATTACACCTAGATCTACTCACCCCAGCGTAGAACATCTTATTGCGAAAACGACTGTTGAACTTTTCTGGGTTTGCCTCTAGGAAAGGAGAACAAATAGACCAATCACATAACAGATATGGTCAAAAAAATAATGGCACTTACAGTGTATCTAAACCCCACAACGCACTTAGTTTTTGCTCCCTTTAGGCCTGTTAAAAAATTCTATTGAAAATAAAAAAATGCAGGCATTAAATCTAAAGGTCTGATAACATACATTATATCACCTTTTTTGTCCTTGGATTTAGATATGCTTCAAGCATACAAAAGGTTTTAGATATAACATCTAAAATAGGGAGAAATATGTTGAGCAGCATGGTCACACACATTGTGATTATATATTTTATTTCACTGGACATTTAAGGATTGGACACTATACTAAAAAATGTGTATTATGTATAATTAACTTGACTATTTAAATGTACAGGAGTAGTATATGCAATTACTGAATTGTGTTAATGTCTTAACAGTGTGTTGGTTTAGCACACAATGGCTGCTTTCACACTGGGGCGTTGGCGGTAAAACAGCGCTATTTTTAGCGCTGCTTTACCGTCGTTATTGCAGCGGTATTCGGCCGCTAGCGGTGCGGTTTCAACCCCCGCTAGCGGCCGAAAAAAGGTTAAAACCACTCGTATAGCGCGGCTATAGCCGCGGTATTGCTGCGGTATAGCCGCGCTGTCCCATTGATTTCAATGGGCAGGAGCGGTTTAGGAGCGGTGAATACACCGCTCTTTCATCGCTCCAAAGATGCGGCTTGCAGGAGTTTTTTTCTTCTCCTGCCAGCGCACCGCTTCAGTGTGAAAGCTCGGGCTTTCACACTGAACAAACAGCAGCGGCTGTTTTGGGTCGGTTTGCAGGCGCTATTTTTAGCGCAATAACGCCTTCAAACCGCCCCAGTGTGAAAGGGCTCTAAGAAGACTTAAGCTGGACACAGATGAATCGAATCTAATCCGGTTCAACAGGGACCAGTTGAGATTTGATCCATCTATGTGCAGGCTTATTGTACCCAAGTCAATCCATTGATCTACTTGGGTACAACCAATATGTCAGAATTTTGGGATGCAAATACTGCCAGGAGGCAGTGCTCCCCCCCCCCCCCTCCCCCCGCTGGTAGAATGCAATACTTCCACAGGAGGGATTCCCCCCATCAACATTAACTGTGTTGATGTGGGAATCAAGCAGTTTTCTTTCCTGCAACTTGTGGTTGCAGAAAATATAAATCGCATAATCTATGGCCTGCTTTAGACAGTTAGGTTTTTTTAATATTTAAATTTAATGTTCCAAAATGGTGCCTAAATGGCCAACCTCCAGCCTCAAGTTCTGTCACACACAAATGTGTCCCAGTGTATAAGTTTTGAAGGGACTTTGAGGACTTCAGGTGACAGATCCAGATGGCAGGGAAGCACAGAAAAAGCTACAGAGCTACAGAGTTTATAATAGAATGTGCCTATTACTTTGCATACCGGGTATGCTTCACAGGAACAAACCACATGGTTATTTGGGTACTGCACATGAAGTTTACTGAACCCTAAAGGGAAAGACACTGCTTTGTAGACAGACTATTCATGTTAGTAGTGGATTCCAACAAGATAATTCCTACTGACGCGAAGTGACTGCAGAGTTATCTAATCACGGGTGCTAGGGTCCTCATGCAGTAATATTTCTGCAACAAATACCGTTTATTTCTCCTTTTATACAAATCTACATGTCCCCTTTTTTAGTAGCAATAGGACTAGTAAATTGTAAGCCCACAACACTTGTTACAACCAAATCTATCACCCATCACTGCATCCCCAAAACATACAGAGAGCTTCCATACCTCGGGACTCATGGAATTCCAGCGTGACTCGAGCATCAAATCCCAGGCTGAAATAATTATTGAACACATCCAGAGGCAGCTGTAGGAAGAGAGGAGGGTTAAAACACTAGTCCTTCTATATGGTACATATGACAAAATTTACCAACAACTTTGTAGTACAAGGACCTGACTGATTGGATAGAAATGCAATGGGCTGCAATAGACATACTAAACAAAGGGCCAGTTTACTAATATATTTAATATGCCGGCATCAGTGGGAGTAAACAATGCCCCATCTTTAGTGTCAGTGAGAGGAACTGTGCCCCGTTGATGGTGTCATTGGGAGGAATTGTGCCCCATCATTGGTGTCATTGGGCCCCATCATTGGTGTCATTGGGAGGAATTGTGCCCATCGTTGGTGTCAGTGGATGAAATAGTGCCCCAAAGGCCAGATAAAAGCAAGAAAAGTGCCGCATCTAGCCCCTGGGCCACAGTTTGGGGACCATTGAGATAGGCCATCACATAGGATGGTAAATTTAAAGGTGATAGTACAGAGGTTGTACAATCAGATTGTACTATGCATGGCCAGCTTTATTAACTGCTACTTGTCTGATAACAACACAAAGTGCAGTGATAGATGCAAAATGAAGATCTAAAAAACTGAGAAATGCCCATAAATGGAATTGAAATGGAAGTAAAGTCTTATTTTTAAAAAGTGCTGACATGCAGGTCTTTTTTATGACATTTTTGCTTGTACAGTGAGCCGCGCATGCACAGCTCAGTTCAGTCTTGGCATGTGCAGGAGTTAATCTGGGTATACGCTGGAGTTTTTTTTTCATTCAATTGGCCCCTTCATATGCAGATAAAATGCTGGTTTTCCAGCAGGCCCATTCGACAGATGTCGGTCTAAAAGACCAGCTTCTGTTGACAAAGATACACGCACATTGAAATTTGGCCGGTTCCTGCTGAACCGGCAGAATTTCGATATATGCATACCCTGCTTTACACCATCCCTGCTAATCAAGATGGCCAAAGACACCAAACTCAAAGGAAAACTATGTAAAAATGGAAGCGCCATCCTTGGAAGGGAGCGCAGACATCGATGGAAGTAATTGCTTTGCTAGGTAAGTGTGACACAATGTGCAAAAATGCTGTGCAGACTATAGTAAAAATCTCTTGGGGAACCAAAATGTAAAATTTGCTGTGGGGGTTTACTACCACTTTAAGTTTGTCCACTGGACTTTATTTTAGACTCCCTTACATTTCAGCCCTTCAAAATAAATTGTGTACTTACTTTAGCGGTTGCTCCTTCTCCCCAATCCTCGTCACAGGCGTCGAGGTTTCTCTCCACTTCCAGGTTCCACCGATCCAGCTGGACCACAGTTCCCTCCTCTATGTGGGATAGGATCTTAGAAAGTGGCTCATCAGTATAACCCTAAGATTTAGGAACATAGGCTAAATTATTCAGCACATTCCATCTCATTTGTACACAGAGCATATATAATGGGCCACAACCTACAGTTTGCATCAGATTGTATGCTACACTGAATCACAGCACATGTGTGTGCATACAAAGGAAACATATACCAATAGAAATATGGGTGATGCCACTACAGACCCCCCTCTGTAAATGCTAGCTGCCTGGCTGTTTATGGTTCCTGAGCCATTGAGGAAATGTACAACCCCTTCTTACTCTACATGTTTCGCTCAGAAGAGCTTCCTCAGGAGTTTTTTGGAAGTGTTGCATGAAGTAATATATACGGATGCTTGTGTTCATGAAATATTAATTTTAATTCATAAACTACAGCCAGGATTTACAAAGTGGGAAGACCTAACGTGTATACCTATTCTGAAGTATAAAGGTCCATTTTGAATGTGAATTGCAGAGTAATGTTGTTTACATGCAGTTCTGTGCAGTGCGGTTTCAGCCCCATTAATTTTGAATGGGCTGAAATCGGCACCAAAAGAAGTGCATGCACTACTTTTTGAAACACACAGCAACTGCATCACATGGTATTTTTGTACCATGTGATCCGGTGTGGGCAAACGCACTGCATTTGTGACCTGCGTTTGGGAAGTCGTTAACTTTGAACTGACCCCTGCAGCAGATCACAAGGCCAGTGCGATTGGAATGCAGTGAGGGAGAGCCCTTGTTCCCGTGTGGCTTTCTGCACTGCAATTGCACTGTCCTTGCCCTGCATTCCAGTGTAAATGGGCCTTTAAAGCCATTAGATCTTTGACATTTTCAGAGGGAGAGGTCAGAACTGGCAGTCTACATATTCCTTCCAGTGTAGGTTAGGGTTAGGCAGAGGTGTAATCACAAAAAGCTAAGATGAAGGCACATATACCCAAGTTGTAAAACACAAGTCAGTGGTTCAGTTCTTAAAGAACAGTCTCCCAGCTCAGTCACCGACAGCAAAGAACAGTTTCTAGTTCATTCACACAGAGCAAAGAGCATTCTCTCAATTCATTTACATTCAGCAAAAATCAGAGAGGAGTCCCTTAGCTTGTTCACATAGAGCATTTATTTTATTTAATTTATTTCAGGTACTTATATTGCGCCGTCAATTTACGCAGCGCTTTTACATATACATTGTACATTCACATCATAAAGCATTCTCCTAACTTCTTCACATGCAGCAGAGAGCAGTCTCATAGGTCTGTCATGGGATGCCTTGATGTCACCTTCCAGCTCGACAAACTTACTGAAAAATCGAAGGAGCCGGGTAGAAGATTGTTGGTCAAACAGTGAGTGCATCTATTTAGACGCAGTCACTGTTCGGATATTCAGCAGTTTCGGGTGCCAATTGTCAGAATACAACAGCCACCAGGGGGAGATTCTTCCATTCTTACGGTTTAGCATAGCTGGAGAAATCTGTAAACGTATGTCTAGCCTTAGGCCATTGCTATTCAGCAAATAGAGTATTGGCTCATTTACATACAACAGAAACAATTTCTCAGCTAATTAATATGCAGCACCCTGTAGTTTAGGCAGGGAGCGCCTCACAAATTTACTTGCCAGTAGTAGTTATCCTGGTTGATTGATAGAGATCTATTGATTTCTCCCTAAGTTTGGCCTTGCTGCACTTTTCTCTTTTACCACTAGGTGGACGGGTACTTGGTGGTACTAGATGTGAGAAGGGCAACCCAAGGTCAGGTTATGGGTATATGGGGTATCTCAGCTAATGGGCAGCGGTTTTCCTGAATCCCTTGGCCTGCTGGGAGAGCCTATATATTCGGGGAGACAGGTGATCTGTGTTCTGTGCCACCTGGACGGCTGTCTGGGTGGACGTGTGCTATATTGCCCGGGCTGCTAGGCCGGAGATTGGACCTATCCCGGTTTCATCTGGCTGCTAGGCTGTCTGAGGGTCTATCCAGAAGCAAGAGAGCAGCGCAGGGTTGGGATTGCGGCTTGCAGTCCAACCAAAGTGACGGTTCTGTCGGCCAGAGAACCTGTCGTGGTTGGAGGTAGAGGGGGAGCTGTCGCCACTAAGGGACCATCCGCCTTATTACCAGGGACCACAGTGAGTAACTGATGCAAGTACCTGAGCAGCATTCTCACCAACCGCGGAAGGTGAAGAATCGTGGTGCAACTTCAGTGGGAATCAAGCCAGGGACCCAGCCAGCGGAGCTGACGCTTGCAGAACAGCTTTGTGTGTCAAGCCAGGGACCAAGCAGCCCAGTGGGGTGAAGCTTGATAGGTATTTAGAGTGCCAAGCTAGGGACCCAGCAGAGAGGCGGGGGTGACGCTTGATGAAGATACCACCGTGAAGATTGGAGGAGCTCAAGGGATTCAGTGGCAGTGAATCTAGTGAGAGACCGGGAGCTCAGTGTATGGAAGAACTACAAGGAGAAGTTGTAGTGAAGCTGAAAGAACACTTACGCTTTGTGTTAGGAACTGTTAAAGACTGTTGCCATAGGAAACAGCATTCCTGCACGTGCAAATGTGGCTTCTTGCTGGAGGCCTTGTCCCCTGCACAGCTGTCCTTCTATTGAGTTTGCCAATTGAATTTGCAACTATCTAAAGGTGTCCTGGCAATAACCCTCTCTCCCCCAAAAAATACAAAAGAACTGTTAAGAGAAATAAAACCTCTTTTACATCCAAGAAGTGTTTGGCGCCCAATGACTTTTACCTTCTTTGCACCCACTATGCCTCACAACCCACTACATATAGAAGGATGTCAGTTATCTTTGGCCTTGAAAGTCTTTATTAGAGTGGAGGAGACCGGAGACCTTGATACAAATATATAACAGGGTGGAGACCTCTGACACATTCACACAGAGCAAAGAGCAGTCTCCTGGATCATTCACAACTGATTTATATCCAGGGTCTATCTTACACCCCAGCAAGAACACTGTGACCACAGTATCACTTACCCCACCCCAGTTAAGAGTTCTGGCGAGGTCATTTCCTGTTCCTAGGGGTAGTATAGCGACAGGCGGAGAAGGGAAAAGATGCAGCTGATCCAGTACAGAAAGGATCCATCCCACCTGATGAAAGAAATGTGTTAACTGTCACACAAGGAAATACTCAGGGGTCTTACAATCAAATATTGTAAGACCCCTAAATATCAAATACAATCAAATATAGCAGCTTCAGAATATACATTATATAGGAAACCCAAGAATGTAAGGGACCAGATGCTTGCACTAGCAACACTCAGATATTTGTAACAAGCACTGATTGTCTAAAGTGGTTTTCATAAGCTAAGCAAAATATCTTTTAGGCCAGGTGCAGCCGAGGGTCACAGCATGGGGTCCGGCGCATTTCTGTACAGCGGTTCAGGTGTGATTCAGGTCTGAATCTTTGCCTGAACCGGACCTAAAGACGCACAGGACCCTTCTGCAATCCGGACCGTGGCTGCCCGGGACCTGTGTGAACGGGCTCCATTGAGAGCCAGACACACTTACCTGTCATGCAAATTGGATGCAAGGAAACCGAATCCAATTTGCATATATGTGAACCCAGCCTTACTTTTCCTTCAAACTTGGAAAAGTGCTTCGTTCTGACCCATAAATTATCATTGGCTACTAGGACACAGGAAACAGGGTTCAAATTTATTATAACTAGGTGGCACAGGTACCCCTCCGTTCTCCATAACCACGCAATCTCACATGCTTGCTGGTGGTTCCACACCTCCAAAAGGCTCCATGCTCCACATCTGGTGGGCTTGCCCCCTCCCATCCAGGCATTTGGAACACATTTCTTTAATCTTTACTACATGCTTATGGCAACTCAGATTCGATTGTTTTGAAAGATAGCACTTCTCTCCATGATTCCTGGACCACTTAAATCCACAAAAAGATGTCCTCACGCATTTTCTAACCAGGACGGTCATACCCCGATATTAGAAAATTCCCTCTACACCTCCCCTTATGGATTGGGCAAATTAACTAGAATACATTTGGGACCTGGAACATCTGTTGTTGCAGTAAACTGGAAGCGAAGAACAATTCAAACAGACTTGGACTTCTTGGTCTCCATTTCATTACTCCTCTGAGTTCCTAGACTGGGCCAAGGAAGGAATTCCCTCGACCTCCCATTAGCCATGATGGAATGATTTCAGATCCCTTTCATACCCCCAATCGCTTTTCTCTCTTAACCCATTCTTTTTATCTTAACCAGATTTAAATCAGTATCCCCTTTTTTCTTAATCCTGGGTATAACACCTTACAGATTTAATTACCCTCAATATAAATAGATGAACCTGATTGAATTTTACTGCTTTTCACTAGGTCTTCTGACAACGGTAACATCCGACTAGTTTGGTTGGGTAGTTTCCTCCCCAGTTACTTCTCGAATGACCAGAAATAGCAGTGCCTGATTACCAACACCTTCTGTTTGCTAACAATTAAATATAAATACATTTTTGTTGTGTATATACACTATATTGTCAAAAGAATTGGAACACCTGCCTTTACACGCACATGAACTTTAATGGCATCCCAGTCTTAGTCCGTAGGGTTCAATATTGAGTTGACCCACCCTTTGCAGCTATAACAGCTTCAACTCTTCAGGGAAGGCTGTCCACAAGGTTTAGGAGTGTGTCTATGGGAATGTTTGACCATTCTTCTAGAAGCACATTTGTGAGGTCAGTAACTAATGTGGACAATAAGACCTGGCTCGCTCTGCAGCCGCTTGCTTCCTCTACCGCCGGCTTCATTCACAACACTGATGCTCTGGGATGGCTGGTTGGCAACCCACAATCTGGGCTTGCCAACTCGCTGTCCCAGAGCAGGAGGTCCACGGGCCACATCAGAGGTCTCGGTGGGCCACATGTGGGGCACCCCTGTTCTAAGCCTTACGGACTCAAAACTAAAACAATATGGATGGAATGCGGCTTTAAAGGCTCTTATTTAAAAGGTCAACACTACTAGAAAAGCTTTGTTTAGACCTAATCCTAATCTAAATTAAATAAGATCTTCTTTGTGTAGGTCATCAAAATGCAAGATCCTCTTTTTATTTCCCATCCATATAGAGATACGAACCAGTGATGGGAAATGCGCAGCAAGAGAAGCACAGAAATAGTATGTAATGAGGATATTGAGTCAGCAGGAAGTCTTTGTTCTGTGCAAGTAGTGAATCTTTCAGCTTTGTTTCTCTGGCTCATCAAATCTGTAAATATGTTAGTAAAGCATTTTTTTCAACGCAGCACAGTGGGAGACAACCCACCTCTTCACATTGTGTGGTGGCCAATAGGACTTTATGAAAGGTCACTGTGTGTTGTCTCATTTTATCACGCCGCACACCACCCACCCACTGCGCTTCAACGCAGCAGATTTTATGTGAACTGACCCTTGCAGTGGCCATACACACTTCCATTCTCTGATTAATATGCAATTCAATCAAATGAGAAACTGATCAAATAGCCATAACTTCCTGTCAGACCCATTTAGACAGGATTTCATTAAAGTGAATTATTGATGGTTTGCTGCAACCAGCAGCACTGATATAAATTGATTCATAATTTCAATCAAATTTTAATTAATCAGATTACAAGGCTGCCTGGTGGAAACATAGATGTGATGGATAACTTACAGTTGTATCTTCCAAATATAGATTGAATTCAACTTCCATATGTGTGCCATATTAATTGATTTTGTTATCGACTATTGATCAAGTACTCCTATCAGGAGAGATCGATCGGAAAATAAATCAATTGTTTTTTAAAGTGGGTTATGGCTACCGTTACAGAGGGCTAAAAAGATCCTTGGTGTCATGCCGTTGATTGTTTGTGCCTTTGGTCCTGGAACTATGCAAGTAACATGAAATTGGAGCTCAGATCATGAGATCAGACACAGCTCAAGGAACCCCTAGCAACATCTGACAATCTGGTTTGATTGGCTGATTTAGAGTGACAAGGAAACAAGACTGGCCCAGTACATGGGGTCCTAGATAACACAGATACAGCCCAGACATACACTACCAGAGACACACAGAACTTACGGTGCCATCACCCCCGCAAGCTAGGATACGCAATGATGGAACCTTCCGATACATCTCCAACCTAAGGACAGGGCAAAACAGGATTACCTGGTCAGAACACAACCCATTACAATAATCATATTTTAGCTTTATTTTACAGCTTTGAAGTGAAAGAGTAATTGTGAGAAAGGCCGTTAAACTAATAGGAGGCATGGAGGAGCTCAGCTATGAGGAAAGATCAGCAAACCAAAAAAGAAAAAACACCATCCAGCGTTCAATGCCAGTATTTCCCCAAATAGGACTGTGATAGGCAATGGTTTCAGCGATGCCGCTCTCCTCCGACTGGGCGGTCCTTCCAAACACTGCAAAAATGTACACAAGAGGGCACGAACTCTGAGGAAGGGGGTCTGTCCCCCAAAATGCTTAAGTCTTTCCACCACGTGGCCACAGGTTCACCCGCCTTACCAGCTGGAGCATTGTATATGATAAGCCCGATTTTATTCCTACTTTTATGAGTATAACACAGTGATTGTGATTTTAATAAATGGTTATTTATGGGCATTTGCACCCTCTTGTGTACATTTTTGTACTGAGGAAAGATCAGCTGATCTGAATTTATCGGAGGAGAATGAGGGATATGATCACCATGTATAAATGCATAAACGTTCGATACAATGAACTTGGTGCAAAGTTATTCTTTACATCTGCAGAAGAGAGAATCTTTACATATGCAAAGCCATCTTTACAGTTAAAGCCGTGAAAATGTGGAATAAGCGTCATCAGGAACTAGGTCTAGATATCTCCACTGATTTTTTGAAAAAAAAAAAAAAAAAAAGTTGGATGCATTCCTAAATGCACGGCATATAACTGGAAATTAAAATTAAGTAATAACACCAGAGACTGTTGATCTAAGGACTATGCCACTGCCCTAAAGAGGTAGTAAACTGCAAAAAAACAAAACAAAAATAAAAAAATCTTCCCCCCGCAAGTTAGGAGAATAGTGTGCTAGTATGCATCACATACTACTACATTACCTTAAAACGAAGCCCTCCAGCGGCACACTGTCACTTCTACCAGGGCTTCCATCTTCACCTAGTTTTACTTCCGGGTTCACGGGTTCCGGACGTTTGAAAGGCCAAACCTCGATGACGTCACTCCTGCGGGCATGTCATCCACTGAGAGTGCAGTGCAACTGTGCTGGTGACGACACCGGCTGCTTATAAAGTAAATACCTCCAAAACGGTGCAAGTTTAGCAGATATTTACTTTACCTACAAGTAAGCCTTATTATAGGCTTACCTGTAGGTATAAATAAAAAAGCGGACTTTACTACCACTTTAAAAGGATCAGGAAGGATTTTTTTCCCCTGTTGGAGGAAACTGGACAATGCTTTATAACAGGGATATGCAATTAGCGGACCTCTAGCAGTTGCAAAACTACGAGTCCCATCATGCCTCTGCCTCTGGGTGTCATGCTTGTGGCTGTCGGAGTCTTGCTATGCATCATGGGACTTGTAGTTCTGCAACAGCTGCAGATCCACTAATTGCATATCACTGCTTTATAAGTTGTGCCTTCCTCTGGTTCAACTGTGGATATATGGTTCTGTATAGTGAGGTGTTCAATGTATTTATTTGTTTTTTTCTTTTAGTTTACCTCAGTGGTCTCCAAACTGTGACCCTTTGCTTGCTTTTATCAGGCCCTTGAGGCACTTTTCCTGCCACTGATGCAAGCCGCTATTCCTCCCGTTGACGCCAACAAAGGGGCATAATTCCTGTTGTTGACATCAACAATGGGGCACTACTCCTCCTACTGACACCAACAAGGGGACAACATTCCTCCCTGAAACCAATGATGGGGCACTATTCCTCCCCCTAATGCCAAAGATGCATGGTTTTACTCCCAGTAAACAACGCCAGTACACTTTCTACTCCCAATGGCCACAGTCCGGCCCCCCTAAAGTCTAAAGGGGGTAAAGTAGTCCTTAGTTTGGGAAGTTTGGATACCCCTGGTATCAATGGACTTGTGTCTTTTTTACACCCTATGTAATTTGAGTCTAGGTTCACATCTATGGGGGCTGCGCTTGATGCGTTTTTCCATGGCATTTTGCGGTGCGTTTTTAAACCCGCGTTTTTGATGTGCCCGAAAAGCTCTATGACCTCATGTCAATGGGGCTGTGGTTGTGGGGGTCTGCGGGCGGGGGGCTTATCAGAATCTGGAAGACCCCTTTAACAAGCCCCCCCAATGTGAATGAGTGTGGGGTACACATAGTACCCCTACCCATTCACCAAAAAAAGCGTAAAAGTGAAAAAAGACAGTACAAGTTCTTGAGAAGTCCTTTATTAAAAAAACAATGTCCCCCAACATAGATCCATCATCAATCACTCCGCCTGCAGCTACCCCAAACTCGCTCATCCATGTCTTTATGGACCTTGCTTTATGCACTGGTCCAAATCAAGAAATAAAAAAAAAAGCTCTGCTCGTGACTGTGTACCATAAGAATCCATGTTAAATAGACTTTAGTGTGTTTCTGCAAACTGCAAAACGCACTAAAAAAACGCATAGGTGTGAACATAGGGTTAGGGTGCACCTACCCTACTGGGCTCGCTGGAATCTGTAGATGGGAACTGTAGACAAAGGTCCACACACTGTCATACTATGTGCTAGATTTTGAATGAGTAATACTTCCTCCAATGTTTTATCTGTTCTACACACAATCTGACATTTCTAGTTTTTATATGATGACTCCAAATGTCAAAGGAAAATGTTTCACATAATAAAATGGCTGATTTGGACACTTACGCTTCTCTTGGGCCACCATGACTAAGATCAAACACTTGCCGTGGATTCAGATACCACATAAAGGACTGAAGGATCTTTACGCCCTGTGTGAGCAAAAGTAACATCACATAACTTATAACCTGCGTTTACCATCAAGAATGAATGCAAGTGAATTACATGAACTTGTATAGGCTTCTATGTGTAGATGACAGAAAAAAAATAATATTGTGTTGACCTACAATTTTCCATCAAATCTTTACTCAAAAGGTTGTGACCAAACATGGATTTAGCCTTTTTTTTTAAGTGTTTTACCGATAGTCATCCAAACTTGACAGCTATTAGGTAATGGCTTTAAAACAGAAAAGTCAAATGCTACACAAAACTAATACTATATTACCAAAAGTATTGGGACGCCTGCCTTTACATGAACTTTAATGACATCCCAGTCTTAGTCTGTAGGGTTCAATATTGAGTTGGCCCACCCTTTGCAGCTATAACACCAACAACTCTTCTGGGAAGGCTGTCCACAAGGTTTAGGAGTGTGTCTATGGGAATGTTTGACCATTCTTACAGAAGCGCATTTGTGAGGTCAGGCACTGATGTGGACAAGAAGGCCTGGCTCGCAGTCTCTGCTCTAATTCATCCCAAATCGGGTTGAGGTCAGGACTCTGTGCAGGCCAGTCAAGTTCCTCCACCCCAAACTCGCTCATCCATGTCTTTATGGACCTTGCTTTGTGCACTGGTCCAAATCATTCGGTGGAGGGGGGATTATGGTGTGGGGTTGTTTTTCGGGGCTTAGTTCCAATGAAGGGAACTCTTAAGGTGTCAGCATACCAAGACATTTTGGACAATTTCATGCTCCCAACTTTGTGGGAAGAGTTTGAGGACGGCCCCTTCCTGTTCCAACATGACTGTGCACCAGTGCACAAAGCAAGGTCCATAAAGACATGGGTGATGAGTTTGGGGTGGAGGAACTTGACGGGCCTGCAGAAAGTCCTGAACTCAATGTGATAGAACACCTTTGAGATGAATTAGAGTGGAGACTGAGAACCAGGCCTTCTCGTCCACATCTGTGCCTGACCTCAAAAATGCGCTTCTGGAAGAATGGTCAAACATTCCCATAGACGCACTCCTAAACCTTGTGGACAGCCTTCCCAGAAGAGTTGAAACTGTTATAGCTGTAAAGGGTGGGCCAACTCAATATTGAACCCTACAGACTAAGACTGAGATGCCATTAAAGTGTATGTGCGTGTAAAGGCAAGTGTCCCAATACTTTTGGTAATATAGTGTATCTTGGTTTTTGGTAGTTGCTTCCAAACAGATTTACATGCTGACTTCTACCTTTTAGGGACTCTATTGGTGACCCAAATGGCAGGATACACCCTACTGCTAAAACCTAAACGTTACTTTTAGAGTGGGAAGCCTTATGCCGCGTACACACGAGCGGACTTTAGGGCAGACTTTGTTCGACGGACTTTACAACGGACTTTCCCGAATGAACGGACTTGCCTACACACGATCAACCAAAGTCCGACGGATTTGTACGTGATGACGTACACTGGACTAAAACAAGGAAGTTGAAAGCCAGTAGCCAATAGCTGCCTTAGCGTTGGTTTTTGTCCGTCAGACTAGCATACAGACGAGCGGACTTTTCGACCGGACTCGAGTCCGTCGGACAGATTTGAAACATGTTTCAAATCTAAGTCCGTCAAACTTTTGAGGAAAAAAAGTCCGCTGGAGCCCACACACGATCGAATTGTCCGACGAACTCCGGTACGCCGGACCAAGTATGCCGGAAAGTCCGCTCGTGTGTACGCGGCATTAGAATTTAAATACCTGTAGAGAGGCAACAATTTTGCTGCTCTAAAACATCAAACATTGTTGTCAGCCCTGCCCAGTTCGCCCCGACCTGACTACAGAACTACAAGCTTCTTCTCATCCATAATAATTATGACCACGCTTTAAATATTAAGTGTTAAAAACCTAAAACAAAAAGGTTAATAAATAACACTGTGGGGTTTATTTACTAAAGCTAGAGAGTGCAAAATCAGACTCACTTCTTCATACAGTAGAAACCAATCAGCTTCCAGGTTTTATTGCCAAAGCCTAATTTTAAATAAGTTGAGGTTAGAAGCTGATTGGCTACCATGCACAGCTGCACCAGATTTTGAGAGCACCAGTTTTAGTATATCTACCACTATGTAACAATGTATCTAAAAATATCCACCTTCAAAAAATTATAATGCTCAGGTCACAAACACTGTGTCCATAATAATTATTCATAAATCCAAATAAGATACATTGTTACATAGTGTTATTTATATAACCTTCTTGTTTTAGGTAATATTCTATATGCTATATTCTTTACACTATGGCTTCATAGATTCATTAGCTATGCAAGTGCCCTTTTTGACACTATGGGGAAACTATAATTAGTGACACTATAGGTTCCTTATATTGTGATGTATCTCTCGCAATACAACCTTGTGACTGCATTATTACCTTCATAATTGCATGTATGCAATATGGGTGATTTATTTTATTGTTTATTGTGTCCATTTTGGTACTCAACTGCCATGTCGCTTTACACCTTTTTATTTTCTGGTTTCTGTTCGTTCTTTGTTATTTTGATGTTTTTGCATTGTAAACATGTTGGCTGTCATTATCCTTTTGGTCCACTGCGTGGCGCATGGTGTGCTCCCTGGGCTGCCTTGTTTTTCACACCACCAGCCGGTAGGTTGTGCATGGCTAATGGATGACAGGGGTATCCCTGTCTCCATACAAGTCGTATGTGCGGGGAGGAGCTCCTACCTGTCCCCGCAGACGGGGACTTCCTTTAGCCGGTGACGCATCGGCGCGTGACGTCATCACGCCCCAAGGGGCGGGACTACGCCGTGCGGCTCCACGTCGGAGAGACACTCGGAGTCCAGCCTCAGCTGTTTTCTATACAGCAAATGAGACCGGACAACCAGCACCACCCCCTGTGAGGATTGGCTCCCTCGTCAGGTGACTCCCTACTTAACAGCGCTCACACGCAGCTGGCAGGTCTTGGTCTGAGCACGGCCGCACTGATGTCTGCACTTTTACCAGTATATTGAAAGGTAAAGTACTACTTAATACAGGCAACTCTGGGCAATATATGCCCCTGTTTTGCTGCCACATGCACACTGGCTGTGTCTGTGTGTACTAATCCTAAAACATTGATTGATTTCCTTTTGTTTTCTTATGGCCTTTTAGACAGTATTACCTCTTTGCTGGTGTAGCCATCAGAGTGTCTCTTTTGGATGTGAATCAGTGGCCAGTCCGGGGTTGCATGCCTGTTTACCTATGTTGTCCATGCGGACTCTTTCAGCCAACGTGGATTCCTTACAATTCTTTTTATTATTTCACCATATCCTTTCCTTTTTTTTTTTTTTTTTAATTGGTGGAGAATGCGGGCAACAATCCCGCTATCCCCATGTCCTTTCAATGAACATTATATGTAAGTACCTTTAAGTCTAAATACCATATAGTTCACTATGTAAAATGATCTGCTTTTTATGCACTACAGTACAAATATTATGTAACTATATTTATGTTGCAGAAGATAAAGTCACCCAAATGTAAACTTCCCCTGATGAAGGAAAAAATATATACCAATACATTTCCGAAACATGTCGGGATGCATGCTACAAATCTTCATGGACTGACCTCAGCTTGACTCTGACAATGCCTGGATTATTAGCTTTGGGTTTGATATACACATTTATGTATTAACTGGTTCATTGGTATACCTTGTATATTTTAACATTACTGTTCATGTCTATAAAAGTTATTACATTTTGTGTACTCAATAAATGTGGTTCTTTGTTGCCTTTTACTTTACTCCATTACTCCTATTTCTGCCTTAAAAGTCCAAGGGGGCGGCCCCTGCTGCACTTGTGGCATGTCTCTTTTTTTCATGTTTTAAGGATGTTGGCAATCCCATACACTCAATTCCCACTTATAACCTTCTTCTTGTTTTAGGTAATTAACTCTTAATATTTAAAGCGCTGTCACACACATAATTATTTTGCTCACCGCACAGAGAACATAGTTCTGCAGCTGTATAACTATTTTATTACACCTTTGGTGCAGAATTATTATATTTATATTCTTCTCATCTATGCAGCCCCACCTTGTTTGTACTCTCTACACTCCATCCCCTCCCATACAAAGTCCCCAACTGTTTGTTTACTGCTATCACATGCTTGTGCTTGATGGGACAGAGTGCAGAGAATGCAGAAAAAAAAGAGGGGTTATATATAAAGGGGGGTGTTCTGTAGTTTGGAGGGCAGGTGTGGGAAATGCTGCTTGGGGTTACAGTGTAGCAGAGGCAGAATACACAGGATCTTAGGAGCTCACTGGATTAAAGGCATATCTACAGGTATTTTTTTGCACCTGCAGTGCCTACAACAAGACATAAAACATAAATAATGCCCTGAACACACGATCCGAAAATCATACGAAAAATACCACATTCAAATCGATCGTACGATTATCTGATCGTTAGTACACAGCTTTTGATAGCCGATCACGACAGTTCATCTGATATTATCCCGATCAGATGAAATTTTCTCTTGTACGATATCAGATCGTACGACTTTTGTTTAATCCCCACAGTTGTAATCCGAAAATACAATACAAATACACTACAACACATTAAAGGATATCTAAAGGTAGATAAAAAAACAAACATGTCATACTTACCTCCTCTGTGCAGTTGGTTTTGCACAGAGTGGCCTCAATCCTCCTCTTCTGGGGTCCCTCAGCGGCACTCCTGGCTCCTCCTTTTCTCAAGTGCCCCGTCAGAGAAGCGCTCTCCCTCGGGGCACTCATGTGGGCGCGCTCCCGTGTCCTGCTGCTGCATCTATTGACACAGACAGCAGGACTTGGCCCCACCCCCAGATCCAATTGACAGCAGTGGGAGCCAATGGCTGCGGTGCTTTAAATCTATCCAATCAGGACATGAGACACCGGCTGGAGCTGGTGTGCTCGTTCCCAGTGCGGGAAAGCCAGGGTTCAGGTAAGTAAAATTGGGGGGGGGGGGCACTCGGGGGCTGCTACACTAAAGGAGGTTTTTCATTTTAATGCAAAGGAATGGATTAAGGTGAAAAACCTCAAGGGTTTTACAACCCCTTTTAATCACTTACGAATTTTTATTCTGTCGTACGAGAATTTTCAAAACTTTAGTAACCTATTCAATTCCTACTTGCCACCAGCAAGCGAAAAAAATCAGACGATCGTGTTTACGGGACATAAAGGTGCATACACTAACTCTTGCAAGCCCTTCCCTCTTCCCCTATATGGCCCCTTCCACACAAGCGTCATACATTTTGCTAAAAAAAATTGACTTTAATTACATCTGTTTTTCATCCATCTTTGTCAGTTCTTCATGCTGGATGACAGTAGATGATGTCACTTTCTTTGTTGACCACTACCTGGATCACAGGTTAACTTTTGGTTCATAACGTACATTAAAATATTAATTTAAATTAATTAAATTAGTTAATTTAAAACATTTGGTAAAAAAAAATGGAATGGAAGAAAAATAGATGATCATCTGTTTACATCCTGTTTTTCTTCCACTTCCATCTTTTGAAACGGAAAAAATTGCAGACTTGTTCCATTTACAAAAAAACGGACCTGAATGGAAGTGGATGAAAAACTGATGTAAACGGATGATGTCATTTACATCCATTTGCCCATAGGAATGCACAGCTGTCCGGTTTTTATTTGTCAATAGACGGTTTATAGTATAATGAAGGAGTCTGTACCTGATTTCCTCCACTCTTAGGGTTCACAAAAACGAGTAAGGGCTTCATTAGCGGGCACGGAGAAGGTCTGATGATGAACGGTCGTATCCTCAGCTCCTAAAACCAACATATTTTTTTAAATGAAGTTCACTAAATGCAACACAGATCTACAGTCATACTACCACCCTCATTATTGTGTAGCCTCATTCCTCTATATTGTTATTAATGCTGAATAAACAGCTAAATACACAGATTACATAGTGAATATAAGGGAGATGTTTACCCGCCAAAGGATTTTTTAGTTCTGTCCACAGAGTCCTGCCCTCAAAAGGGCACGAGAACTGTTTTCTTGCCTTTTTTTTTTGTTTACAATTTTTGTTCCTTCATATTCCTGATATGTGTCTGTTGTACCAATGGTACTTGTATGAGAAAGTATCCTGCTCTCTTTATATTGCTTCCTTTGTGTGAGATCCCCGGTGTTCTTGACAGTCCCTCTGCTCTCCCATTGAAAACTGATCACACTAAGCAGGAGAACATACCATGGTAAGTTCTGCAGCTATGCTGGGAACTCAGCCTGCTCAGCTCCAATGATCAGACTTGTCCTGGCACACCCCCCCCCCTCTGCAAGCCATTCACTGGGAAGATCAATGAGCTGCTGTTTCTCCTCCCCTAGCTCTTATGCAGCTAAGAACAGAGGGAATGTGATCTCTTATAAAAAAAAGGGAACAAAAA
Organism: Aquarana catesbeiana; assembly: GCF_042186555.1. Classification (NCBI taxonomy): domain Eukaryota; kingdom Metazoa; phylum Chordata; class Amphibia; order Anura; family Ranidae; genus Aquarana; species Aquarana catesbeiana. Next base: position 49,184,818 of record NC_133334.1, on the reverse strand, counting down.
GGTATTTATAATTATTATTATTATTTTTTAATACATTTTTATATCTATACACAAATGTTTTCTCTTTCATTTCAATTTTAACCACTTAAGGGCTGCCCTATTATAGCTCTAATGCTACAGAGCAGCACCTCTGCGCCGTTCCTCTTCCAGGTAGAGGGCGCGCATGCGGCAGATTTCTACTGCTTGCACCCGCTGATGATCCATCAGAAAGGCAGAACGGCAGTTTGCCTATGTAAACAAGGCAGATCGCCGCTCTGTCAGTAGGGAAGGCATAAATTCTGTGTTCCTGCAAAGCAGAGACAAGGATCCATGCCTTCCCCTAGTAAAAGCACCTCCCACATTGTAGAAAAACACTTGCTAGGAGCACAGTTAACCCTATGATTGCCCTTAATGTTAACCCTCTCCCAGCCAGTGTTATTATTACAGTGAAAAAAAAATTCCAACACATGGAGCTCTGTTCCAGTATATTATTACACAAGCAAAGTTGAGTAAAAAGTATCAATCTTTAATGACAGTTGTATCTATTTATAAACTTTAACCAAAAGGTCAAGTAGGGAATGCCTTGAAAGCACAATAATGGCTAGGATGTCATCCTCTGCAGACTCGGATGGGATGGATGGCTGTAACAAACCCTGGTATTGTGTAAAGACAGTGAGGGTGTAGTAAGGCTCCCACTCTCCAACTGTCAGATGAGGGTGGAGGGAGGGTGGAGGGGGACCCGAGTGCTCCAAGATGTACATTTTCAGCCCAGGAAAGGCACACTCCATTCCTGATGGTCGGGGAGGAGAGACAGAGCTGCACAGGGCTGTACAATCCCGACTGGAACAAACCAATAGCTTGTTTCCTGGTCTACACAGAAAAATGTGCAGCGGCGATCACAGGCAGGCTGGAAATGGTCAAGCGACCACAGAGCCATTGAAAAGGACAGAGTTGTAGAATTATCCCGGAGCTCAGTCAGTGTTAGGCCCCTTTCACGCTGTCGCGACTTGAAATTTGTGCGATTTTGACCCGATTTCAGGGAATGATTGTGTAGACTTGAGGTCTATGGACCTCAATTTGCATCAAAGTCAGACCAAAGTAGTACAGGGGACTACTTTTTAGTCGAAGCGACTTGAAGTTGCACAGATATGAATAGTTATCATTGGAAATCATGGGGTATGACTTGTCATAGGATGTTCAAAGTCGTGGGAAAAGTCGCACAAGTGTGAAAGGGGCCTCAGACTTATGCCTCACTGTCTTTACACAATACCAGGGTTTGTTACAGCCATCCATCCTGTCCGAGTCTGCGCAGGATGACAAGCTAGCCGTGAGTTATTGTGCTTTCAAGGCATGCCCTACGTGATCTTTTGGTTAAAATTTATGAATGGATACAACTGTCATTAACTACTTAAGGACTGGAAGGATTTGCCCCATTAATGACCAGGTCAATTTGTGTGATACAGCATTGTGTTGCTTTAACTGACAATTGCGCGTTGTACCCAAACAAAATTTATGTCCTTTTTTTCCCATAAATAGAAGTTTCTTTTGGTGGTATTTGATCACCTCTGCGTTTTTTTTTTTTTTGCGCTACAAACAAAAAAAGAGCCACAATTTTTATTAAAATATTTTACTAAATATCCCCCCCCCCCAAAATATATATATATTTCCTCAGTTTAGGCCGATATATATTCTTCTACATATTTTTGGTAAAAAAAAATCTCAATAAGCGTATATTGATTGGTCTGCCCAAAAGTTATAAAAATAGGAAATAGATTTATGGCATTTTTATTATTTTTTTTTTTTTTTACTAGTAATGGCAGTTAGCAGACCTGCAGACAGATTGGACACTCTTTTGGGACCAGTGACATTTATACAGCGATCAGAGCTGAAAATAGCCACCGATTACTGTATAAATGTCACTGGCAGGGAAGGGGTTAACACTAGAGAGCGATCAAGGGATTAAGTGTGTTACCTAGGGAGGCGTTTCTAACTGTGGGGGGATGGGACTGCCTGGGGTGGGGGGAGGAGACCGATCGCTGTTCCTAAACAGTAGGAACAACATATCTGTCTCTTCTCCCCTGAGAGAACAGAGATCATTGACAGATCGCCGTTCTGTCTGTGTCAGGAGCGATCGCAGGTGGCCGGCGGGCATCACGCACTCCCTCCGGCGTCGCGCGCACCCTCTACAGCTCTTAAAGTGGCCAACGTACAGTCACAGCGATTGGCCCAGGGGTGCCAACCTGTCGCAGTATAACTGGGCCGGCTGGTCCTTAAGTGGTTAAAGATTGATACTTTTTACTCCACTTTGCTTGTGCAATAATATACTGGAACAGCACTCCTTGTGTTGAAAATTTTGTTTTTTCTCATTTGGTCTTATGAGTTTTGGAGCAGCGGCCGGATCGCTACATTTTTTCACAGACATCCTTGTTCACAATCATGCGCCTGGCTCTCTGATCATCTTTATTATTACAGTGTACAGTATTGTATTTGATCACTGTAGTACAGTGCATATTTTTTAGCACTAATCATTATATTAGTGTCACTGGTCCCTAAAAGTTTCAGTTAGTGTCCAAATGTCCGCCACAATATCACAGCCCTGCTATAAGTCGCTGACCACCGTCATTACTAGTAAATAAATAAATAAAAATATCCCATCGTTTGTAGACGCTATAACTTTTGCACAAACCAATCAATATACGCTTACTAGGATTTTTTTTTCCAAAAAATATGTAGCAGAATACATTTTGGCCTAAATTGATGAAGAAATGTGATTTTTAAAATTTTTGTATTGGATAGGTTTTATAGCAGAAAGTAAAAAATATAGTTTTTTTTTTCAAAATTGTCTGTCTCTTTGTTTATAGTGCAGAGGTGATCAAATGCCACCAAAAGAAATCTCTATTTGGGCGGGGAAACACATTTAATTTGGATACAGCGTCACAGGACCATGCAATTGTCAGTGAAAGTAAAGGTCAAGAAGGGGGGTAAATCTTCCCAGAAGCCAAGTGATTAAACTGAATGGGTTTTACAAGGTGAGAGTTTACAATGCAGCACACACAGATCTTTTGATGCTTACCTCTGTGCCTTTCTTGCTAGGTTTTCTCTTGAATGAGGGTCTCTTTTTCTTCTTGCTGGACTTGATTGAACTCTAAAGGGAACAGGTGAAGAACATTAGAAGACTGACAGAGAAGAAGAGAGAAGTGGAAAAAAGCAAGGCATCACTTACCTGCGGCCGACGCACTCGGACAATCCAGGTGGGTGGGACTATGACACCAGCATGAGCACCTAAGGAACACGGTTCTTCTATGTGATGCAGCATGAAGCATGAGACCTTGTTGTGGTACTGAAGTGAGAGAGAGAATACAAAACATCTAAAAATTGCATTAGGCTGATTTAAAAAGGCTAAACTAAAAACTAACATTTTAGTTATGAAGAGAATTTGGTGACCTGTTTCTACTGCTGATTTCTAACATCTCTTGGGGACTCAAGTAAGGAGATCTCGCCAAAGATTCTGACGCTGTTCTTACCCTGTTCTTACTTATCTGGAGTCTCATATGTGATGCACCAACAGGGGTGTTCACGCTCTTCTCCTCTTAGTTTCTTCTTGATAACAAAAACATTAAAAATGTATCAAGGAGAGCAAGAACGCAAGTGCTGATCTCGTCACTGGAGTCTTTAATGAGATCTAGGACTCCAGTGATGAGAGAAGTCCTGGAGTCCTTGAAGACTGGCCAGATAGTTTAACCCTCCTTCAACTACCAAAAATTAAAATCTCAGTTTTGGAACAACTGAAGTACAAGATGCACAAATCCATCACAACCAGACATGTTTTACATTCCATCAATTTAGAACATCCTTGAAAAAGACTACAAACTGGTAGCTGTGTATTACTATCTGGCATCATAAATTACATTGAAAGCTGTACTCTGGATAGAATAAAAAAAAAAAAGAATAATAAAAAAAAAAAAATACCATTTAACTGTCAGCCAATCTATGATTTTGAAAGTGAAGTTTTCTGACCCAGGTATACTTCCCTACATCCACAGTCCGGGGTCCCAGTTCCCCAGTGCTGACGAGTAAAGGGTACCTCTGGGAGTGCCCATGTCCCATTCCGATGACATGGATACAGCTCATATGCTTGAAAAGGTTTCAGTCATGATCCTGCACTAGCTACAGTGCAGCCATGATGAAATCACCGCAAGCAGGCAGACCCAAGACCGGTTGGCTGCATAGAAAGCTGCTGTGGTTGAACAGTTACTTTCACCAGAATCAGCATAGAGGAAAAGCACAAGATCTGTATTAACCACTTCAATACCAGGCACTTAGACACCTTCCTGCCAAGGCCAATTTTCAGCTTTCAGCGCTGTCGCAATTTGAATGACAATTGCGTGGTCCTGCTACACTGTACCCAAACAAATTTTTGATCATTTTGTTCCCACAAATAGAGCTTTCTTTTGGTGGTATTTGATCACCTCTGTGTTTTGTTTTTTTTTGCGCAACAAATAAAAAAAAGACCGAAAATTTTGAAAAAAAAAAGTTTTTCTTTATTTCTGTTAAAATTTTTTGTAAATAAGTACGTTTTCTTCTTCAATGACGGGCACTAATATGGCTGCACTGACGGGCACTGATGAGGTGGCACTGATAGGCGGCACTGATGGGCACTCATAGGTGGCACTGATGGGCACTCATAGGTGGCACTGATGGGTACTTATGGGTGGCACTGATAGGTGGGTACTGATGGGCACTGATGGACACTGATGTGTGGCACTGATGACACTAATGGGGGGCATTGCTGGGCATCACTGAAATATAATGGTGCCAGTCAGTGCCCATTTGTGGGCACTGATTGGCACAGATCTGGCATAATTTGCACATGTGGATGGCCATGGGGTACATACCTGGCCATCCACATGTTGCCCGCTTCCCTGGTGGTCCTGGCGGCTTCCCTGGTGGTCTAGTGCGGGTATCCGAGGGGGGGCTGCGCTGATAAACAATCAGCGCAGACCCCCCCCCCCCGTCAGGAGAGCCACTAATCGGCTCTCCTCTACTCGCGTCTGTCAGACGCGATTGGGGAAAAGCCAATCAACGGCTTTTCCTATTGACATCGTGATCAGCCGTGATTGGACATGGCTGATCACGTGGTAAAGAGCCTCCGCCGTGGAACCCAGAAGATGCTATCAGTGCTGGGCAGAGGTTAGCAGAACTCTGCCCTGTTGTCAGCACTTCAGCTTTGGGGATGGCAATCTCCAGATTTTCCACTGCCGATTCTTCAGCCAGGATTTCAGAGTTGTCAACTGGTAACTCCTGATAGTCCCAGGCAAAGGGAGCCCCACCCTGTTGCTGAGCAGAGTCTAGCAACTGTCTGTAGTTGATCTCCAGCTCCCATTCCTGAACGGCCAGAAACTCCAAATCTTCCTGTGCCCAATGCCCTTCCAAGACATTCAGTCATTCATAATCGGTCGGCAAGAGGCTGGCATTCAGTCCCCTCCAAAAGCCTCTGTCCCGGCTAGGTCTGTCACAACAATGATCCAAGACACACATCTAAGGCCACTGTTGCATTTCGGAAGAAGAACAGGGTGAAAGTGATTCAGTGGCCAAGTACTGTATGTCTCCTGATCTGAACCCAATCGAACACCTATGGGGAATTCTGAAGAGACAAGTTGAGCATCACTCTCCATCTAGCATCCAGGCTCTAAAAGAAGTCGTTCTTAAAGAATAAAAAAAGATAGATGTTGCACTACAGTAAAGGAGATGACAAAATCAGAGTGTAGGTTGTATGGTCAGCTTAAAGAGACTCTGATGAGAAGCAAAAACCAAAACTGCTGTAGGTACAAGGTATGGCCATCTAGAGGGGCACGTACCTGCAGGAGCCTCCCAAACTGTCCTGCTATAGACATCCTGACAAGCAAAGCTGATAGCGTTGAAGCTTGCCCATCTTCCTGCATTCTCCTATTGCCAATCATTGTAATGGGCCAATAGCAATGCTCTGCACTCTGCAGCTCTGGCACTACCTGGAAGGGTCACAGCATTGCTTGCCAAAGTCATTGTTTTTGCTCACACTTAAAGAGACCCTGTCAGGTCTATATACAGTATTTCACAAAAGTGAGTACACTGAATCATTTAGATGTTCATTGGCATGACTGCACATGTGCCTTCTTGAGGAGTGGGACTCGCCGTGTTTGGAGGAAGAAAAATGTGGACTATGATACCAAGAACACCAGCCCTACAGTCAAGCACAATAGCATACACAATAGATTCTAGTTACAAAGGATCCTACCGTGCTTATTGTGTGCATCAAAATGTATATCAAGTTAATACATCAATGTGAAAGATTTAAGTAAATCTGCAAGACTGCCAATAACTAATGTGGAATAAACATCTATACAATTCACGCACCAGTCAATTAGTCCCTAAGAGTGCTCTGTGTCTTAAATTTTCTTCAAACATGAAAAACACCCAGTGCTTGTCCCAAAGTGACCACCTATACAGTATCTCACAAAAGTGAGTACACCCCTCACATTTTTGTAAATATTTTATCACTGAAGAAATAACACTTTTCTACAATGTAAAGTAGTGACTGTACAGCTTGTATAACAGTGTAAATTTGCTGTCCCCTCAAAATAACTCAACACACAGCCATTAATGTCTAAACTGCTGGCAACAAAAGTGAGTACACCCCTAAGTGAAAATGTCCAAATTGGGCCCAAAGTGTCAATATTTTCCGAGGTTCCACTGTATATATACAGTGGAACCTCGGATTACGAGCATAATCCGCTCCAGGAGTATGCTCGTAATCCAAAGTACTCGCATATCAAAGCAAGTTTTCCCATTGAAGTCAATGGAAACGAAAATAATTTGTTCCGCATTGACTTCAATGGGATGCAATACCGCATGCGGCCAGAAGCGGGGGGCGCCGGAGAGCCTTGGAAACAGCAGAAAAGCCCCGAGGGACACTTCGGCTGACCAGGGCAAACCTTGGAAAGACTTCCTACCCGAGATTTGCCGAGGTCAGCTCAGGCCAAAAGCGGTACTGCACACTGCTTTGGCCTGAATCGTGCTAGTTTTGCGAGACAACACTCGCAAACCGAGTTACGATTTTCAACTGTGTTACTCGCAATCTGAGGTTCTATATATATATATATATATATATATATATATATATATATACACATACATATATATATACATATATATATATATATATATATATATATATTTTTTTTTTTTTTTTTTTTTTAATTGGTTGAACTAGATGGACTTGTGTCTATTTTTCAACCTGACTAACTATGTAACTATATAAAACAATGCTGCCCCCCCCCCCCCCCCAATAAAAGAGGAAGTATACTAAAGGCCCATTTCCCTCTGTTTCAGCACTGCAGCTTCTGTCAATCTCATCAGGATTCAACACTTCCAGGAGTGTTAGGTAGATGTGTTCCCTGCCATGCAATATTGTTCCATCCTCTGACACCTGTGATGTCCTGTGCAGACATAGGGATCAGAGGAAGTAACAGCAGTGCATGGCAGGAGACAGAGGTGCCTGATACTCCTGGAAGTGTTGAATCCCAAAGAGACTGAAAATGGCTGCTGCATTAGAGGTGAGGTAGAAGACACAGATCACCAGGGGGGCAAGTGTATGCCTTCTTCTATTGCAGAGGTGTGTCGTTTTGATATGTTTAGAGACCTGGCCGGGTCTCATTAAAGGATATCTGTGTGGAGAGAAAAACACAGGTCACCACTACAGGCCTCTGTGTGCAGATGATAGTTGCTTAGCTATCATTCACTTCAACATTTTCTTAGTCATTGCTCTGCAATGCAACCAGTGAATTCAGAACTCAATGATTTCTGAAGATAGAGATTCAGCATGATATCCGGGTTAAGTGCAACACATATGTGAAATTTATGTACGAGACTGCAGAGTCACTTCTATGATGGGGACATGTTACTGAAACCCATTGAAAAAAAACTAGTGTTAAGTTGGCCATACCCCATTACATTTTTTTTTTCATTCAGCCTGCAGACCAAACAAAAAAAAAAAAAAAACTCCCCTATTCCTATAGTGTGGATGGACCAATCTTCCACTGTGCCTATTGTATTCAGTACAGTCAAAATTCCCGAACAGCAACTGCTATTCAGCCAAACGTTTTCCATCCAGATCCTCTGTCGAGCAGGATGAGGCCAACAGGGTCACCCACTTACCAAATTTTGGCTGGTTCATTCATAAGAAAACAGCTGAAATTCACATAGTGTATGGGCAGCTTTAAGGGAACGATTTTTAATCTTGAGGCTTGAAAAAGAAGCAGCGAAGCTCCGAAACTTGTAGCCACAAGTGTTATGACTGTCTTCCACTCAAGGGCCAGATCACAGAGGAGGTGACAGCACAATCAGACAGCCGTGACACTGAGACTTACCGCCAATTTGCACCATGAGCAGCTGATTGCAACAATCTCTTTGCTGTGAAATGCAAACTTCTGTTGAAACCCCTGAAAAGAATAACAACCTTTCATGAGCTATGATCGCATATTATTTAGACTATATATGAAAAAAAAATCAACCACTTCCTACGGGTTCTTAAATTGTATGCATAGTCAAAACTTTTTTTTCTGTTTTGGATAGAGAAGATTTTTTTCTCCTTGCCCCCTTGCCCATACGTAGATGTGCTGCGGGGCTTTGGGTCCTGAGAGACAACCCTTCCCTGTCTTTGCATATGCACAGAAAACCACCTATACGTGCACAGATGTGCCAACAGTTTCTGCCAGGACACACTGGGGTTGAGTCACTAAAACTGGAGTTTGCAAAATCTGGTGCAGCTCTGCATAAAAACCAATCGGCTACCAGGTTATTGTGGCAAAGCTTAAAAGAGAAGTACGTCAATTCGTTTTTTTATTTTATTTATACTTACCTAGGTGCATGCAGCATCGGTCCGATGTTGCATCTGTCCCCCGGCGACTCTACACTGAGAACCAAGCGATCTAACAGCGCTGATCGCTCGGTTCTCACAGCTCAGTGAGCAGAGAGCTGCAGACTGTCAGTCAAAGCTCTCTGCTCTGCCCCCTCCTCGCTCACTGGAGCGCTGAGCTGTGGAGGCGGCAGAGCGGACCAACTTGTCGGTCCAAGGATCTAGCGGATCCTGACTCCATGGTGGTGATGACGCAGAGCCTGGACAGACTTCTGTGACGTCAGCCGAGAGCAGACTTCAGCCCGCTCTCTGCTGAAAACAGGTCACAGGAGCGCAAAACGAACTGCACTCTTGTGATCCATAGGAGGAGTACAGGCAAACGAGCTTTGGTTGTACTTCTCCTTTAATTGAACAAGGTGAAGTTTAAAGCCAATTGGCTATTGTGCAAAACTGCATCAGATTTTGCACTCTCCAGTTTTAGTAAATCAACCCCAATGGGCTGTGCTGGGCAAAGCCTGTCTGACATATCTGTACATGTGCCATAACAGCAGCGCCCAAAGTGGGGGAGGGATTTTTGGGGGGATTGAGCCACATGAGAAGTGGACTGAAGTTAAACTTTAAAGTAGATGTAAACCCTATCTGAATATTTACTTGCTAAAGCATCCTGTGTTGACTGGGTCACTTTAAGGAGAGATGACTTGTATGTTAATTTTTGTGATTTTTACATGTATTTTTTTTTTTCAAAAGCTGTGTTAAAGGATATATAAAGGTTTGTTTTAAAAAAAACAACAACAAAAAAAAAACAGTCATACTTACCTCCTATATGCAGTTGGTTTTGTACAGAGTGGCCCCTATCCTCCTCTTCTGGGGTTCCTCAGCGGCACTCCTGGCTTCTCCTCTTCTCGAGTGCCCCGTTGGAGAGCCGCTCTCCCTTGGGGCATTCGTGCGAGCACACTCCCGAGTCCTGCTGCTGCGTCCATTGACACAGACAGCAGGACTCAGCGCCGCCCCCCAGCTCCCGCGTCATTGGATTTGACTGACAGCTGTGGGAGCCAATGGCTGTGCTGCTATCAATCTATCCAATCAGGACCCGAGATACTGGCTGAGGCTGGTGTGCTGGTCCCCATCGCTGGAAAGACCGGGTTCAGGCAAGTAAAAGGGGGGCTCTGGGGGGCATAGAATGCATTAAGGTGAAAAACCTTGAGGGTTTACAACCCCTTTAAAGCGTTAGTAAACTCATATATAAAAAAAAGTTTCTTCCTGCAAGGCAATATCATAATGTGCTTGCGCGCAGGAGTCTCGGGCATGGCACACAGCTCTAAAGGAACGGCACAGGTATGCTGTTCCTTCAGAGTGCATGCGCCGGTGACGCCACCAGCTGCTGCTCACTAGAATATCTCCTAAATGGTGAACGTTTAGGACATATTAATTTTACCTCCAGGTAAGTTTTGTTATAAGCTCAAAAAATTAATAAAGAGAGTTTACTACAAAGTGGTTGTAAACGTCATACATGAAATATGAACAAAGCGTATCTCTTTATAGTGTGTACTTCCCTCAATCCAGAGCACTAAGTGTCATTTCTCTCTGCTGTTTTGTTCCTCTTCTATCTGTAGGAGTCACTTTAACAGGTTTTCCTTACACCAAGAGGTAAAAAAGTGACAGGGGAGGGACCTCCAGCACATAGCTTGTGATTGACAGCCTCAGCTCTGTTCCTGTGTGCCAATCAGCTCTCAGAGCTCTTCTCACTGAGATCTGCAGAGTGTAATTTCAGCTCCCTGACCCCCTGAAATCTCAGAAAAGCTGTATATATTCTGCACTTTAAACAGCTGTAGAGAAGAGAAGACTGCATATAAACAGGTACAAGTCATGTAGGAGGATTTGTTTAATCTCCATGTATCATCTGAGGGCAGTCACTTCACTGGGTATATGTCAGGGTTTACACCACTTTAAATGACCACATTTTGACAAATACTGCAAGAAATACCACATGTGCTAATTAAAATGAATATGAGATGTCCCTTTTTTGAAGCATCCATTATAATATTTCTACGTGGATAATTAAAATAACACAGCGTGAGACATAACGCATATGGCAAAGAATTTCCACTCACCCCTACTTTTTATTAATATTGTTTAAGTTGTAATACAAATCTGTCAACCCTGCAAGTCTAGACATAATACACTTCTACCTCTCAGTACATGCTAATAAGGTCTCTCACCTTCCCACACTGCCGGCACTTCCCTGCTTGTCGTCTCCGATGAACCCAGTGATGCCGAACAATTACAGGCTAAAGAGAGAGAGAAAGTACTTGAGTGAGTTCAGCAAAGAGGCGAACGGACGTGCAAATTGCATTATGAAGTCAGCAATCCGAGACAACATACAGAGAGAAAAATAGGATTTTTGGACTTCCCATAAAATCTTTTTCTTAACATCCATTGAAGAATACAGGATAGCTGTAATTCCTGGATAAGTGGGTTATAATGCCACCCCTCTAGTATAATCCACATATCCAGGAGTTAGTACTATTCTGTGGTCCTCAATAGACAATAAAGAAATTGTATCTGCAAGAGACCATTACAGAGAAACCATACAGCAAATTTCCGAGTTAGAACTGTAAAGTCAAAACTTGTTTCTATCATTTTGGATAGGGTGAGGAATGGGTTACTGTCCCATTGGGAAGATTTCCCTGCACTTCCTGTCCTGTAGACACAACAGGAAGTTAGTGGAAATATCTAAGTTAGGAAGACCCCTCTTGGAGTCCCCATTGGTAGATTTCACCTATATTTCTGTTTTGGTGACAATGGCCACCAGGTCCAATAGCGTCAGTGAATCTCTCCAGAGTGGTGGGGGCAGACAAAAATATAAAACTGACAGGGGTTCTAGCCCCTCAACACTTTATCTAAATTAAAATGTTTAGACTTTAGGTACACTTGAAGTATTTTTTTAGTGCTATTCAAATTTCTGAATGTTTGCACTGTATTATTTCTGCTAAATATGGAAGGGTTAGAACCTATGTAATGTTTTTGTTTGTCCCCTCACTCCTCACTACCTGTCCAGGGGACATGTGCTACACAAAGCATGGGGAAAAAAAATTAAAAATAATAATAATAATCTTTGTCCGGACACAGGATTTAAAGTTTGACGTTGATCTCGTCAACAAGGACATTAAAAATTAAAACCTCGCAGAGATCCAAACATATCCACATGCTATACAAATCTAAACACATGATTGTCTGGAGTTGGGCTTTAAGCAAGATATTTTAAGGCAGATGCACAAGTGGATGGAAGAATGTAAAACAGTCACATGAAGCTTTTAGCCTTACCTGGTTTTTAAGGCCTGTGGATGTATGGTTTGTCTAGAATTCCCCTATTAATAAGATAATGAACTAGTTGGACTGGTTCAAGAAGCTCAAGAATGGAAATTATGTTGGCAGGAAGTAGTGGGAGGGAAAAGGGATTGAAACATACCCATGTGGTGGACAAAAAGGAGGAAGCAGTTTTACAGGACTAAGAAGCAGGAAGCAGTTGGGAGATATCCTGGAAGAAGAGTCCATCCCCAGGAAGAACCAAGTAATAGTGAAGGCAGAAGGTTTTTTTTTATCTTAATGCATTCTATACATTTAGATAAAAAGCCTTCAGTGTGAATGTCTCGCTACCAGGAACTCCCCTCCTCATTGGCTGAGACAGCAGCGAGGCGCATTGGCTCCCGCTGCTATCCATCAAAGTTAGTCAGCCAATGGGGAGAGAAAGGGGGGCGGGGCTGGGCAGCGGCTTTATGTCTGAATGGACACAGAGACCTGTGACTCGGCTTGGGTGCCCACATAACAAGCTGCTTGATGTGGGGGCACTTAACAGGAGGGAGGGGTTGAAGAGGGACCTGAGAAGAGGAGGATTGGGGCTGCTCTGTGCAATACCACTGCACAGGGCAGTTAAGTATAATATGTTTGTTATTTGTTTGTAACTCAGAAAGTACAAAAGCCTGTGGATCACCATGACATTCAGGGAAATAGCACTATTTGCAGAAAAGGGAAGCAATGGTAGACTTCATACTTCCTTGGTACAGACAAGAAGGTGTAACAGCAAGAAGAGGTCATTGGAAGCGAATGGTTCACAACATTGTTCAGATTTCAGAAAACATAGCTCTTACCTCCCGTATGTTGCGGGACCCGGACTCCCGAAATGATGGCTTGCATCGGAAATTTATCTACAAAAAATATTAACAATAATTAAAGCTGACCAGGTGAGGGGCCACTAAATCACTCTGCTTGAGCATTGAATAAACAGGAGACATGTCTACTTAGTCATCTGTGTGCATAGCTAAACTGACCGATCACACAGTTTGCATCTCGCATGAATCGCTACAGTAATCTGATTTTTCTTTTTTTTTTTTTATCCGCTCATATTTAATACCAAAAAATGACACCTAACCCACTGAATACCATGGAGAGAAGACGAGGCAAGGAAAAAAGACGGTGGACAACGATGATAACTTAAAGGATAACAATGTGGCATTCCTAGTGTATTTGACACCGAAAAGTAGATCATTTGAGAGTCAGTTCACACCAGATTGTGGTGCGGGAAACCCACATTCCAGACACATTCCCCACATCACATTCAAAACACACTGCAGTTGTGATCTGCAATGGGTGTCAATATTAAGTTAACAACACCTCAAATGCAGGTCGCCATTGCAGTGCATTTGCACACACCGAATTGCTCGGTACAGAACCATCATGCGATCAAGTTGTAGTGAGTTTCCAAAAGAAGTGCATGAATGGGCTAAAATTGCACCACACAGAGCTGCATATGAATCGCACAAGAACTTATAGCGCGTTCCTGTGCTATTCCCGCTGTGAACAGGCCCAGAAGAACAGTAATTTTCAGTAATAATCATAAAGTGAAACAAATAAGACTAATGACCAGAAAAAATGCTACCAGTGGAATTATAGTCCCCCTCCTTATATTGGTGGTAGCGTGAGAAGGACCCCCTTATATTAGTGATCAGTGGGAGAAGGGCCCCCTTATATTAGTGGTCAGTGGGAGAAGGTCCCCCTTATATTAGTAGTCAATGAGAGAGGGCCCCCCTTCTATTAGTGGTCAGTGGGAGAAGGTCCCCCTTATAATAGAGGTCAAAAAGAAAAGGGCCCCATTATATCAGTGATCAGATGCAGAATGATCTCCTTATATTGGTGGTCAGTGGGAGAAGAGCACTCTTATATTAGTGGTCAGTAAGAGAAGGACCCCATTATATTAGTGGTCAGTGGGAGAAGGACCTCCTTATATTAGTGGTCAGTGGGAGAAGGACCCCCTTATATTAGTGGTCAGTGGGAGAAGGTCCTCTTTATAATAGTAGCCAATAATAAAAGACCCCCATTATATTAGTGGTCAGTGGGAGAAGAGCCCCCTTATATTAGTGGTCAGTGGGAGAAGGCACCCTTATATTAGTGGTCAGTGGGAGAAGGCACCCTTATATTAGTGGTCAGTGGGAGAAGAGCACCCTTATATTAGTGGTCAGTGGGAGAAGAGCACCCTTATATTAGTGGTCAGTGGGAGAAGGCACCCTTATATTAGTGGTCAGTGTGAGAAGGACCCCCTTATATTAGTGGTCAGTGGGAGAAGGTCCTCTTTATATTAGAAGCCAATAAGAAAAGACCCCCATTATATTAGTGGTCAGTGGGAGAAGAGCCCTCTTATATTAGTGGTCAGTGGGAGAAGGAGCTCCTTATATTAGTGGTCAGTGGGAGAAGGGCAACCTTATATTAGTGGTCAGTGGGAGAAGAGCACCCTTATATTAGTGGTCAGTGGGAGAAGGACCCCATTATATTAGTGGTCAGTGGGAGAAGAGCACCCTTATATTAATGGTCAGTGGGAGAAGGGCACCCTTATATTAGTGGTCAGTGGGGGAAGGACCCCATTATATTAGTGGTCAGTGGGAGAAGGGCACCCTTATATTAGTGGTCAATGGGAGAAGGGCCCCCTTATATTAGTGGTCAGTGGGAGAAGGGCACCCTTCTGCCCCGTACACACGGTCGGATTTTCCGACGGAAAATGTGTGATAGGACCTTGTTGTCGGAAATTCCGACCGTGTGTGGGCTCCATCATACATTTTCCATCGGATTTTCCGACACACAAAGTTTGAGAGCAGGATATAAAATTTTCCGACAACAAAATCCGTTGTCAGAAATTCAGATCGTGTGTACACAAATCCGACGGACAAAGTGCCACGCATGCTCAGGATAAAGAGATGAAAGCTATTGGCCACTGCCCCGTTTATAGTCCCGACGTACGTGTTTTACGTCACTGCGTTCAGAACGATCGGATTTTCCGACAACTTTGTGTGACCGTGTGTATGCAAGACAAGTTTGAGCCAACATCCGTCGGGGAAAAAATCCTAGGATTTTGTTGTCGGAATGTCCAAACAAAGTCCGACCGTGTGTACAGGGCATTATATTAGTGGTCAGTGGGAGAAGGGCACCCTTATATTAGGAGTCAGAATTAAGGCCACAGACACTCTTACACTGATAATCAGTGGGAAATCTTCCTTTTCATAGACAACGTAAAAAAAAACATATCAGTGGTAACTTAATGACCGAAGTTCCTCAAAGAAGCCTTAAACAACCTCTGAAGGAACCTTAGGGTTCACCAGAAACCCCGGTTGGGAAATGCTGCTGTAATTCCACCTTCTGCAGCCAGACTTGGTGAAAAAATATTTCTAATTGGTTCCTAGGGGCTTCCTGAGCTTTCACCACCGTCAGTATTGATTGTTGTACCTTACAGCAACCACTCAGAATCTCCTTGGTTAAGCAGGTTGCAAAATAAAAAAAAATAATAGTTGCTGTGGGCAACACAGATAGTTTTGGATTTATTTGGTGCACTGTCAGGTAAATAATTGGTTGCTTACCTTTTCTAGCTGCTCGATGCAGGGAGTGTGAACCACGATCTTACATGCAGCACATTTCCGCCGTGTTGCCGACTTTTGCTGTACAATAGACACAAAGGTATACGTCAAGGCAAAATGAAAAAAAACATGCTGTACATCCATGTCATACATGCATATTTCTCATGTTTTATCTCTTAAAATACCCTGCAAGGAAGCTTCCTGTAATAAAGACCAGTCATAGCTGCTCTCTCCCCTTCAGGGTAACTGGTCTGGTCTCCGCCCCCTCCTGTAGTTTACTGCAGAAAGCCTGTAGTGGGTGGTGGCTGCTGGGCCCCTCCCATAGCTCCTGGACAAGCTATGTACTGCACAGTGATGATGTCACAGCTACATTTACAAGCTAATACCGAAGTTTGCAAAAGCATTTGATGCACATAAATTGGATTTATATCCTCTGTGGTTATTGAGGAATATATTTAAATAAAAGTGCTTGCGTCCAGGGTTCAACTTTAAAGTTAAATAGGGGAGTACTAGAAACCTTGCCTGCTTCTTATTTTTGTATGTTTCCCTGCTGTAGATTTTCCCTCACTTCCTGTCTGGTAAAAGCCTGTCCCCATCAAATTGTTAATCGTTTGACCAACTGCTGTCCAAGGAGAATGTTGGAAAACTTTTCTCAATCAGCTACAACGGCTGACCATTGTATTCTGAAGGCAACAAGGGCCCTCCCAACATTGGGGATGGGAGGGGCTGAATTCCTGCTTCCAGTGGATAGAGGAAACTGTCAGGTTTTATTTTTTTCCAGCCTGCTAGCCCGTCTTTGACCAGCTTAAATTGAAAAGCATTTTGCGACCTCGGCATGATTTGCTTCTTGGTGCTTACTTTCCAGATCCCTTTTATTCCGCTACAGCAGGGCTACATTACTGTCCTTCAGACTTTACGAGAGCCGGCTATGGCCAGTGAGCATAAAAAATGCCCCAGCATCAGTGGAAGTAGACAATGTCTTAGGCTTGGTGGTCAGTGGGAGTTAAAAACTATATAGCACCTGTGGTCAGTAAGAGGAGGAATAGTGCCCATCATTGGTACTAGTTGAAGGAATAGTGCTCCATTGTTGTTATCAGTTGGAAGAATAGTGCCCTGTCATTAGTATTAGTTGGAGGATTCGGGCTTCATCATTGGATAAGTTGGAGGAATGGTGCTCCATCATTAGTCAAAGTTGGTGGAATAGTGGTCCACCATTGGTCATAGTTGATGAAATAGTGCCCGATTATTGGTATTAGTTGGGGGAACAGTGCTCTATTGTTGGATAAGTTGGAGGAATGGTGCTCTATTGTTGGCCAAAGTTGGAGGTTTAATGCCCTATTGTTGGTATTAGTTGGAGAAATAGTTCCCGTCATTGTTGTCAGTGGGAGGAATAGTGTCAAATTATTCAGATCAGTCGGAGGAATTATGCACCAGTGTTGTTGTCAGTGGGAGGAATAGTGCCCCATCATTGGTCATGGTTGGAGGAATAGTGCCCCTTCGTTGGTATTAGTTGAAGGAATAGTGCTCCATTGTTGGTATCAGCTGAAGGAATAGTGCTCCATTGTTGGTATTAGTTGGCGGAATAGTGCTCCATCATTGGTTAAGTTGGAGGAATAGTGCCCCATCATTGGTTAAGTTGGAGGAATAGTGCCCCATCATTGGTCATAGTTGGAGGAATAAAGCCCAATTGTTAGTATTAGTTGGAGGAACAGTGCTCTATCGTTGAATGGAGCCCTATTGTTGGTCATTATTGGAGGAATAATGCCCCATTGTTGGTATTAGTTGGGTAAATAGTTCCCCATCATTGTTGTCAGTAGGAGGAACAGTGCCCAATCTTTTAGATCAGTGGGAGGAATTATGCACCAGTGTTGGTGTCAGTGGAAGGGAATAGTGCCCCATTGTTGATGTCAATGGAGTTAAAAATGCCCAATCATTGATGTCAGTGGGAGGAATAGTGCCTGGTATCAATGGGAGTAATAGTACCTCATACTAGTTGTAGGAACAGTGACCCAAGAGCCAGATAAAGAGAAGCAAAGGGCCTTATCCGGCCTGTGGGCGGCCACTGTTCTACAGTGAAGCAAGAACGTCTTTAGGTTTACCTATATAATTAGGAAAGAGAATTTTTTGTTCCCCCTTGCATTTTTACCAGATATTTCTTTCTGTAAAAGCATAATAAACTCTAAACTAATAACAGGTGCAAACGCTGAAAGATCAGAAGCAACAGTCTCATTAAAGCATAAAGAACAAAGTAAACAGCAAATTTAAGACTTATAAAGTCAATGCAAATGTCCTGTTCCTCATCAATCTGTTTAATTCAAACAGTAAATTAGATTTCTCAGCAATTTTCTTTTATCTCTCAGAGGTAGGAGGAAGATGAATAATCTAATTCAAGGAGAAAGCTTTTAGTGTGCAAGGATACAAAGAGGGCTTTAAATTCATTAAAGGTTTAAAAAATAATTACATTAAAAGAGAAACGTATTCAGTAGATTTTTACTCATTATTAAGATTAACTACCCACACGTATCCATGGATATACTGTATGAGCATATATATAGTATAAATATGAGCAGACACAGACATGAGATTGCAGTTGAATGATGCATGAAACCATATGGTTGCTCTACAAATGACTGGGGCATAAAAAACGTATGGTCTTTTCTGCTGAGCGTGCTTTTTAGTGTAGGGGGAGTCCCCTCTGTAGTTGGTTTCACCCCACTAGAGCTACTGCAAATGGCAGGGAATACTGGATTTTTGTACTTATGTACCCAAGTTTAGGAGTCTTTTAAGAGACACAAGGGTACAAAACAGTCCGGTAAACTCAACTAAGAAAAAGTAGACTAAAAAGCGGGAGAACCCCTCCAGGAACCTCCTGGTATAACAGGGAATTGTTTTTTAAAATTTGCCTAGAAGAAAACTGCCAACAGGCAACTCTTTAGTGCAGAAGAGACATGCTAGGTGCAATAATACACACTTACCTGCCAGCTTGCAGTTAAATTAAATGTGCAGCTCCACATACATTCCCAGCACACTCTCGCTATGCCAGAATGAATGGATCCCATGCACATGGGCAGGATAACGTAAATTCCCCCCCACAGATAGACAATCAAAAGATCTAAAACCGGGCAACCAGGGAGAAGATGACAGCAGCCAATGAGGATGTAACTGCTGCATCGCTGGAAGGTTGCAATGAGTATATTCTGGAGTTTTGTTTCACTTTAAGAGTCTGTTGTGTTCTGTTAAATCTGAATGGCCTACACAACATGCAGGCAACAGAGCCACCTTAAGACACAACTAAACTGAACCATGGCTGGTCTGGCAAGGGCCCTAGGGACTAGCCTATACTTTTATTTGTCTAGTGCTCATTCCACCTGAAGGTAGCGCTATATAACCAATGGTATGGATTGGATTCTGTATCCCTCAATGGACCATACAGGAAAATTTTGGGTACGTTTTTTTTTTCTTTTTTTTTTCCATAGAGGTCTTATCTCTTGGCACGTTTTTTTTTCTTTTTTTTTTCCATAGAGGTCTTATCTCTTGGCACCATTTTATTGTCATTTACAGTGTCTGATTGTCACAAAAGAAGCTGAAATATAATACATCACTTGGATTCATCAGACTTTTTATATCAAACCTACAAACAGTTGTTATGAAGCAATTTGCTATACAGTATTTCATGTGACCCCTGTAAAAACAAAGCCAGGGTTTAAAAGGAAACTTTAAAAGAGAAGTTCGGGATTAAAAAAAAAAACAAAAAAAAAAACATTTATAGTCACTTGATCGGATGCTGCATCTGTCCCGTACCAGTTCTGCAGTGAGAACTGATAGATCAAACACCGCTGGTCGCTCAGTTCTCCCCCCTCCACTCTGAGCAAAGAGCCGTGACTATCAGTCAGCAGCTCTCTTCTCTCCCCTCCAGCACTCATTGGAGCACTGGGCTGTGGAGGGGGCGGGAGGGACTGGCTCAGGCTCTCAGTTGACGACAGAGAGGCTGAGCCAAGTGGCGGGGTCCAGGCTTCTAGGCAGATCCCGACTATATGGTTGGGATCTTTCCTGAGGCTGGACCAGCTTTAGCCCGCTGACAGCTGAAAATGGGTCACAGGAGTGACTTTGGCCATACTTCTACTTGATTTTGACTCAATTTTATCAATTTTGTTTTCAAATTTAGTATTTACATGTTTTTAAACTGTTGTTTCTACGTTTATATAATTGTTTTGCAAATAGACCTAAAAATATATGACCAAGGATTCCCAGAGCTCTACAGGTTATCCAAATAAACAGCAAATCAGAGCTACTTGCTTGGAGGCTTTCATGGTCTGCAAAAGTCCCACCTGATAGCTAAAAAAAGGTAAACTTCAACTAAAACATTGAGTTAGTTTTATACAGAGTGGCAAAGAATTGAATCCCCCAGCTTTTACTACTGTATACACATTGGAAATATTTCCCCTTGCTTCCCATTAGAACAAAGTCCGAGACAGAAAAATAAACTGTTGCAATCCTTTCTCATCTCTTTATGTATTGTGTCCTGGTATCACCCTCTTTAAGCCCAGGTTCACACTGAGCTGCAGGAACGAAGCCGTGCGAGCTCAGCTGAACTCCCGCATGTCAGTCCCGATTTCGGCGGCGATTTCACAGACATCTGTGCGGGTTTCCTGCCACGTGGGCACCAACCAAAAACACTCAAGTAAAAAATGTACGAGTGCTGCACCAACTGGTAAGTTTGGCACTGTGAATGAGAAGGAGGAGTATTTGGGCAGGAGACAAAGGGAGGATATGACAGTTTGTTGAGGGGATAAACCATCAGCAAAATCACATATTAAAATAAATATTGTCCCTTAAAGTGATTGTAAAACCTAGAAGTTTTTTTAATTAAAATAACAAACATGTTATACTTACCTGCTCTGTGCAATGATTTTGCACAGCCCTGATTCTCCTGTTCTGGGGTTCCCCGCTGGCCCTGTAGGCTCCTCCTTTTCTCTGTGTGCCGAAATAGCAAGCCGCTTGCTATGGGGGCACAACTGCAGGCTTGCTCCTGAGCCACCCTGCCTGTGTCCATAAATGCACACAGTGCTGCCTCCCGCTCTCCCCTCACAACATTTGATTGGCTCTTGCTGCTGCACAAGTTCCTGTGAGAAGAGAGGGGTGAGAAGACTGCAGCCGTGCACAGCACTGAATCGCCGACAGGCCCAGCTAATGGGGGGGGGGGGGGGTTGGGGGGGTAGTTAGTGTTTCTTTTAAGTTAACACAGCGTGTGCATTAAGGTAAAAAAACACCCAGCCTTTAGAATCACTTTAACAGAAAATCGAATATGAATTAAGAAGTCAGGGAAACTGGACAGCAGATGGCAGCATCTAATCGGACTGATAACCGACAATGGTTAGAAGATGCAAACTGTGATTTACAGGACATTTCCACACTTCTCCTTGAGATAGAGAGAGATTAAATATATTTTCTGTACAGGAATTGCAAGAAGCTGACACTAGGTCCTTTTTAGGTATTTACATTGCTTACATAAAAAAACAAAAAAAACAAACTATATCTAAAACCAAAACCTCTTTTTAAATTTTGAATACAGTAGGTGAGGGTTAAAACTGCTGGGAGAACTTTTCGCCATCTGTATCCAATTAGGGAGATTTCTCTTCACTTCCTGTCCTGTAGACTCATTGGATTTATTTTCAATGTGAAAGAAATTACTTCTTAGACAGTTTTCATAGGAACAAGCGTCCCCATTGGAAGATTTACTCTCTATTCCTTTTCTGCTGGCAACTCTAAATTTTGGGTTTAGGTTGGGTTGACACTGGTGCAAAACACAGACATCGCATGTGATTCGCACTGCATTGCTGTACAGATCAGCTGCGAAGTCTGTGTGATGCGAATTCAGCCATATAAACTGTATGGCTGAAATCGCATTGCATTCATGCCAAAATGGTGCAGGACCCTTTTTTGGTTCGCACTGGAATCGGATCGCATAGGTGTTCACACCCATGCGATCCGATTTCTGTACCATTTGACAGTGCGCACTGCGATCTGCAAACCAATCTGAGGGTGTCATTACCTTTCTATTGACACCTGCTGCAGTTCGCAGAGGGCTGTGTAAACTGCCTGCAAGTGACATGCGATGCGGGAACCTGCACAGGAATCGAGCCGGTTTCTGCATTGCATATGTGTGGACCCAGCCTTAACCTCGCTTTCATTCCCAGTGCCATTGGTGAGCAAGACCTTAGACTGAGAGAATTAGAGAGTGAATTTCCCTAAAAGGGACACAAACAGCACGAAAAACCTGACAGGGGTTCCAACACCTCACCACTAAGGATGAGCTCCAGCGTGTTCGCACAGCCCACGTGCAGAGCCCGCCAGGAAGTCAGCACTGCGCTGCACTAATCACAGGCAGTGAGACATTATCCTGATACGCGGCTGCAGAGATCGGGAAATGTCTCACTGCCTGTGATTAGCGCAGCGCCGACTTCCTGGCGGGCTCTGCACGTGGGCTGTGCGAACATGCTGGAGCTCATCCTTACTCACGACCCGACATCTAAATCCAAAATACTTTGCCTTTAAAGCAGTAGTAAACCGCAGCAGTTAAAAAAAAAAAAAAAAACAAAAAAAACAAAAAAAAAAAACACATGTAAGGCAATCGCATAACGTGCATCGCATACTTGCACCTTATGAAATGCTTACCTTAGAACGGAGCCCTCCAGCGGCGCTGTCACCACTGACAGTGCTTCCATCTTCCCCTGGTCTCTTTTTCCAGGTTTGTGGGCTACGGCTGGATGAGCGGCGAAGGCACAAAGCTCAGAGCGCATGCGTCAGTGACGGCACTCACCGGCTGCATCCAGGGTGAATATCATATTTATTTTATAGGCTTACCTGTAGGTAAAAATCGCAATGCGGACTTTACTACCGCTTTAATTTTTCATTTGTCTTTCATTTTTAATTCAGTTGTCAAAACTATAAAAAAAAGTATATTTCTAGGGACAAAAATTAGTAGAACACATTCCTGAAACCAAACGCTGAATTAGACAGGAACTGCAATATACAGAATTGGAAACATTTGAAAATAAACCACGGGGCTCACTAAAAATGTTGCTTTAAAATTAAGAATTACTTCTCTTCCAAGTTTTCTAAATTAGGTTTCATATGCATACTAATGCTTAAGCCCATGTGCGTCACATCCCGGCAATTTTGGTTGCCCGGGAGTCACAGGTGCAACATCCATCCCAGCTGTCAGCAGCCTGTCAGATAGGCCGAAATGCGCATTGGCTGGATGTTTAGGGCTATGTGCTTTCAAGAATATAAGTCCAGAACTCAGAATTTCTGCGTTTTGGGGCATACTTCCCTAAAAGCATACATCCATAAATGCAAGTTCTATTTGGTACAGCTTCCAGCCGCCCGATATTTCAGCCTGTCATAAATCTGGACAGGCTGCCAGCAGCGGGGCTAGTTGCCTCCTGCAAATGTTGGGATGTGATGCACACACGTCTAAGCACTAGAATGCATGAGGTCTGAGCAATATGTAATCAGATCTATAAAAAAAAAAAAAAAAAAAGGCACTTTTTTTTTTTTTTAATTCAGCCCACAAAATGTAAAAGTAATAAAGCAGCTTTTTTTGTTTATCCTGTTAGAGAGATTCTCCTTCCCTTCCTATCCCAGAAACACAAGAAGAAGCAAGTAGAAATATCTCACGGGAACAGGTGTGCCCTTTGGAAGATTTTTCGCACCTCCTCTGTTCTGTTAAAAAAAAAATGAACCAATTAGGATTTTCCATGACCTCCTGTCTGTGACAATGGACACCAGGACAAATAGAGAGTGCAAATGTGTCCAGCAGCGGCGGCCCATCCATATCGGGCTCAGGGGCGCCACCCCCTAATCCATGTGCCCGGCCCCTAATTTACATGCAGGGCGCCGGATGCATGAATGCCAATGAGGTTTTTTTTTTTTGTATGAGCACATGATTAGAGCTGGAGGCTCTAACTGGCTTAAAAAAGGGGTGGGCTTGAGCCCACCCAGTTGTATGACAATAGCGAATTAAAGGGTTACTAAACCCTTGTTTTTTTAAACAACAAACATGTCACACATACCTCCACTGTGCAGTTGGATTTGCACAGAGTGGCCCCGATCCTCCTCTTCTGGGATCCCTCAGCGGCACTGGTGGCTCCACCTCTTTTCGAGTGCCACATCGGAGAAGCGCTCTCCTTTGGGACACCCGTGTCTATTGACACAGAAAGCAGGACTCGGCCCCGTCCCCCTGGCGCCAACATCATAGGATTTGGTTGACAGCAGTGGGAACCAATGGCTGCGCTGCTATCAATCTATCCAATCAGGAAATGAGACACCAGCCATAGCTGGTGTGCTCGTCCCCGGGGTGAGAAAGACCGGCCTCAGGTAAGTAAAACGGGGGGTCTGGGCGGCTGCAGCATGAGAGAAGGTTTTTCACATTAATACATAGAATGCATTAAGGTGAAAAACCACAAGGGTTTACAACCCCTTTAGAATTCACTATTGTCTTCCTGATTCTCCTCCTGGCCAACTCCAGCTCAGGAAGCAGGTGTTGAGACCCGATTTGCCAAGAGGAGAAGCGATGATCGTATTGGCCACCGAGGAGGAGGTAGGAGATACAGGAAACGCAGGGGGAGCCGCGCTGCCATGAAGCCTGAGGAAGGAGGAGACACAGAGTGAAGCCGCCGCAAGCAGGAAGCCTGCGATCTGAATAGGGCAAGTGCGGGGACCCCCCCCCCCCCCCCTCAAAAAATATACCACCAGCCACCACTGGTTTCCAGGAGCGACATGCACAACAATTGAAAACCCTACATGGGTTCATTCGTTCCTGGATGCTGCACCTGTGCCTCCTGAGCACCCAAGAATGCCGGGATGTGAGGCACATGGCAATAAAGGATTATAGTCTATGATTACAAATCTGGCACTCAATACAACAGTTCAATTAAGTATATAGTCCATTAATCCTATCAAATCCATGAGAAATCCAAGGGAAAACTTCAGAAGTGAATAAAAGCCTGCAATTCCTCCATACAGATCAGTGGGTGATCCAGCCAGTAATATGTAAGAGAAACAAAGTAGCAGGATGCAGGGAATAAAAACCTGTAATCGATTTATTGGTAGGCAAAAGTATCACTTACAGGGAGGTAAAACTGTGATGGTCAGCACGGCCAGGTGGAACATGAGCGATCCGTGAGATCAGTAAGCTCAGGACAGAAAGCAGGAACGTGCCAGGGTTGCCAACCGTCAGTAAATTTACGGCCAGTTGCAAAAATCTGTGATTTTTTTTTACAACTGACTGTAAATATCAGGGGCTGATAATTTGTCATGCTGTGTTAACTTTTTAAGTGTAAACCAGGCAAATTACTTGTTATGGATATTGTCAGTGTTCTATATTGTGTTTATACTGTTTAAATATCAGTTTAATTCTTATCCACTTGATCTCCAGAAGATTTACACCCCTTAATGACCAGGCCATTTTTTGTGATATGGCACTGCGTTACTTTAACCGACAATTGCGCAGTCATGCAAACGCTGTACCCAAATACAGTTTATGTCCCTTTCCCCCCCCCAAATAGAGCTTTATTTTGATGATATTTGATCACCTCTGCGTGTTTTATTATTTGCGCTATGAACAAAAAAAGGCCGACAATTTTGAAAAAAAAATAAATAAAAAACACTTTTACTTCCTGCTATAAAACATATCCAATAAAAAAAAAAATCTAATTTCTTTATAAATTTAGGCCAATATGTATTCTACATATTTTTGGTAAAAAAATCCCAATAAGCGTACATAGATTGTAGATGCTATAACTTTTGCGCAAACCAAACTATGTGGTATTCTTATTTATTTATTTTTTACTAGTAATGGCGGTGATCAGCGACTTATAGTGGGATATTGCGGCAGACATTCTGACACTTCTGACACTTTTTGGGGACCAGTGACACTAATACAGTGATCAGTGCTAAAAAAAAGTGCACTGTCACTGTACTGACACTGGCTGGGAAGGGGTTAACATTAAGGGTGTGTGCCTAGCCAGTGTTTATGTGTACTGTGTGAGGTGCTTATACTTGGGGAAAGAAATGCTTTGCAGACACACAAATTCCATCCCTTCCCTCGTGTCAGAATGGCCATCTGCCTTGCTTACATTGGCAGATCGCAGTTCTGGCTCTCTGCCTAATGATCAGCGGGTGCCGGAGGACGTCGGGTACCGTGCACCCGCCAATCGACAGAAGTCAGCTGCCGCCGGCCCCTGTTCGGGGATCACACACACATAATATATATACACACGCGCACACACACGATCCGGTGCACAGGTGGCACCTTGTAGCAGTAAAACTGCTATAGGGTGGACCTCAAGTGGTTAATTGAAGTTTTGTCATTTTTCAGGTTGTCAGCAATAAATTTGCTCCATCTGTTTTGCCAGTCAAAAAATGCTGCGGCAGGTTGGCAAAACTGGGACCCGCCAAATGAATGTACGTTTACAGCTGCTCTCCATGCACATCCACACAGGTAAACTCAGCCCAAGGTGCAAGAGGAGATGGGCAGGAACATGATTTGAGAGCTTCACCCCCTTTATCAAGCCTTAGAGCGTGGGTGGAGCTCTTGAAACATTTTGCCCCCCCATGTCCTCTCGCATCTTGGGTTTACCTGTGTGGAAGAGCATCGAGAGCAGCCGTAGACACCGCCAATATAACATTCATTTGGTGGGTCCTGCACTCTGTCCTGCCCTTGCTGATCTCACTGATCCGTTCCATCCGGCCATGCTGACACGTTGCCTCCCTGCATGGTGAACCCATCACAGTTTACCTCCCTGTAAGTCAGGGGTCTCAAAGTACCGGCCCGCGGAGTGGTTACAATTGGCCCGCAGGACTGAAGCATACTGATACATTTCTTGGTAAGTAACGGCCGCCTGCTTGCGATGTTTTTTTTTTCTCTTCCTGGTTTACTCGGAGAAAGTCAGGCTAGCTGACATCGGTGCGCAGCCAGCCTAATTACAGCCATTGGCGTTGCTATGGGGGGGTGCAGGAAGGGCTGGGGGTGTGGCTGCCTCCTCCACTCCTCCCACAGACTCCTTCACTATGGATGATGCCACAGCTGAAGCAGATAGAGGCAAGGACAGACACAGCAGCCCCGTCCACCTGCCCGGGTCTTCATCTGCAGGCATGAGGCATGCTATGTAAGTTACTCTGCACACTGTCACTACATATTGTTCTAAGATGCCCTGTACCACTCCAGCCTGCCCTGTGCCACTCCAACCTGCCCTGTACCACCCCAACCTACCCTGTGCCACCCCAGCCTGCCCTGTACCACCCCAGCCTGCCCTATAGCACCCCCACCTACCCTGTGCCACCCCAACCTACACTGTGCCACCCCAACCTGCCCTGTACCACCTTAACCTGCCCTGTACCACCTTAACCTACCCTGTGCCACCCCAGCCTGCCCTATACCACCCCAACCTGCCCTGTGCCACCCCAACCTACCCTGTGCCACCCCAACCTGCCCTATACGGCTCTAAACTGCCCTATACCACCCCAATCTGCCACTATACCACCCTATACTATCATTTAAAGGGGCTGGTTTGGGGTGCACCCCATGACCGTGCGCTGCCTGCATGGTGCTGTGCAGCCTAGAAAGGGGGGAGGGGGGGTGACACCATGTTTTACCGTACCAGGTGACACCAACCCTAGTGACACCCTTGACTACAGCCAAACTACAATTCCCAGTGGGATCTTCTTGGACACCATCATGGCTGAGTCTGACTCACTTACTCGGCGTGCAAGTAGGAGGACCTGTCCTGGTGAGCCTGAGCTGGCAGCTGCCATCGGCCCATCGCTGAGGTCACGGTGAGAGACCCTGACACCCCCACATGATCATCCCATCTATCCCCCCTATACACCTCATTTACCCTGCCCCAGTGCCCAACCAGTAACCTCAAAATAGCCCTCAACACTGGGAGCTGCCCAAGTGCCCATGGCCTGTGGATCCTGCTAGGAGCTGGCTGCAAACCTGTGGGGTCCTGCTGGCCGCTGACCTGTGGGGTCCTGCTGGCCGCTGACCTGTGGGGTCCCGCTGGCCTCTTGCCATGGGCTATGGGTCCTGCAGGTCATGCTGACCATGGCCTACAGGCCAGCAGGACCCACAGGTTCCCAGCTAGCTCCCAGCAGGACCCACAAGCTGTGGGTCCTGCTGGGAGCTGGCTGCTGGACGCTGCAGAACAAACACTGCCAAGCATCTGGCAGTAAGCAGTGACTGGTAGCAAGCAGTAACTACCACTATATATACTAGTTTAATGTTCTTTTTGAAGCTTGAAAGTTTGCATGCGGCCTCCACGGGATATGAAAACTCGTCCTGTGGCCTGTCCTGTTGAGTTTGAGACCCCTGCTTTATGGAGAGATCTGGGGCCTCTAAGACCCCAGACCCCTCCTCTGCCCTTAAAAGCATTTGATCACACCAAGATCCAGCTCTCCGATCAGCCGGGAGATCCTGGTAAAGCCGTGGAAGAGAGAGCCAACATCAGGCTCTAAAAAACCGTACCTTGATGATGCCTGCAGCTGCAGGCATCATCTCAGTGTAACCACTTGAAGTCCAGCGATTTACCAGGTACATGACTGCAAGTGGTTACTGAACAGTAGTTGCTACTTGCAGGATGAATGCACGCCAAACTCCACAACCTGTTTATAATACCTAGATACTATTGCTGTCATCACACTAAAGGTCTTCTTACCCCAGAGTGCCAACATGTGCAGATCCTCATCCTCCAACACTGAAAAACCTCTGCTAAGAATTTCTGTTCTGATCCAAAAAAAGGTCAATGATACATAAACAATCACTTGCCACCAAAAGAAGAAACTTATCTAACCATTCAAGTACTGGTGAATTTGACTTGTACTTTAGAATCTACAGTACAAATCAGCCTCGTAACCTGGTCATCATCCACGGAGACACGCGGTCCTTATGTGATCTTGCTGAGGCTTATAGTAGCAGCTTAGTGTCCAGTGTCTATCTAACTCTTAAAGCTTTATTTTTGGGCACCAGTTCATAAAAAGAATATCACAGAACTGGAGAAAGTGCAGAGAAGGGAAACCAAACTGATAAGAGGCATGGAGGAACTCAGCTATGAGGAAAGATTAGAGGAACTGAATCTGTTCTCTCTTGAGAAGAGGAGATTAAGGAAGGATAAGTTGTCCAACTAGTGAAGTTGGTGTTAAGCTATTCAGTTTTAGGTCATTACAGAGGACAAGGGGGCCCAGAGGAAGAGAGATACAAGCTCCACATATGGAAAGGCATCTTCACAGTAAGAGCTGTGAAAATGTGGAAGGCACTCCCCTCAAGAAGTTCTGGCCAGCTCAGTGGATTGTTTTAAAAAAAAAAACCTGGATGCTTTCCTAAATGTACAACTTATAACTAGATATTAACATTTATAGGTTATAACATCAGAGATTGTTGATGCAGGCAATATCTGATTTCCTCCTGTGGAATCAGGAGGAATGTTTTTTCACCCCGCTGGAGAAAATTGGACCACACTTTATAAGTGCTTCTCAACCTTTATTCAGTCAAGGCACCCTTTACAAATTATGGACAGCCTCGAGGTACCCCAATCTAAAATGTAAAAACTATTCTAATAGTTTTACATAATGCAGCAACATCCACAAGTCTAAGTAGGACACCCAACGTTAGAGGTAATTTATTCTTCCAAATCAAATACACCTTTGCACATGGTACTGACTAGTATTCCTCTGTTTTTCTCCATCACTTAGCTAATGTGACCTCAATACTGATGGAGGGGTAGGCAAACGAGGGTCAAATAAGAATGCTATGCAGGCGACTGACATCCTCCTTATCAACTGATGAACTGATGGTGCTATTGGTCCTTAGGATGCCAGCAGCTAGAAGGTTGTAATGTTGCACAATGAAAACCTGTGAATTAACGTAACTAAAAGGCAGGCTTCATCCACACGCCTGCTTGTATATCATTTTTGGGCAATTTTTAGGCATTTTGCCAAGGAAATCCTGAGGAAACCTCAAGGCACCCTGGTTGTAAAAGGCTTGTGTAGATCATCTGTGGATATAGGATTTTATTTATGGAGGTATTATATTTATTTATTCAATTGTTTTATTTTTTCTATTGGTCTTGCATTTGACTAATTAGCTTTGTAGCAAATACAATATTTAAAGAGCATCTGAAGCCATAAATAAAGTAGGAAAAGGTTAGAAACTCAGTCAAGTATTTTTGCTGTTTGTGCTGCCACTGAGGAAATCTACTCTCTCTATTTATCTTTGTCTTGCCAGGACAGGAAGTAATGGGAAATCCAAAATTTTGAGTGGTCACTGGAACAAAATATACTTGTTCTGGTGACAACTGTCTAAGAGAGGATTCCCTTTACCTTAGAGACTCTTCCTCTCACTTCCTGTTGTAAGGAAAAACGTGAAGTGGATAGGGAGGATTCCACTCCGTTCTGTTCAGTAGGGGATCAGCTCACAGATCCTCTGATGATCGGATCAGAGCGGGCGAATGACACCTCCGTGTTCGCTCACTTTCTGCAGATCAGAGCCTGCTCTGTTGTATAGGCATCCCTAGAGTAAACGGACTCTGCTGTCCATTTACACTTGACTAATTCTGATCCACCTAAATGGAGGAGGATGAATCCCCTTCTGTTTTTTTTTTTTTGTGGACCAGATCAGACCCAGAGGCAAGCGGGAGTAAACAAACACAAGTCCGTTTACACCCACCTGTCCATAGGAATGCATGGACCTTCTGATCAGGTCCGTCTGAAAAAAATGACAGGGTAACCGATTGTGAAAGATAAAAAACTTTCTGTGTGCAACAGCCTCCCTAATACTTACCTGAGCCCCATCTAGATCCAGTGATGTTGCACAAGAGACTCGGCTGTCCGGGACTCTTCCTCCTGATTGGCTGAGACACAGCAGCAGGCGCCACTGGCTCCCGCTGCTGTCAATTATGCCCTGTACACACGTCTGGTTTTGCCATCGGAATAAACTCTGAAGGTTTTTCCGATGGAGTTCTGATGGAATTCCGCTCAAGCTGTCTTGCATACACACGGTCACACCAAATTCCGACCGTCCAGAACGCAGTGACGTACAACACGTACGACGGGACTAGAAAACGGAAGTTCATCAACCAGTAGCCAATAGCTTCCGTCTCGTACTTGCTTCAGAGCATGCGTCGTTTTTTGGTGCATCGGAACAGCATGCAGACGAGCGTTTTTTCCGATAGTAATTTGTTCCGTCGGAAAAATATAGAACATGTTCTCTATCTAAGTCCGTCTGAATTTTCCACAGAAAAAGTCCGATGGGACATACACACGGTCGGAATATACGATGTAAAGCTCCCATCGGACTCTTTCTGACGGAAATTCCGCTCGTGTGTACACGGCATTAGAGATGGGCTCAGGTGTGTTCGGGATCCTAGTCCCAACCCATCTATCCAATCCTGCCAGGAAGCCGACACCGCACCCCGCTAATCACAGGCATCGAGATATTTCCCGGTCAGTGCAGCTGTGGATCAAAGTCAGTGAGCCAATGAGGAAAGAGAGGGGGCAGAGCCGAACCACGGCTCCATGTCTGAATGGACACAGAGAGCAGCGGCTCGGGTGCCCCTATAGTAAGCTGCTTGCTGTGGGGGCACTCAGCTATAGGGAAGGGCCAGGAGCGCCGGAAAGAGGGGGATCTGGGCTGCTCTGCACAAAACCACTGAACAGAGCAGGTAAGTGAGACACGTTTGTTATTTTTAACCAAAAAAATAAAAAGAGACTTTAGTATCACTTTAAAGCAAGTTCCGCCGTGAGCTTGGTATTGTTTTCTTTTTCAGCCAACTCTTAGCTGTCATGTAAAAGTGATCTGGGTGGCTGCAAAGCTTCCCAATCACCTTTACAGTACACTGACACATTTCATCTTTATGGGGGAGATCAGCAGCAGGAAGACTCATTCACCGGCTTCCCATATCGGGGAACCATCAACCTACCTGGATCTTAGCTGTGCAGTTCTGCTCTCCCACGTAACAAAAATCTCCGGACACATTGGTTTCGAACCAGAGGTGGTCACCGTACAAAGCAGACTCCTAGAAGAGAAGACTATAAATTATTACCAGCAGATAGTGTAACCTGTGCAATAAAGTAACATGCCTGATGGTACATGCGTCATCCAGTTCAAGTCACATTATTTTCATATGACAAAATTACCCCAGCTATCATTTGTAAGGCATAAGCTTTAAACTAAGGCAGGCCATAACAAAATATACATCAATGACATACCTAGTGCCTGTTCTGCTACCTGTTTGATATTGTTATCTGCAGCTTTCAAACATTCCCAGGTTACTCAGCCTAAAGTGAGCGTCTATCTCCCTGCAGCATTAGATGTTGTAGAGGTATAAAGGTCACTCCTGGTCATTAATACTAACGTATAAAGGGTTGTAGACCTGACGGCCAGAAACAATGGTGCTTAAGTAAGGGGATGGGGCTCTGAATAACCCAAAATATGACATTCCTGGGTCAAGCTATAGTGCCAGTTCACACTACTGGGCTCTGCGAGATTACACTGGGCAGCACAGTAGTGTAGTGGTTAGCACCTTCAAATAGCAGCAAAAAGGTCACTGGTTCGAATCCTGCCTGCGACACCATCTGCCTGGAGTTTGCATGTTCTTCCTGTGCCTATGTGGGTTTCCTCTGGGCACTCTGGTTTCCTCCCACACTCTAAAGACATGCTGGTAGGTTAATTGGTCCTAGTATATGTATGAATGTGTGTTAGGGACCTTAGGTTATAAAGCTCCTTGAGGGTAGGGACTGATATGACTGTACAATGTGTATGTAAAGTGCTGCGTAAATTGACGGTGCTATATAAGTAACTGAAATAAATAAATGTGATTCGCTCTGCACTGCAGTGCAAATAACATGCGATGTCCATGTGATGTGATTTCAGCCATACAAATAGTATGGCTGATATCACATCGCATTCGGACCAAACTCGCACAGGACCCTTTTTTTGGGTCGCCACCAGAATCAAATCGCAGGGGTTTTTACACCCATGTGATCCGATCTATGTCCGAACTGTCAGTTCGCAGTGCGATATGAGAGCTTAAATGGGGGTGTCATTAACAATGTATTGACACTCCCACCAGTTCGCATAGGGCAGTGCAAACAGCTGTGCGAGTCGGGTGTCATGCGGGAACCTGCAGTGGATTCGCAGGGTTTCTGCTTTGCACAAGTGTGAACCCATCCTAACGCTTACTATTATGGGAAAGAGAGAAAAATACAAAGTGAGAACTTCCGTCTCTCAGTTAGTGAAATGTGTCACTCTTTTAATGACAATTGCGCGGTCATACAACACTGTACCCAAATGAAATTTTTTATCATTTTTTCCAACAAATAAGAGCTTTCTTTTGGTGGTATTTGATCACCTCTGGGTTTTTGTTAAAAAAATGAAAAAAGACTGGATTTAAAAAAAAAAAAAAAAAATACAAAACCGTTTTATATTTTTTAATAAATTTTGCAAACAGGTAATTTTTCTCCTTCAGTGATGTACGCAGATGAGGCTGCACTGATGGGCACGATAGGTTGCATTGATGTGCACTGATAAGGCGACACTGATGGGCACTAATAAGGCGATCCATGGTCCACATTCAATAAAGAGTTCATATTCTTTAAGGGTTAGTTCACCTTAACAATAAAATTGCCCATGCGTTTCAGAGTCCCCGGTACATTAACAAAAAAAAAAGGCACAAAAAGCACTGCTCAGGTTTTGAAGAAGTTGCTTTTCAGTGTCATACCTGTAGGCCTCTCCCAAGCCTGTCCAGGAAAAAACACTTCTAGGTAGGTGATTCCCCCCCACCCCTCTGAGGGGTACACACCCGATGTCCACCCCATTCTGCAAACCAGGCTTGGTCATGACCTGCAATTATGACACCGACAGAGCTTCTTAAAGTGGCAGTAAACTCTTCTCTACTTTTTTTTTTTTTTAAATGGGCCCCCTGCATTAAGCCATAATGTGCTAGTATGCACCACATACTAGCACACTATGTCAGGTCTACATTTAAAACAGAGCGCTCCAGCACGGTGCTATCACCCCTGCCTGCATTCCCATCATCGCTCGATCTTCCTTCCTCTCTGGCCATTTGAATGGCCAGGCCGCAATGACGTCAATCCCGCACATGCTCACAGGAGTCATCACAGCACGGCCCTCAGCATACTCAGCACACTCAGCATGCCCTAAATGCAGAGCGTCACTGCGTCTGATTGGTGGATTATGCATAAAGAATTTAATAATCAGCACTTAAATCCGAACATTGGGAAAAGTAAATAATGTCTCATGTGTATTCTTCCTTAGGCCGCGGTTCACACTGGTGCGACTTGTCAGTTTAAAGTCACATGTGCCTTTGGAAACATTGAAATCGGTGCAACTCTAACTTCCACTGATTTTGAAAAAGGTTTCCTGCACTATTTTTGACAATTTCATGTGCGACTTGCATAGACATCTGTGCATGAAGTCACACATACAGTATGTCAGCAAGCCACACATGACATCGCACTGACCCGTGGCTTTGAAATCGCACTGAAGTCGCACATTTTCAAAGCCTCGTTCAGTGTGAACCGGCGCTGAATCTTGGTGTGTTTTGTGTATTGCTTTCAGATCTGTGCAGTAATCCAGTGTGAGACTTTACCACTGTTAAAGAGGAGGTCCAGCCCCCCATGAACAATGAAAAGTCAGCAGCTACAAATAACGCAGCTGCTGACTTTTAATATATGGAATATATGGACACTTACCTGTCCAGGGAGCCCGCAATGTCTGCACCACAGCCGATCTTGAGATCGGCTGTCGGGTGCCATCTCCGCCACCATTTCTGGTAAGGGAACCCGGCAGTGAAGCCCTTCGGCTTCACAGCCGGTTCCCTACTGCGCATACGCGAAGCGTGCTGTGCTTCCTACATGGTCTGGTGGCAGAGGGAGGAGGAGGGGGCCGAACTTCCGGGAGACGAGGCCGTGGCAAAAACAGGTACCTGTCCCCAAACCCCCCCCCCCCCCCCAAAGGTTCCAAATGTGGCACTGGAGGAGGGAGGAGACGGATAAGCGGAAGTTTCACTTTTGCTTTAAGTAACTTCCTGTAATAAAGACTGCTCACTGCGGCTCTCTCTCCTTGTGCAGGGTGACTGGTCTGGTCTCCGCCCCCCTCCTGTAGTTTTTTTCAGGCAGCCTGTAGTGGGTGGGGCCTGCCAGCTCTGCTGAAGTTGTGTACAGCACAATGATGATGTCACAGCTATATTTACAAGGAAATATTTGACTTTTCAAAAGCATCTGGTGCACCCAAAGTGGATTTATATCCTTTGCTATTCAGAAATATTTTTAAATGAAAAATTGTGTGGGGCTGGGGTTCAGCTTTAGTATTAGAACTCTGTACTAAACAAAGTCCACAGTTTAAAGAGTAGTGGGGTGCTTTATAGTGAAGGATCCAATCAGAACTCATCTATGGAATAGGCAGAATACTAAAAGATCACTAACAATGTATTACCTAACACCACATCCCTGTGAGCTGTAAGTTCCAACTCAAACAAATGTCTGTTCTGGAAAGGTTCTAGTGGAGTTAGACCCCTTTCACACTGGGGTGGGCGGGCAGGCGTTGACGGTAAAACGCTGCTAGTTTTAGCAGCACTATTCGGCCACTAGCAGGGTGCATTTAACCTCTGCTAGGGGCCGAATAAAAGGTTAAATGCGCCTGTGTAGCGCCGCTGCCGAAACGCTTTGCAGGCTCTTCGGCAGCGGTGCCCATTCATTTCAACTGGCAGGAGCGGAGGAGGAGCGGTGTGTACACCGCTCCTTCACCGCTCCAAAGATGCTGCTTGCAGGACTTTTTTTTTAACATCCTGCCAGCGCACCGCTCCAGTGTGAAAGCACTTGGGCTTCTACACTGGGACTGCAGGGGAGGTGTTTTTCAAGCAGTTTACAGGTGCTATTTTTAGACCAAAAGGGCCTGAAAAACGCCCAATGTGAAAGGAGTTTTACACCCCTTGATTTCTTTTTTAAAAAGCTGGATTTCAATTGACATGATTTTCAGCTGCCCACAGTTTAAATGGATGCAGCCAGACTCAGTGGAGGAAGATTTCTGCAGCATATTTGGCAAGTACAGAATCACAGTATATATAAAATATGCAAAGTGATTGGAGGGAAGCTTTAGAACGGCAAAGATGTTTTTATTACAAATTATGTGAGCAGACTGCAGTTCCTCTTTAGGTTTCCCTGCAGACAGGCTGGGAGAGAGTTGAGTCATGTGACAGCTGGATATCAATTAGGAAAAAGGTACTTCAATTTTTATTAGGATAATTACAGTGCCATCATCCATATACAGAAAAAGAAGGGACAATATAAATCAAACAGTGTGTGTTTAGTAATCACTTTAAGGCAAATCTAATGAAGAAGTAGGTTACCACCACTTACTATAGAAAGGCTCCATTTATACCTATACAAGTGCAACGGAGCATGTCAGCATTCCCATGCATCAGATTGAAATAAATGTGTGGCGATACGCACGAAAGATATGCAAAAGAAGTGCCTGTCCCTTTTTTTAAATTGTGCTGCACTCAAATGCAAGGTACACTATCACCATGCATTTTGGCACGTGCGCATTAGCAAGATGCACGGGGGTGCAATTAAAGGATAAGTGCAACGTTTGGAGCATGTTACACCCATATTTAGGGTGTAACGTGTTACATGGTCCAGCACATTTCCTCTTCACCCCCCGATCCTTCCCTTATGACGGTGGGAGGCAGTTCCTCTCCCCGCAACCTCTCTCACAATTTAAAGACCACATCATTCATTCACAGGAACCTGTGAATGAGAGAACTACAAGTTCCGTCTGCCACAGCGGAAGACGGCTTGTAGTTTTCAATGAACTTAGAAGGCGCTGATTTTAGCGTGCTCATAGTTTATTCACGAGCCCTGCAGCTTTCAAATTGACAGTCCATATAAAAGCTACTAGCTGAAAGCTGTAGAGCTTTTCTGCAGGAATCTGGCATTGTACCCTGAGCCACTGATCACAGCTACAATGTTCTGCAGCCTCCTTCGGGGAAAAAAAATTTAAATGCACTTTTTTTTTTTGTGCAAAATATAGGAATTTGTTATTTTTTCGCAAAAGATGAATTTAGCCTTTAAGAATGAACTGCAACACCTCATGTCTGCAAAAGGGGCTGCTCATTTCTGAGCGTTGTGGGAAAGTGCGCGATTTTGCACACGTTTCCGCAACACACACGTGTGAACACAGCCTCACAGCTGCAGCAGTGGAACAATTCTAGGAATTCTCAGGGGATGCTAGACTATGGAAGTTCAAGAGATATATAGAAGCCAATGTGTGATTTCACTTGCCAGAAACCACTTGACCGAAATATCCGTATTTTGAGGGAATTGAGGTAAAAATGGGAAGAATAAAGTATTTTTAGTGTATTTTGAGCTTTTATTGCAGCACTTCTCTTAAATTAATTGAGTAATAATTGTGGCTTCCCTATTATTAGAAGCTTCCTCTTCCTCTTTTTATTGTTCTATAAAAGGTAGACATTTATACATTAGAGCAGCCGTTTTTCAGCGGAGGAACCCTTGAAATGTTTTTCAGATCTCAGGGGACCCCTGCCAAACATAATTATACTTCTAGTTCGGGGTACATCAGCATGATCACTAAATTATAGAACATGTTAAATATAAGAACAAACAGTCACGCCTTGCATATTTGATACCCTGGGTAGATTATTTTTAGGTCTGTGGAACAAGACGTTTAGTGAAAAATCTTGAAACTGAATGAATAATAGCAGAAAATAAATGCAGACAAAACAAATTGTGCTCCTTGCATTGGTGGTCAGTGTAGAGGTGCCCCCCTTGCATTAGTGGTCAGTGTAGAGGTGCCCCCCTTGCATTAGTGGTCAGTGTAGAGGTGCCCCCCTTGCATTAGTGGTCAGTGTAGAGGTGCCCCCCATTGCAATGGTGGGTGGTCAATATGCTGTAGGTAGAAGATCCGTATTACCATTGCTCACAAAACCGAAATCCTGGTTTAAAAAGGTTGTATTAAGGCCCATACACACGATAGGACTTTGTACAAACTTTCCAGTGGATTTTTGTACAAAGGGCGTCGGACAT
This sequence comes from Aquarana catesbeiana, assembly GCF_042186555.1. NCBI lineage: Eukaryota > Metazoa > Chordata > Amphibia > Anura > Ranidae > Aquarana > Aquarana catesbeiana. The sequence goes on along the minus strand of NC_133334.1, from coordinate 49,146,925 downwards.
AAACTAATTAAGCATACACACGGCAGGACATTTTCAGCCAACTTTCACCAAATCAAGTGGTTTTTAAGCTCTTTACCGCCACCCTTTGGTCAACTTCTGTATTGTTGTCTGATCTTTTGCATTGGTTCTGAGCATGCGTGTTTGTACTTTGGACTAAAGTCTTATGGACTTGTATACACACAATAGGATTGTGCACCATAGGACTTTTGTTGCCGGAAAGTTTGTCTGTTTGCACAGCCAACATTTGTCCGATGAAAACCGAAAAAGTTTGTCTGATGGAGCGTACACATGGTAGGATGTTGCCTTAAAACAGCTAATTTGCATGTTTGTTGTCAAATAGTCCTATCGTGTATACAGGTGTTTAGATATTAGATCCAGGGTAGTCTATCTACAATGTGTATTCAGCTTAACTTCTTAACAATTGAGGAGATGAGATCACAAGCAAAAATTGTATTGTTTTCAATGGTCATGGTTTAACCGCTTCAGCCCCGGAAGATTTTACCCCCTTCCTGACCAGAGCACTTTTTGCGATTCTGCACTGCGTCGCTTTAACTGACAATTGCGCGGTCGTGCGACGTTGCACCCAAACAAAATTGACGTCCTTTTTTTCCCACAAATAGAGCTTTCTTTTGGTGGTATTTGATCACCTCTGCGGTTTTTATTTTTTGCGCTATAAACAAAAAAAGAGCGACCATTTTGAAAAAAAAACACAATATTTTTTACTTTTTGCTATAATAAATATCCCCCAAAAATACATAAAAAAACAATTGTTTCCTCAGTTTAGGCCGATATGTATTCTTCTACATATTTTTGGTAAAAAAAAAAAAAAAATCGCAATAAGCGTATATTGATTGATTTGCGCAAAAGTTATAGCATCTACAAAATAGGGGATAGTTTTATGGCATTTTTATTATTAATTTTTTTTTTTTTTTACTAGGAATGGCGGCGATCTGCGATTTTTATCGGGACTGCGACGTTATGGCGGACACGTTGGACAATTTTGACACATTTTTGGGACCACTGCCATTTTTACAGTAATCAGTGCTATAAAAATGCATTGATTACTGTAAAAATGTCACTGGCAGTGTGGGGGTTAACACTAGGGGCAAGGGGTTAATTGTGTTCCCTAGTGTGTGTTCTAACTAAAGGGGGAGGGGACTGTGTAGGGGAAGAGATAGATCGCTGTTCACTCTGTATGAACAGACGATCTGTCACTTCTCCCCTCTGAGAACCGGAAACTGGAACACAGATCCCAGTTCTCCGTGTGTCAGCAGCGATCGCGGAAGCCCGGCGGTGATCGTCACCGCCAGGCACTCGCATCAGCTCGGGGGGGGGGTGGGGGGGGAGCAGCGCGCGCTCCTAGTGGCCACAGGGCGAAGTGACGTAACATAACGTCGCTTCGCCCAGCCGTGTCATTCTGCCGTAGTACAACTGCGGCGGCTGGTTGGCAAGTGGTTAAAGTGATTGTAAACGATTACCTTGAAAAACAACCCATTCAGTTTAAAATAGAAATGAAAAGGCAAAAGACTTGTGTATAGACATAAAAAAACATTATAAATAACCTTTTTTTTCTTTTTTATAAGTGATCACATTCCCTCTGTTCTCAGCTGCATAAGAGCTGGGGGAAGAAGAAGAAGCAGCAGCACACTGAGCTTCCCAGTGAATAGATGTGCAACAGGGGCATTTCAGGACAAGTCTGATCATTGGAGGTGAGCACACTGATTTCCCACCATAGCTAGAGAACTGACCACGGTGTGCTCTCCTGCTTAGTGTGGTCAATTTTTAATAGGAAAGCAGAGGGACTGGCAGGAACACCAGGGATTTCATACAAAGGAAGCAATACAAAGAGAACAGGAGACTTTCTCATACAAGTACATGGTACAGCAGGCACATATCAGGAATATGAAGTGTTGGGGTAACAAACGCTTTAATGGTAAAGTCATAAAGCACCACCATTGTGTAGCGCTGCAAAATGGAAAGCAGACCTTGCCTGCATTATGAGCAAACAAGGGAAACATCCACAAACACAATTATTAGTCCCCTTTTAATCCCAACTCTGGGTTCAGTGCCCGGTGGTAAAATGGTCCTCAATGATGCACAGAGCGGAGCTGACAAAATCTCAGTGCCACCCTCTCAATCAATATATTGTGAGTGGAATGCACCATGCACTCCCAGTATGTCTTCTGTCTTTCAGGCTGAATGAGGCTGGGCATCATTCAATCCAGAGGCCTAAGGACATCTTCTGGTGGAAATGAGGTACTGCTCAGGGCAGCTCTTGATTTAAGGCGATTGCAGCCTAAGCTGTTTTTTTTTTGTTTTGTTTTACCTCCAGTTGGACTTAGAAAAAAGTATCATGAATTATCAAGAATCACAGTGATCACGGCTTCATGGCTTACATCTGTGGCTGCTATTGTAGGATAATATGTGTGTGCTGGGATCAACAGTGCATCTGAGAGATAAAATGGCAGAAAGTAAACACCCTGTTTTTTGGGTTTTTTTTTAACTGAAACTTATCCCTGTGTGAAAGTGCACAGGAAATTCTTTGTTTTTATTTAATGGCATTTTAGCTAATCACAGCTTTGCTACTACCTGCAAATAGCTGTGAAAATCCATCACTTCTCCTAAATGCACCCAACTCAATTCAGCTATGCGCAGCAATTTGCATCGTGTGAATGGAGATATTGCATACATATACACTATATTACCATAAATATTGGGACGCGTGTGTGTGCGTGCGTGTGTGTGTGTGTGTGTGTTATATATATATATATATATATATATATACACACACACACACACACACACACACTTTAATGGCATCCCAGTCTTAGTCTGTAGGGTTCAATATTGAGTTGGTCCACCCTCTGCAGCTATGACAGCTTCAACTCTTCTGGGAAGGCTGTCCACAAGGTTTAGGAGTGTGTCTATGGGAATGTTTGACCATTCTTTCAGAAGCGCATTTAAAGGTCAGGCACTGATGTGAACGAGAAGGCCTGGCTCACAGTCTCCGCTCTAATTCAACCCAAAGGTGTTCTATTGGGTTGAGGTCAGGACTCTGGGCAGGCCAGTAAAGTTCCTCCACCCCCAAACTCACTCATCCATGTCTTTATGGACCTTGCTTTGCGCACGGGTCTAAATCATTTGGTGGAGGGGGGATTATGGTGTGGGGTTATTTTTCAGGGATTGGGCTTGACCCCTTTGTTCCAGGGAAGGGAACTCTTATGGCGTCAGCATATCAAGACATTTTGGACAATTTCATGCTCCCAACTTTGTGGGATCGGTTTGGGGATGGTCCCTTCCAGTTCTAACATGACTGCACACCAGTGCACAAAGCAAGGTCCATAAAGACATGGATGAGCGAGTCTGGGGTGGAGGAACTTGACTGGCCTGCACAGAGTGCTGACCTTAATCCAATAGAATTGGGGTGAATTAGAGCGGAGACTGTGAGCCAGGTCTTCTCATCCACATCAGCACCTGACCTCACAAATGCACTTCTGGAAGAATGGTCAAACATTCCCATAGACACACTCCTAAACCTTGTGGACAGCCTTCCCAGAAAAGCTGAAGCTGTTATAGGTGCAAAGGGTGAGCCAACTCAATATTGAACCCTACGGACTGGGATGCCATTAAGGTTCATGTGCGTGTAAAGGCAGGCGTCCCAATACTTTTGGTAATACAGTGTAGCTGTGATTAGAATATCCCTCTAACTGCAGCTATTCTTATCTTTCTAATCACTCATGTGAACGCACCCTTTAAGCTCTACTCCAGGGATTGGCAAAAAAAAAAAAAAAAAAATCTACCCTTGTAGTGGGGGTCACGCACACTGCAAGGGTTAAATGCTGGTTATCTGTATCTAGGTGGTGCTGGGACAGGCATCAATACTTACCTTATCCCCTGGTCCTGCAGGAGTCAGAGATGCCCTTTTCTTCCCGAACCTCCACTTTATGAGCGATCCCTTGGCGTCATCACATACATTGCAGGACTATTAAACCTGTATTGTAAGTGAAGGGGGGCAAGCGTGCAATCAAACCATGAGCAGCTTACGGCAAATTGCAGGGGACCGGTGGCATCGCTAGAGGGAGCCTACAGGAGTGGTGAATAAGGTATTTATTCACATTCATGCACTCCTAGACACAATGAGCATTCAACCCAGTGCTGGTGGGGGAGGGGAGCATTGCCAGGGTATTCTGTTTGTTGTGCCCAGAGTTGGGCTTTAAAAAAAAAAATATCTCAGAATTGAAGTGAGATGGCAGATAAACTTTAGTAAACATCGTTTTCCTGCTTCTGGCTCCCCTGATTGACAGCCTGTCCAGTCACCAAGAGGAAACATGACATGACACTCTCTGGAGGCACCCCCACTTATATGTACGCTGCTCCAGGAAACAAGCTCAGCTTCTCCTTAGTTAAAGCAGAAGAGAAAGTCATTAAAGTGAAAATCTAACACAAAAGAACTATAGAAAAAAAAAAAAAGTTCAAAAGAAAACAATAAAAACACGGGCGGCTCCAGCACTGGATACAGGAAGAAAAACCGCTCGAAAATAGAGTTCCTTCCTGTGAAACTGTGAATGCACCAGAGCCATCAGAGGTTGAGGACAACACAAAACAGAAACAAAAATAACACAATGAAAACGTGAGCTAAAAGATTATTTTTAAGGCTCAGTTCACACTGCTGCGCTGTGAATTTGTTCCGTTTTTTGTCCTGTGGGAGGTGCGAATTTACCGCGAATTTACAGCGATTTTACCGTGATTTTACCGCAAATTGCAGGAGTTGGACTTAGCTGCGATTAATATTCTAGCCAATGGAATCATAATGTAGAAAAAAAAAAAGGTGTTAACTTCCTGTGTACTTCCTGGTGTTTGTACAGAGTAGTGTGGTCGAATTTGCACATATGTGAACCATCAATGCGATTCAAGAACGATTTTCATTGATGTCTATGGAGACTAAATTCGCAATGCAACACAGTAAACTCGCACAAGACCCTTTTTTTTATCGCATCGCATTCGTAGAGGAATCGCAACGCATGTATGTGAACGACCGTCATTGAAAACAATGACTTTAGGGACTACATGCGAATTTAAAGTGCTTTTGACACATCGCATTCGTTATGAACTCGCATCAGTGTGAACCGGGCCTAAGGCTGGGTTCACACTTGTGCGATCACAGACATCGCATTGCTGTGCAGATCACATGCGATGTCTGTGCGATGCAAATTCCTCCATACAAACCATATGGCTGAAATCACATCGCATTCGCACCAAAATGGTGCAGGACTCTTTTTTTTTTTTTTTTTTTTGGGTCCGCACTGGAATTGGATCGCATGGGTGTTCACACCCATGCGATCCGATTCCTGCACCATTTGACAGTTCGCACTGCGATCTGCGAAACCGATCTGGGGGTGTCATTAACTTTACACTGACACCCCCAAAAATTTGCAGTGTGAACCTGTGTGCGATTCAGGTGTGATGCGGGAAACGGCACTGAATCTCAGGGTTTCCCCGCATCGCACCAGTGTGAATTGTAAAAGCCCAACTCCAGTAATTAGAAAAAAAACAAAAAACTACCCTTTAAAGTGATACTAAACACACACTGTTACATTTACATTGTCCCTTCTATTTCTGTATGATGGCACTGTGATTATTTTAATTAAAAAATTCTAAGTACCTTTTTCATAATCCATATAAAGATGTCACATGACCCAGATCTTTCCCAGCCTCTCTTATTTGAAATCAAATCTTTATTATTTTTTGGCAATAACAGTGTGGGCGGATTTCTGCCAGTCACAGGTTGTGTCACGCCCCTCCAGCCTGTGTCTCAGAAAAGGAGGGAGGTGAGGCCTCCATCAATCTACATGTAGTATCCCACCCTCATTGTGTTTAGCTGGTTAGTGGGCATGGAGGAGGAGGGAGAGAGTGGTCTGGCATTTAACACTGTGCATACGCCCACATGTGAGAATTTAAAGTCACATGGGCTGCTTAGATGTGATTGGGAGAAAATGCTCAGCATAGAAACTCACTGAAAACTGAGCATGTGCAGAGCTGCCAACATTGCTCTGCAAAATCCCTTGAAACATAACCACCTGCGCTCAGGTGTGGTGCTCAGAGGTAAAACGAACTCTCCTCTTGGCTTGATCCTGCAAGTACAGAGCACAGACGTCTTGCCCTCTTAGGACTGTCAGTATTCTTGCACAAACTACAAAACACGAAAGAGGGTGCACCGACCTAGTGTATTATCATAACTAAATCTTTATTAGGAAGAAAAATCTATAAAAAGGATTTTAAAAAAATCTTTCTTAAGAAAGTAAAACAACTTTTTTGACACAAGCATGCCTAGAGTATACAGACGAAATCGCCTTTCTAGGGTCAAGCTCTCATACTCAGAGCTCTGAGGAAGAGGGCCTGACCCTCGAAACGCGTTAGACATCTAGGGACGTTTAGAGATCTTCCCATGCCATCAGCAGAGTATGGTGTATTGGAGGCGGTCTTGTCTGTCTCTAGACATGCTTGTGTCAATTACGTGTTTGTGAGTACCCACTAGTTGTTTTATTTTCTTAACCCCTTCACGCCGATTGTACACAAATATGCAGTATCGGCTTGAAGGGAATATACCAGGGTGATGCCTGCAGCTGCCCGGTACCATTCTTTAGAGCCAGCGGTTGACTTTAGTGATAACAACCGATGCGGCTAAAAGCCGCTCAGCTGTTATCCTAAGGAGCGGGAGAGGACGTTCCTCCCCTCCCGCGGCTCTCCTGGGCTTTGATCCAATCTAGTAACCTGGAAGTCATGACATCACTTCTGGTTTACTCAGTTGCCAATGGCACCGATTAAAAAAAACCCCTAGTATTCCAAAACGCAGATTCTGGCGTTTTGAATCCTTTTAAGTGCAAAGGAGGGATTTGGGGTCTTATAGTCACTGACTATTACTGTCACAAGGGATATTTACATTCCTTGTGACAGCAATAAAAATGATCAGATTTTTTTTTAAAGAGATAGTGTAAAAAATAAAAATAAAATGATTAATAATAATAAAAAAAAAAAAAAAAAAAAAAATTAAAGCGCCCTCCGTGCTCGCGCGCAGAAGCGAATGCATAGTAAATGTAAACGGTGTTCAAACCACACATGTGACACATCGCCGCAATAGTCAGAGAAAGAGCAATAATTTTAGCACAGGACCTCCTCTGTAACGCTAAACTGGTAACCTGTAGAAATTTTTAAAGTGCCGCCTATGGAGATTTTTAAGTACTGTAGTTTGTCGCCATTCCACAAGTGTGCGCAATTTCAAAGCATGACATGTTAGGTATCTATTTACTCGGCGTAACATCATCTTTTACATCATACAAAAAAATTGGGCTAACTTTACTGTTTTGTTTTTTTTTTTAATCCACGAAATTGTCTTTTCCCAAAAAAAAAATTGTGCTTGAAAGACCGCTGCACAAATACCATGTGACATAAAAAATCTGCAACGATTGCCATTTTATTCTCTAGGGTCTCTGCTAAAAAAAATATATATAATGTTTGGGGGTTCTAAGTAATTTTTAGCAAAAAATATGGATTTTAACTTGTAAGCAACAAATGACAGAAATAGGATTAGGCGTGAAAGGGTTAACAAAGATTTAGTTATGATAATGCACTAGGTTGGTGCACCCACTTTCTTGTTGTTTTGTAGTTTCTGAAAAATCCCTAGCTGAATTGGGGACTTGGACAGAAGGGGGAGAGGACAGCAGGATCAACCAGGTTTTTTGCAGAATACAAAAAAGCAAATCCAATAGTGACTGAGTGAGTATGGACAGCATGTAACACTTTATTTATTGATAGTTTTTTATGATGTGGGTTTAGTGACACTTTAGGTTGGGGCTCTCTGTACTGCAAGGTTAAAGGTCCAGGGGTGCCAGAAGAAGGAATACTTAACTTATTCCCTGCTCCAGCGGTGCTCTTGGCTGTAGTCACATGCTCACCCCACCACATACAATGCAAGGTTAATAGCCCTGCATTGATGACATTTAGGGACTGTCCACAGATTGGGGACTTGGGGAGAAGAGGGTAGTGCCGGCGTAGGGGACAATGTAAATAACAATGCCTGTTCCCTAACCCCTAGACATAGCAAACATTTACCCCTTGCAGTGAGAGAGTGCTCACATATTTGAGTCTCATGTTTACAGCTGAAGGCATCATTTTTACAAACATATTACATTTACTGTATTTATTGGCGTATAACACTCACTTTTTCACCATGAAAATCGGGTGCAAATAGCGTGTGCGTGTTATACGCCAATACTTCAATTTCAGCTGCCCGTAGGCAACGGGGGGGGGAGGCGGGACGAGTGCCGTCAGATTACATACAGTGAGAATCTTCTGTTTACTTGGCGGCCTCTGTAATAGGAAGTCAATAGATGGCAATGGCGAGGCTGCTGCATTGATGGCAATGGCGAGGCTGCATTGATGTGGACTAATAAGGCTGCATTGATGGCACTTGTGAGGCTGCAGATGGGCATTAATCAGGCTGCATTGATGGCAATGGTGAGGCTGCAGATGGGCACTGACCCTTATTTTGCTTCAAAGTTCCTTATTTAAAATTTAGTTTTTTTCCTGAAACTTCCCTCTTACAATGAATGTGCGTGTTATACGCCTGTGCGTGTTATATGCCGATAAATACGGTAGTTCCTTTTGTTTAGAGTGGTAAGGGGTTAGAACATCGGTCAGGTTTATATTGCTGTCTCTGTCCCCACTGGGGAATCTTTCCCCTCCTGATGGGACACCAAGATAGGAAATTGTGGGAAATCCTATGGAAACACAGACATCAATAAATCCTCACAATGGTTTCACAGCTGAAATCTAGGGAAAATGCAAAACTGCCCTTGCAGTGGAGTCCCCTCCTCCACTGCAAGGACTAAATACTCATGCTTGTCTAGGGTACCTTAACCACTTGCTTACTGGGCAGCTAAACCCCCCTCCTGCCCAGACCAATTTTAAGCTTTTAGCGCTGTCACTCTTTGAACGACAATGGCACAGTCATACAACACTGTACCCAAATGAACTTTTTATCATCTTTTTCCCACAAATAGAGCTTTCTTTTGGTGGTATTTAATCACCTCTGGGTTTTTTATTCTTTGTTAAAAAAAAATTAAAAGAGACCGAAATTTAAAAAAAAATACAAAACCGTTTTATATTTTGTTAATAAATTTTGCAAACAGGTAATTTTTCTCCTTCAGTGATGTACGCTGATGAGGCTGCATTGATAGGCACTAATAGGCGGCACTGATAGGTGGCAGTGATGGGCACTGATCAGCACTGGTAGGTGACACTGATAGGCAGCACTGCTGGGTGACAGTGATGGGCACTGATCGGCACTAGTAGGTGACACTGATAGGCAGCACTGCTGGGTGGCACTGATTGGAACCACTGGACGGCATTGATAGGTGGCACTGATTGCTGGCACTTATGCACTGGTGGGCACTGATTCGTGGCACTGTGTGGGCACTGGCAGGTGGCACTGGAAGGCGGTATTGGTGGGCACAGATGAGGCGGTTTCGCCTCTTCCTCTTCGGGTCTGATGTCCCTTGCACTGAAGCCAGTGATCGTGTTTTTTTTTCCCCTCACGCTGTTAGCGTGAGGAGAAAAAAAACACGATTACTGATCTGTTTACATCACGTGACCAGCTGTCATTGGCTGACAGCTGATCACGTGGTAAGGGGCCGGGATCGGCCCCTTACTCCGATCTGTGATCACCCGAGTCTCGGTGATCACAGCGCGGGGCGCGCAGGGAGCGTGCAAAGGGGAGGACATCTTTTGACAGCCTCCCGGCAAGGTAGATCCGCGCTGTAGCCGTCATTTGGCTATAGCGCAGATCTGAAGGAGTTAAAATGCACTTTTACCTATCTTATCACTTGATCCCAAAGGCTTTCTCCTCTTCATATAACCAGTCCCCTTAGGCCGCTTTTCATCAGTGATCTGTCAGTCGCACTTGGACTTTAGGAAGAGGAGTGCCACCAGCCAGGGGACTGAGGGATACGATAAGCAAAACTGCTTTTTGAAGGTATTCTCAACAAAAGTATTTATTTTCTTGGGAATATTCAAAATTAACCCTGGGTTGGGGTAGACTCAGCAGGGGATAATGTCACCCAGCACATGTGCACTGGAGCCAGTCATTTGGGCACAGCCGGAGCATGCCAGGAATGCATGGTGAGCTACAAATGCGAAATTCCGTGTACATTCAATAAAAAAATGGCAAGCGGGTAGGTGTGTATTATAGCAGAAGAGACATAGCATGTCTCTTCTGCAATAAAGACCTGCCTTTCTAAAAGTTAGATGTAGCTCCGCTTTAAGGTCTCCTCTAGTTTTGTATGCATCAATGTTGTTTACCTATAATCATCGATTATTATGTAGTTGCTCCATCAAATGTGCAAACTTTCCACTTGGTAGTGCTGCACAATGTCCGTTTACTACTAGTGCCCTAATCCTCTTGTTCCACAGCTCCATTAAAAATTGAGCTAAACCACTCCCCTTGAGCAGCTACACAGTCCATGAGTTGCCTCCAGGACAGCAGCCCCTGAGGTTTGGAATCCTCTAGGGCAGGGCTCAAAATGTCAAGTCCTGAGCTACTAGCCAGGCCTCAAGGGTTACTTGCCACCAGTTGCTCCGCCCAACCCCTACCCTGCCCTACCCCTAATTCCACCCCTAAACACGCCCTCATAAATTATCTCATGAAATGACACTTAAATGTTTTATGCAGAATTAAGTTATAAAAATAAATATTAACAACAACTTTATCTGTGCCTACCAATTCAGCCTGCCTGTGTCCGCCAATGCAGCCCGTGTCCGCCAATGCAGCCAGGATTGGACAGGTGATCTGTGTCTATCAAAATTCCCTGGACAAGGGGGAGGGGCTGTATATGGCGGCGTGCGTCGGAGAACACACAGCTATTGAAATGAAAGCTGTTATGTTCCCTGGCACTCTAATCAACCAGGCGGGGGCGCGTCTCTCTCTTGCCATCCAATCACTGGGAGAACGGCTCCCATACAACCCAGGCTGCCGGCGGTGCTCGCCCCCCCCGGCTCCCAGACAGCCCACACTCGCCAGCCCTCAAAATCCACTCGCAAAATGCGAGCAGGCGAGTGGAATGTTTGAGGGCTGCTCTAGGGGAGAGAGAACATTCCCTCCAGGGCTACAGATTATTAATCTCCTCCACAGCCACTAACTGGACACTCCTCTCCAGAAATTGGGCAGGATGTGATAAATATTTAGGCTCGTCATTTATCTCCCTCCCTATTTTCTGGAAGCTTCTTCCAGAGGTAGGGGTGAGGCAACCAAACTCCCAGTCTGTGGAATCCCCGAACAGACTGGAACAATCATTGCTCCTTTGACTACAGAAGGAGCGAAAGCTTAGATTTGCACACTATGAGGGTGCTACATCCACCCCCCCCAACTCCTAAAATTAGGATTGAGAGAGGGGAAAAACTGTAACAACAAATACAGTTTGGACACAGGCACAATTTCATACTTTTGGCTCTGTATGCCACCAGAATAAAATTAAAACTAAACAATCCAAATTAATGTGAAGTGCAGACTTTCAGCTTTAACTCAAGGGGTTGAACATAAATATCAAGAACAAATTTTAGGAACTGCAATCATTTTTATACATAGTCCCCCCATTTTCAGGGGCTCAAATGTAATTGGATAAATTAATATAATCATAAATAAAATGTTCATTTTTAATATTTTGTTGAGAATCTTTTACTGGCAATGACTACCTGAAGTCTGGAACCCATGGACATTACCAAAGACTGGGTTTGCTCCTTTCTAATGCTTTGCCAGGCTCTAACTGTAGCTGTCTTCAGTTGTTCTTTGTTTGTGGGTCTTTCTGTCTTTAGCTTTGCCTTCAGCAAGTGAAATGCATGCTCAATTGGGTTGAGATCAGGTGAATGACTCGGCCATTGCATAATATTCTACTTCTTTTCCTTCAAAAGCTCCTGGGTTGCTTTTGCAATTTTGTTTTGGATCATTGTCCATCTGGACTGTGAAGCGTCGCCCAATCAACTTTGCTGCATTTGGCTGAAACTGGGCTGACAGTTTATCTCTAAATACTGCAGAATTCATCCGGCTGCTTCTGTCTTCTGTCACATCATCAATAAACATCCATGACCCAGTGCCACTGGAAGCCATGCATGCCCATGCCATCACACTGCCTCAACCATGTTTTACAAATGACGTTGTGTGTTTTGAATCATGAGCTGTTCCAAGCCTTCTCTACACTTTTTTTTCTTCCCGTCATTCTGGTACAGATTAATCTTAGTTTCATCCTTCCAAAGAATGCTTTTCCAGAACTGGTCTGGCTTTTTTAAGTGTTTTGTGGCAGTCTAATCTGGCTTTTTTATTCTACAGGCTTATGAATGGTTTGCACCTTGGGGTGAACCCTCTGTATTTCCTTCTTTTCTTTATTGTAGACTTTGACAGTGTCATTCACTTGTCTGGGTGTTGTGTATGAGTTTTTCTTTACCATAGAGAGGATCCTGCGATCATCCACCACTGTTGTCTTCTGTGGACGTCCAGGCCTTTTTATGTTGCTGAGCTCACCAGTGCGTGCTTCTTTCCTCAGAATGTACCAAACTGTTGATTTGGCCACTCCTAATGTTGCTGCTATCTCTCTGATGGATTTGTTTTTGAAGCCTTACAATGGCCTGCTTCACTTGCATGGACAGCTCCTTTGAACGTATGATGAAGGTTAGAATCAACTCCAGACCTTTTACCTGCTTAATTGATGAAGAAATAATGAAGAAGTAGCCCACACCTGGCTATAAAACAGCTTTTGATTCAATTGTCCAATTACTTTTTGTCCCTTGAAAAAAGGGGGGTTGGCTATACTTAAGAGCTGTAATTCCTAAAACCTTCCTCAGATTTGGGTGTACATACCCTCAAATTAAACCCGACAGTGAGCAATATCAGGCTATATCCATTATATAAATATAGCTTGAATAGGTTTTGGTAAATACTTGAAAAAAAACTAAAATTGTGCCTGTGTCCAAATACAGTATAAATGGACCTAACTGTATGTGGCAGTCTACATAGCAAGCATCGTTTTTTGTTTATACATTTTATTGACCATAGGCTCAGCTTGTCCAGGTTCCCAAAAGTTGCTGAAAAGAAACCTTACGTATTTTGGAGACAATGAAATACATAGTAAACTGTGACCACACACGAAAGGATCAGGCTGATTTCTAGATATATACTCACACCCCAGTCAACGGTGCTGCGTATTTGCGATTCCTGTGCTTCGGTGTGCAGGACACTGGAGGAAGTTGTGAGGTGCTGGGCTCCAGATTTGGCAATGGCTTTCCTGAAAGAAAACAGTATGCATCTGAGAGTGGGCAGATGACCATTTCATATTCATATGCAGCTCATGAATCTGACAATGCTTCACTGAAATCTTAAGCAGTGCTGTCACCCCACCTGGGTTCTCACTCTTAAAGCAAAAGGGGGAGGGGTTCTGTAGTGCAACTGGGAAGAACTTTGAAGATCTCTGATTGATTGCTCTTTACGTCTTATTTAAAATCCCTGCAGGCTGGTCAGCGAGTAAGTGGTACATTTCCCTAATGGGACAGCCAGCACTATTAAACCCACTCCTAGAGAGCCAAAGGTGTCTTGTACACAACCCATGGGGATGTGCCGCCATGTTGGCTTAAAGTTGAAGTCTGGTCTAAAATATAATCTTAAACCTGCTCCCACCACCTTTCTAAGCCCTATACTAACTAGCTTTTAATACAAATATGTGTATACTTACCTAATCTAAGGGCGCTCTGGTCTGGTCATTGGATCTTGCCAGCAGCCGGCTGCAGGGGAGAGGAGAGAACAGCGACAATGGCTGAAGAGCCTCAGCAGTGACCTCAACCATTGGCTTGCTATAGGGCTTTCATTGTTTGCTATCCCTCCTCTACTCTAAAGCCGGCACTGGGATTCCATCATGTGACCTGACCAGAGAGCCCTTAAAATAGGTACGTATAGACATCTTTCCTTTACAGGGTGGTTAGTATACAGCTTACAATTGGAGGTGGGTACAGGTTTAAGTTCAGAATTTGAGCCACGGATGGCCCTGTAAGCACCCCTCAGCTCAACAAAAGTCATTTTAAAAATCCTTTGAGCCTGATGGAAAACTACCAGCCAAACCGTGACTCCATTCTATCGGATGCAGTCACTGTTCGGCAGCACCATTGCAGTCAGGTGCAGCAGCTGCTGACTATAAAAGCTGGCAGTGAAGGTTGCCCCATCTACACATTATAGTATGGAGAAACAAGACAAAAGCGAGATATACAGTATATGGCTAGCTTTACCAGCATTGCAATTTGCTCATTATTACGGCAGTGTACAATTCTGCCAACAACATTGAGCGGTTATGTGATATTCCTAAAAAAAAAAAATTATATATATATATATATATATATATATATATATATATATATGCACACCCGTTGCAGAGTTTAGGAAGTCACCACGGAAGGATTGGCCATGCTCTAGGGAGAGCATTCTATCCCAAAGACATTAGACAGGTACCCACAGACATTGCCAGGAGAGAACACAATCTAGAGCCAAAATAAACACAGCGCCTACCCCCCCATTAAACACTAGACGATAGGCAATAACAAAGCTAAGTATCTGTTTCTAAGGACAGTTAGGACTGTGCCAAGCAGAGAGAACACAAACAGTATGAAGAAAAAGTCTATAAAGACAATATAAATTATCTTGTGTTTAAATTAGTAATTTGCGCTTCTCAGCTCATAAAAGGTCACACTCTTGTAAGCAGTAGACAGGTGGGTAATATTAAGAAATACGTTAAGTTATATAAAGCAAAACACACATTTACACATTTTAAAAACCTATATCATTATCCAATAAGGAGCATAAAAAAATATTTTTTTTAGCTTTATTTTGCAGTTACAGGACCGCACAATATTTCTTTTTGAATGTGTCTGTAGCGCCTGATGGCAGGTAGTGAAATGACATATACATCAGAGGGGAAATACATTTCTGTTACTTTCTATGAACTGATGTTTGATTTTTTTTCACAGATCATTATGAGTTTTCTAAATAGACAGTACAGCAGAAGTTGATTCCTTTCAGGCTCTCTGTCTCCGATTGAAACTTTGTATGCAGCAATCCAAAGAGCAGGAGACTCTCCAACAACTCTCTTAGGCCCCTTTCACACGGGTTGTCCGATCAGGTCCGCCTGTCAGTTTTTCAGGCGGACCTTATCGGACCCTCCATTCAGGGCTGGTGCAAGGATTTTTGGACACCCTAGGCGAAACCTAATTTTTCTACACCCCCCCCCGGCTCCACCCCTGACCCCACCCCCTTTTCCCCACCCATGTGCACCCCACCTTTTTAATGAAGCGCCCAAAGGCAGTCCACCAGCGCCCATCGAATGCAGCCCCACCAGCGCCCATTGAATGCAGCCTACCAGTGCCCATCAATGAATGTTTGCTTGCTTCCATTTATTGGGGAGTCAGAACACAGACACAGTCCTCCACGGACACTGCCCCTCTGACACTATGTGCAAATGGAGTGGCCACTGCCTGCTGATGCTGAGACTTAGTTGCTTGCTGCAGAGAGAAGAGAGTAGAAACACCAGTGGCCGGGCGCCCTAGGCAGCAGGGCACCCTAGGCAGCTGCCTAGTTTGCCTAGTGGTAGCACCGGCCCTGCCTCCATTCACCCCTAAGGAGCCCTGGATGTCAGCGGACACATGTTCGCTGACACCCACTGATATCCGATCCTGTCCGGCAAATCCAGACGGATGGTGGTCCTATTTTCCATCTGTCTGGTGGATCGGATGAGAACGGACCGCCTGTCCTTTTTAATCCGATCCCATAGAGATCTGGACTCTGACAGGTCCGTCTCAGCACAGTTAGCGAAGACGGACCTCAGCAGAGCTATTCCCGCTGAGCAAGCGGAATCTGTCAAATGGATCCACTCCCTGTGAAAGGGGCCTTAGCTGCGATGTAAATGTAAGCTTAAGCTATTGAGTTCTGCAGACAAAAGTTTTCTTTTTTTTGTTTTCTTTTTAGTAAAGCATATAAAGATAGAGAAGTAAGCATTTAATCTGCTGGCTTGAATATAAAACAAGAAATTATTCAGTTGCAGTATTTCATGTTTACTTGACAAGAAAGGTTAAAATATATTTTTTTTAAATGTATTTTATAGTCCTGACAATAATAAATAAGGGAAATGCCAGCAAAACCACTATGCAGTCCATTTAAGGGACAACTCTACTTTGTAAGCCACATACCTAAATACCAACCCTCTTCAGATATCTTCACCATGCAGCTCTCCCTAAAACACATCCTTTACTCAAAAAAAGTCCTAGTACTGCATTGGCACCACTTGCTAATTGCATTCCTATGGACTCAGTTAGATTGCTGAGCTGCTATGAGCACAGCCCCAGCCTTAGCAATGAATGAAGCAAGTGGCGCGCATGCGCAGGACGTGGCCAGGACTTTTTTTGGAAAAAGGCCATACAGTGCTGAGCAGGGCTGTACAGTGAAGAATATATATATATATAGGTACCGTATGTGGCTTACACTGAGAGGGTGAAGGAAACCTTATACAAGTGGTTGGACCCTGCTTATGTAGGCAGGGTCTGGATGGAACCAACCTGTAAAAAGACCGTGATGGGTGGTTTTGGCATAATTAGAGGTGGGATCTGGGGAGGTGAAATGCAGACCATAGGCAAGGTTAACAGTTCCGGGATCGGAGACCATAATGTTGGTATGTACACATGCTATGCTTCTTGCTATAACATACAGCACTTATATTATACTTTACTACTTACCTTCACTCACGCTCTAGAATAAAGTTGCAGTCTATCCTGTAACAGAAATACTGCCTCATTGTCTTCCACATGAGCAATCATTTGAAGAATTACCATAAAAAAAGGCATCTGCTACTGTTTAAACCACTAGACATCATAAAAAATGACCCATCACCCAAGTGTTTGAGTAGTAGATATATATTGCCGTAAATTCATGCAACTAAATCAGTATTTCTGAGGATTCAAAAAAAAAAAAAAATCACTAGGTGTAGGGCCAAAAGGATAGGGATGACCAAGCATCACTGTAGGAATAAAATTAACAACCAGTAAAAAATGCTAAAAACTTTTCAGAAAACAAGACTGATACGTAAACATACACACTAGACCGAGACGTTGATAGCTTGGAGTTGATGGCAGACAACTGACGCGCGGCAAAGTGAGGTCACTGCTGTTTCATCGCTTTAAATAATTAAAGTGTTGCTACAGTCAAAACATGGAAATGAGATGACAAATTCAACATTGCTCGCTGACCTTAAGCTTTTTCCTGATTGCTCTAGCTATGGTGTTGAGATTAAAACCACATCCATAGATACCCTGTACCAGATAACGTTGAGTGTCCTTTTCCATTATCTCAGCAGTATGGCTCTGATTTACTAATGAATTTAAAGACAAGAACCTTTTTTTCACCTTTGGATACAATATGGAAGGATTAGAACCTCTGTGAGGGTCTACCGATCGACTTTGGGTCGACCGCCCTGTTGGAAAAAAGCTGCTTGACCAGTGCTGTAGGCTATAGACTGCAGCGTTGATCAGTGTATTCTGTATCCTTGAATGTGTGGATGGGGGAATCGAGTCAATTTTTTTTTTTGTTCAACCTGCTAGTTGAACCAAAAAAAAAAAAACTGACTTCAGTCTTTGGGAGATTTTTTTTTCAAACAAGACAGACAAAAACAAAAACAAAAAAAAAACAATTGCCAGTGTTACCTATCCTCCTACTCTATCTAAGGAAAGTTTGTGTTTTAGATATATTTTGAAAGAAACTTTTCCTACAACAATTAAGACCTCCATGATTAAGTTGCTTAGTGGGGCAAAGCACTTCAGAGAGAGGGAATGTGAAGGATGGTCTACAAGGTGTGTCTAAGTTTGGTGAATAGTCCGATATCTCAACGGCAACATGGGCCAGGTGCACACGCATGCACATGGCTATCCAGAAACACACTGAGAAGTGCCACCTAGCATGAAGTACACTTGACCGTAAACCCGCTGTGGGCAGTTGAACGTAGTCAGTGTGGGAGGTAGGCTCAAAGTGCAATGGAGCAACAAGTGAACATCATTTTCTGCTACGAATTGGGGAAAACTGCGACAGACGCATGAAATGTTGGTGCAAGTGTATGGGATGGAAGCTGTGAGCAGAAAATGTGTTTACGACTGGTTCAAACGCTTTCGCGACAAGAAGGAAATGATTGAGAATGAGCCACGTTCAGGTCAGCTATCGACAAGCAGAATCCCAAACACGATCAAGCAAGTGCGAAAAATGCTGGCACAAGAACAGCAACTGACTCTATGATTGATTGTGGAGGAATTTGCAGAGGAATTGGGCATTAGCAAGGACACTGTGCACGCCATCATCCGAAAAAAATGTGAGTAAGTGGAAGATCTGTTCCTGGTTTGTGCCGCACAAGCTGACAGACTGTCAGTGCTGGGCTCAGCCCTTCCTTCTCTGAGCTGGCCGCTCAGCTGTCGGCTAATTGCCAGCTCCTATCTCTCCACAGTGACTCACCTGTTGATGATATCCTGCTCGTCAGTCCTGCCTACTTAAGCCGCCCAGATGATCTCTGCCTTCGCCTTGGTCACATCTCTAGAGACGCTCTCCTGTGTTCCTGTTAGGCTTAATGTACATGGGGCGTTTTTACCACCTCTCCTGAACGATTTAACTTGACAGAAAATAACCCACATTTAAAATGTCCATTTTGCCACGTTTACATGCCGCGTTTGCTTTTAGAAGCATTTGAAAATTTTTAAATTTATTTCTCAAAATAGCCAAAAATGAAAAACGCCTGTAAACGAAATGCGGCTAAACGCGAGTTACCGCGTTTGAACTTTTTTTTTGCCTTCAAAGAAAAGCCTATGAAAGCTACTGCCTAAAAACGACATTAAACAAGCCTGTGTACATGTACACATAAGATAACATTGGATGAGTTCAGGGGCAGCTGAAAAAAGCATCCAACTGACTCTGAACGTCCGTTTACCAGCAGCAGTGTACATGAGGTCTTAAAGACTTGCTTGGCTGACATTCCTTCTGGCTCCAGATCCTGCTTGCTGTTCTACTACGCTCCTCTCTGGCTCCCTGACGTTTTGGCTTGTCTGACTATCCATTCCGGTTCCTGAACTCTGGCTATGTTTTGGCTACGTTTACTCTGTTTACCTTTTTTTAATTATTATTATTATTAAACAAGCGTGATTTAATTGTACTTCTGTCTCAGTCTGATTCATGGTTTCTGACACAGATGAACAGAAAGCAAAAACGGATGGAAACCTCTGGAGATTTCATTACCACAGGATCCATCCTTTCTGTGAACCGTCGTTACAGGGGATGAGACCTGGTGCTACCAGTTCGATCTGGAATCCAAGCGGCAATGGATGGAATGGTCTGCCCCCCGACCCAAAAATGAGGCGCCTGCAAAAGTCCGAAGTCATGATGATGTCGGCAGCAATCCAAGAAAGTGTGACAGCATTTCTGCGATTGATTCCTAAAGAGGCTTTTGCTGACAGTTTCCAGAAGCTTTTTGAACGTTGCCACAAGTGTGCTGTGAAGGATGGTGATAATTTTGAAGGCCAATAAAAGGTAATTTTTTTTGCATTTTCAGTTTTGTTTGTTTTCTGATAACATTCACCAAACTTTTTAGACACACCTCGTATATTCCAGTGACATGCAATAAAGCAAGTTTGTAGTAAAGATTGATGTGGATGAGCAACTTTCTATTTGACTGAGAAGAAATTTAGAGGCTTCCGAAGTTGACCTCTTAGTCATAGTCTATCATACTGACATTCAGGTTTTAAAGCTGAACTCTGAAAATCTATCCCTGCAATTGGAGAGCTTCTACTGCCTTTTGCAGCTCTCTGCTTCAAAGCCGTAAAGTGGGAAAAACCTCCTTGTGGCTCATCACACAGCTACCCTAATGTAGAAAACACCACCACTAGGATGTTTCTCACAGCCACCTATCAGATTCAAGCTAGCCTTGGAAATGTGAATGGTAATGGAGGAAGCAAAGCTAAAGCTGCACAGCACATGCATCAGGAAGTGCACTCCTACTTCCCTTTCCCTGACCCTGTTAGATGGTCTGTGTGCTGTGGCGCAGTTTATTAAAGAGAATTCAGATGAAGGTTAATTGAATGAATTTTCTCATTTTAGCCTAGCTGCAGTATGATGCTAGCTTATACACAAGTTTTCCTATAAATATTAAAAAAATGTATATTAGATACACACTTATCCCCCCCACCCCACCTTTACTCAGTCCTGTGCGTACAGTTTTCCGTGGTCGGTGGTGGAAGAAGAAGAAAGCTCACACATCTCCTCAGTACTTTTACTGGCAGAGGTACTGGAGATAATGCTATCCTGATCAGTTCCTTCCTCTGACACGTCTTCCATTTCCTCCTCCTCTTCCTCCTCCGATTCCCCTTCTCTCATGTCTGCAGCTTTCTTTATTGGGATGAGGCTGGCCAACAACATAGAAGGCCCCAAAAGCTGATGATCAATGGAGTTCAATTTCCCCCCACGTCTCCTCTGAACAGCAAAACGAGGACTGAGGCCCGGAGTGGTGGTACTTGACCTCCTTCTCCCATCTCTCTTCCCTCCACGCCCCGATGTCATCAAACAAGGAGAGAGAGGCTGTGTTTGAGTAACTGAACATCGTCGTTGCATAGAAAGAGAGGAAGACGGCAGACCAACACTGGATCTGCGTCGTGCTTTTCCGGTGGTAATGACCACATTGCACCGCCGCAAAGCTGGCGGGCAAGACGTCTCTGAGGGTGGAGGAGCAACTTTTTTTCTGAAATGCCTTTTAAAAAATGCGTCCATTGTGCCCTCGATGAAGAGGGGGTTAGGTGGAGTGTGGTCAGCAGAGGAAGGGGCTGTTGGTGTAGAAACCATCATGTTAAAATGCAGCAAAGCTTCAAACATCATCTTTATTAGTTCAGAAATACAGAAAAACCTAACCAAGTGGAATTAAAGGGCAGATCCACTTCAGACTATCAAGTAGGTATCAGTGAAGGGAAGGCAGTCAGTGTAATTTTCAATGAAACCAGTTTTCCAGTCTTGTTCCTTAGACCAACTCCAGTTTTGCATAAAAAAGCGTTTCTCAACTTTTTTTTTTTAACATGGAGAAACCCTTAAAATAAATTTCAGTTCTCAAGGAACCCTTGTCTATAATTGCTATATCAACTCATGGTGCATTAGTGTGGTGGTCAGTGGGAAGAATGCCTATTACACCGGTGGTCAGTGGAAGCAATGTTCCCCATACAAAATTGTTAAAAAAGATAATTAATATTAGTGGTTACATATCTGAAGGAGGAACCCTAGAACTCCACTGAACCCTGGCCGAGAAAGGCTGGTTTAAACCAAACACAAAAAGTCAGCTTTTCTTTAATATCCACCACATCTCAAACCCAACAGACTCCCTGTTTTGTGCCTGTCGTCAGTTAACCCAGTCCCTGGATGTACAATATCAAGCTATTCCCTAGGTTCACAGTAAATAAAAGCTGCAGAGAACAGGGCCAAGTCATTATGTGACACCATTTTCTAGAACAGTGGTCTCCAAGCTGCTTGCCTTTAACCGGCCCTTGGGGTAGTGTTCCTATCACTGATACAAGACACTATTCCTCCCACTGACACCAGCGATGGGGCACTATTCCTACCACTGACACCAATGATTGTGCACCATTTCTCCCATTGACACTAACGATTGGGCACTATTCCTCCCACTTACACCAAAAATGGGGTATTATTCTTCCTACTGACACAAATGATGGGGTACTATTCTTCACACTGACACCAACGTTGCGGTACCATTCCTCACACGGATACCAGTGATTGGGCATTATTCCTCCCACTGACATCAACATCCGGCCCCCTTAAAGTCTGAAGGACTGTAAACTGACCCTTTGTTTAGAAAGTTTGGAGACCCCTGCTCTTGAACATTTAGGACCTGCCCACAGCTGGAGAAAAAAGAGAAAGAAGACCACTAAGGTCACACAATGGATCTATCATGGAAATAGAATATCATAGGACCAAAAGAGGCATAAAGCAAAGCAGGTCCATGGGTCATCCAAAATAAAAAAAGAAAAATAGAAATCTGTAGCACTGGAATTAAAACATGCTTCTAATGAAAGTCAAATGCAGAAAAACAAAGCCAAAGAACACGAGTGCTTATACTGGGCCACGCATTACAAATTAATTTCACGGTTTATGTACAATCTCCTTAGCTTCCAATAATAGCGTGAGGGCCTACAAAATTTATAAAAGAGTACACTTGAAGATGGGCATGTGAGAGATGCAATTACCAAAAATTCAGTTCCACTTTAAAGCCTATCTCCGGGAAAGGACACATGGTGCCTTGCTATGGAGCTGCCCCTACACTGGAAATGTCAAATGCTCCTCTACAGTACCAGAAAAAGCAGTTGTACTGAACTGATCCTCTGCTCTTGCAGCAGCTGAAGCTCTTCTCCACTCCTCTATGCCCTGGCAGTGAAATGTCTCTTGGGGTCCTCACTTCCCATGCAGGCGATGGGATCATTGGACTTGATGGTAGAGGACCTGCTACAGCCGCAGCATAGGGGAAAAAAGAGGCTGCAGGGATAGGTTCTACCTCCTTGTGGAAGCAGAACGAATAAGAAAAACGTTTTTTTGGCCCCCTACACCTAAATGAGCATTTACCCCTTGCAGTGTGAGGGCAGCCCCACTGAAAGGAAAGCATTTTACCTTTTTCTTGTAGTCCAGCTTTAAATGGTTAGCACTCCATAAAATCATAGTGTCATTGCAAGTGCAGCCTGGAGGGCTGAGCTGGCCACTTGCTTGGATATTCTAGCAATGAGATTTTGCGGTCATAATTTCTGACTCTGCCCAGCCAGGACATTTCTGGTAGGAGCAGAGCAAACGGCTCAACTCTTTTCCAGAACTTTAAAGCAGAAGACTGGAAGCCTGGGTGCACAGAGGTACTTGGAATCTAAACTTACCTCTCCCACCAATCCCTACTTGTTAAATTAAAATGGAGCTGCCCTTTAAATAATCTTTTCCAACAACACATTGCATGCATTAGCTTGTTCATAAACCACATTTCTTTACATTACAATGTGAAGCAATGAATTGCAAGCTATCCAGCACCAGAAATATATTGCCTAAATCCTGAGCTCAATTAAACTCAGGAGCTTGGAACCAGTCTGTCATAACAGGAATACGTGGGCTGCAGAGCTGGGACAAAAGCAATCCTAATGCCTTCTCTACTGTGCGGAGTATACTGATAAATACATCATTTCCAGTATTTATACACTGATCACATATTCGTCTGACCTTCTGTCATTCACAACAGCCCTCTGTAATTTACAATATAATGTCCTCACCTCAGTCACACATACATAGGTCGCTGAAGCCTAGATGCTAGATGCCCAGGCAAATTTTTTTCCTACGGACTTAAAGTAGAAGTAAACCCTCATGCATGACTTTTAGCTATAAATAAGCCTATAGCAAGGCTAACCTATAGGCACAGTAAATTTTTCCTAAATGTGCACCGTTTAGGAGACATTTACTTTGGATGCAGCCAGTGACGTCACCAGCATATGCGCTCTGAAGGAATGGCATCCTTCAGAGCCCTGTGCCATGAACTGCGGCTCCCGTGCACATGTGCGGGAGTGACATCATTGTGGCTCCGGCCACTCACACAGCCGGAGTCTGCGAACCCAGAAGGAAAACTGGGTGCAGATGGAAGCACCTTCAGCGGTGACAGCGCGCCGCTGGATGGCTTTGTTCCTTAGGCAAGTTTCACATAATGAACTAGTATGCAATGCATACTAGCACATTATGGCTTTACCTTGCAGGATTTAAAAAAACAGCAGTTTACTACCGCTTTCAGGATTTTATTTGGTACACTTTTATTAAAAAAAAAACCCTGCTGTCTTTTTCGTTTCTAATTTTGAAGCCAATGGACAAAAATATAAAAAGTATGTTAGTTTTTTCTACATTTATTATAAAAATTTGAATATATAATTTTTTTAATACTGTTATTTAACAGACAATTACAGTATTAAATTGATATTAAAGTCTCTCTTTTTTTTTTTCCTTTTAAATAACATACATGGTATACTTACCGGCTTTGTGCAGTGGTTTTGCATGAAGTAGCCCTAATTCCCCTCTTCTCGGGTCCTCCGCTGGTGCACCTGGCGCCTCCCTCCTGCCGATTCCCCCCAGAGCAAGCAGCTTGCAATGGGGGCACCCTAGTAGGTTCGCTCCCGAGCTGCGGCTCAGTGGAGAGTCCCCGGAGAGCCAAGGCACTCGTGCACATCGCTGGATCAAGATGGGCTCAGCTAAGTATTAGAGGGGGCTGCTGCACAGAGAAGGTTTTTTACCTTCATGCATATGCATGAAAGTGAAAAACCTTGAGCCTTTACAACCACTTTAAATAAAGAAACGCTGCCATCTACAGTGACAGTAACATGTAATTATGGGGCATGGGACATCATGCAGGGCAACCTGAAAAAAGAGAATGAAAGATGGCGTTACTTACTTTCACTCCATACGTTTTCTCTTCGTTGCAGACATCTCCGCCTGGTCTTTTTCCTGCTCCAGAGTCTTTAGCCTTCTTGTTTGGCTGACTTGGGATCATGCAACTCCCACACATGAGCATGGGAGTGAATTCATCCAAGCATCAAGGAATGCCAAGATTCTACACTAAGCACACACAAACTTGGCCCAGTGTACAAGCTTCAGAAATTGCTAATTTTTTTTTCAATGCTGAAGTTCCACTTTAAAATATGGATTGTGGGTGGGAAGGAAGTAATTTACCGTATTTATCGGCGTATAGCACGCACATTCATTTTAAGAGGGAAGTTTCAGGAAAAAAACTTAAATTTTAAATAAGGGTCAATGCCCATCTGCAGCCTCACCATTGCCATCAATGCAGCCTGATCAATGCCCATCTGCAGCCTCACAAGTGCCATCAATGCAGCAGCCTCACCATTGCCATCAATGTAGCAGCCTCACCATTGCCATCAATGTAGCAGCCTCACAATTGCCATCAATGTAGCAGCCTCACCATTGCCATCAATGCAGCAGCCTCACCATTGCCATCAATGCAGCAGCCTCGCCATTACCTTCAATGCAGCAGCCTCGCCATTACCTTCAATGCAGCAGTCTCGCCAATGCCATCAGTGCAGACTGATCGATGCCCATCTGCAGCCTAGAGGGTACAGGGAGGGGGGCGGGACGAGCGCCGACAGATTACATACAGTGAGAATCTCTTATGATAGACAGAACAGTAGTCCAATGGCGGCCCACGAGACGGGACTTCTTATTACAGAGGCCGCCAAGTAAACAGAAGATTCTCACTGTTTGTAATCTTACGGCGCTCGTCCCACCCCCTCCCTGTCCCCTCCGAGGCAGCTAAAATTGAAGTATTGGCGTATAACACGCACACGCTATTTGCACCCGATATTCATGGTGAAAAAGTGAGTGTTATGTGCCAATAAATACAGTAGGTAGAAGACAACCAACTAGTAACTGTTTTATAGAAACTCAAGTACAGAGAGGAAACACACCCAGAAAACACAACTCCATGCAGATGTCACTTTTGAGATTTGAATCCAAGTCTCCAGAGCCATAAGACCTTAAAGTACAACTAAAGTCAAAAGATTTTTTTTTAGTTTTGGACAGAGTGGAGAGGGATTACACCTGTCAGTTTTTATTGCTGTTTTTTCCCCCCTGTTAGGGAGATCTACCCTCTCTCTCTTTGTCCCGTTTATCATTAAAAATGAAAGTTTAAAAAAAATCCCAAATTTGGGGTTATCCCCAGAAATGTAACAGAGGGGAATTCTTCCAATGGGGACACTGATTCTGGTGACCTGGGGGTCCCCAAGAGATTCCCTTCATTTGCAGGGCTTTCCTCTCACTTCCTGTTTGGCTATGGGACAGAAAGTGAAGGTAAATCTCTGGGGCACAGATGGCAAATATAAACGAACAGGGGTTATAACCTTCCCTTGCTCTATAAAAAAAAAAAAAATGTTTTGCCTATAGTTTCACTTTATATTGTAAATGGGTGGCCAATCGCCAAGCCTCAAGCAGAAGGGGGGGGATTTGGGACTTTAGATGAGGCACATATGTGGTGTGCCTCCATCCCTAAATTCGAGACTAAAATTGGGAAAGTTGGGACTTTAAGATGAGGTCATGGACACCGTGGAAATGACTGGATGAAAATACATATTTATTGATCGTCATGAAATGCACAATCATATCAAAAACATAAACCACATCTATAAAAGACATTATAATAAATATCATTCCATAAAGTATTCACAAGCACATATGTATGTGTGAACGTAATACAGACATCAGGAGTACATAAAATATATACCCATTTGGTGCCAAATGGTGGTCACAATTGATAAATCATACAGACAAGACAGAAAAACTCATAGTATACATATGGTGTTGCAGCAGCACTTGCACCGGGAATAAGGATGTAAACAGTAAAAACATGGTACAGATAAAGTTGTTCTGGGGTGAAAGTATATTGTAGACATAATATCTGCGTCCCATAATGCCGGACGCGTTTCGTGTGAAAGACACTCATCAGGGGCGATAGCCTAGGGACGTCTAGAAAAAATGATAAAGTGCAATTAGTCTAAGTGTGAGTAGTTATGCTGAAGGGGGGGCGGGAGAGCCCACCCTAAGTATTTACATGAAAATCAGTACGTAAGGGTATATCGGGTATGATACCAGGGTCCAGAAAAAATGTCCAAAACAGGAGCTCAGGTATTCTGGGGTGGTGTGTCGGCAGGACGCATACAAGCCACCCTTGAGCACATAAACCAGGTTGCCAGTATTTATGGTAAGCCAAATAATGCGCCATAAAATACTACCTAGAATGAAAAAATGCATGATCGCTATGTCAGTCCTGGTGGGTGGAAAAATAAAAATAAAAAATATAATAATAATAATAATAAAATAAAATAAAATAAAAAATAAAATAAATTAAATATGAAAATAAAAATAAATATGAAAATAAAAATGAAATATATAAAAAATAAAAAAAAAATTATGAAAAATGAGGAGTAATAGGTAAAAAATAAAATAAAAGAATGAAAAATAATGAATAATAAATAAAAAAGTAGAAAAAGTACGAAAGAGGAGGGGGTTAATCTCTAACTAATAAGAAGAATATTGCAGATAGAACATCTTGCAAATAACAAAAATTGGAGTGAGAATGTAGTCACACTCCAAACATGGTAAAATCAGGTGTGAAAGTTTGTAACAGACTGCGGAGACAGTACCGTTTTGCATGAAAGTAAAACAAACGAGAAGAGAAAAAACTAGCTATCAAAACGAAAAGTAACCTAATCATGACTTACATGTGCCCCAAGAAGGAAAGGAGTGAACCGCTGTAGTGGAATGTGGCGTGTCTGATCCATGGCAACCCTGACTAGCCTCGAACACTATGACATGGGGGCAATGACATCATCCACTTGGGTAAGCCCCGATACTGGAGGTTATCTGGGTGGATGATGTCACCCACCCTCCAGTGTTCATACATTGTGATTGGATGTTCAGGCTGGAGCACTGTCACATGAGGCAGGTCACATGCCCCCCTATATATGGAAGTCCACTTCCGATTAACAGTGCAGGGGCTCCAATGGAGAGGACACAGATTGGATAATATAACTTGCTGGGGAGGTGAGCTATTAGAAGGCCAGTGTCTCTTTATTTTGATAGTGACAGTGCCTCTTTATTTTGTTTCCTGGAATTGCTGTTTAATATTATTAGCAATACAAACAAAAAAAGCAGCCGGTAAGTATTTACTGCTGCTCATTCTCGAGTGTCAACAGCGGCATTGTGGTCTTTGATGTAGGTGAGTAAGCAGCGTCAGAGGGAACTTTTTTCATTTAGTTATGTATATATTAATAAGGATCTTTTCATATGGTAATAACTAGTATAACCCCCCATGATGTACCCACAGCAAGGAGCCAAGACATAGGAGAAGGAAGACTATGCTACAAGCGGGACACCAAACGAGGATGGAGAACAGGCTCAAAGAAAGAACTCTATTAGCTAGATTGACCTTTAAAGGGAACGAGTGAAAGAGAGAGAGAGAGAGCTGCACCCAATGAAACATACTGAAATTAATATCACATGTACAAGACGCCATGAGAAGCACAGCTGATCCATCTTTTTCATTTGCACATAACAGGTCCCTGTGCATTTTATTTTTGTGAAAAAAGTATTCAAATCAATTACTCAAAAATTATTCTGGTACTCCAGTTTTCTCCCACACTCCAAAGACATGCTGGTAGGTTAATTGGCTCCTGTCTAAGCCGGCCCTAGTATGTGTTTGTCAGTGACAGCTGCCATCTGTAACAACTCTCCCAGGTATTTTGCTTCATGACAAATTTCCTGTAAAGCAAACCAAGGAATTAAAGTGGAACTTAAAGTGTTACTAAACCAATAAAAAATACATTTAAAAAAAGTGTTACTAAACCCAGAAGCCTGCAGTCACTATATCTGGTCTCCCACACGGAAATGCATTTATTTAGTAAATATAAACTGCTAAATACCTTTTCTCATCAGCAGTATATAGCAGTCTTGCGACTTCTACCAGTGTATGGTTAAAGCTTGTAGGAGGAGTTTTCATTGTCCCCTGACTGTCCTATGAGGCTGCATCACCCCTGACCCTCTGTCTGGGCAGTGCTGATTGGCCCTGTGCTGATCACATGCACTCTCTCAAAAAAACAAAAACAAAAACAAAAAACTTTCTAGCAATACACAACAAACTGAGCATGTGCAGAGTGCCCACAAGGCTCTGTTCTATCAGGGGATAGTTTGGGGACAGTGGAAGAAGGAGAGGATCAGAGAAGGCAGGATCAAACAGCCTTTCTACACAATGCGGAGGATTAACCCCTTAGGTTCCACAGTGAGTATAACAAGCATGCTATGCTACATATACAGACTGATTTGACTGTTGTGGGTTTAGGAACACTTTAAGTCACCAAATAAAAAACTGCAAGCAGGCAGGCTATTTATTGCAGAAGAGCCACGGAATGTCTCTTCTGCAATAAAACAAACCTACCTGTCTGTTTACTGTCACTGTTTACATTACAGCACAGATCCTGCGTGCCAGGATCACTAAACTTCCGCACAACCAAGACGGCCACAGCCCAGCACCTAGATAGAAGCCACGTAGAAGATGCTGGCGCGGACCTCGGACCGTTGAAGGAGAGGAAAATATTGTGGACTTCCACTTTAACTACTTCCCATCTGCCCACAGTAGTTGTACTGCGGTTGGGCTTCAGCTCCAGGCCAGACAACGTACCTGGACGTTGTGGCCTTTTTTGTTGGGGTTCGCATGCACGCGCCACCTGCCAACTCGTGCGGTAATTGGACACAGCACAAGTTTGGCAGCCGATTTCATTTCAGTCAAAGATTTTGGCTGCAGTCAGCTGATCGGCTGTGGCGAATCACAGCACAGAGTTCTATGTTTACATTGGCTGTTTCTTTTGCAGGGAGAAAAAACACATAATAAAGTAAAATAAATAATAAAGTAAAGTAAAACCAGCAAACATTACACATTGTTAGACACACGGAATGCCCCTAGATGTTAACCCCTTCCCAGCCAGTGTAATTATTACAGTGTCAGTGTACAGTATCATCACTAATCACTATATTAGTGTCACTATTAATGGCAGTGTAGCTCCCAGCAAGGGTCAGGTAGCGCCAGATTACCCGCCACCTTATCACAGTCACACTATAAGTCACTGATCACCGCCATTATCAGTATAGCTTCTATAGCTGCATATATACCAGAATATATACCATAGTTTGTAGACTATACCTTTCAAACAAACCACTTAAAGCAGAGTTCTGCTTAAAAAAAAAAAAAAAAAAAAAAAAAAAAAAAAAAAGAAAAAAGTCAGCAGCTACAAATACTGCAGCTGCTGACTTTTAATAATCAGACACTTACCTGTCCCAGGGTCCAGCGATGCAGGCGTACGAAGCCCCGCTCATCTCCCCCTCCTCTCTGCGGTGCCAGCATTGTAACTGTGGGCGCCTGGCTGTGGCTTCACAGGCTATGCAGCTCCTGCATTACTGGTCGTCTCTTACTGGACACTGATCCACGGAACCTGACATAGCTCGCAGCCAATCCCGGGTTAGGCTGCAAACTACAGCCTGATCATATAGGACAGTCCAGTGCAGCCTCATACATGCCTCGATACCTGCTGGGTCTGGGTTCGGGACCCCTTGGGGGAAGAAAGAAAGCAGTTTTTAAAAAGATCTCCATGTAGGAGGTCTTTTTTCCTTGCTGGACATACATTGCCGGACTGAACCTCTGAAGATGACCCTTGATGTAAGGGTTGAAACGCGTCAGTCTCACATTCCTACTTTCGACATTTGTTGGTTAATGTTGTTATGGAATTATGTCTACAAATGTATGTTTAATCTATCAGTTTGAAAGTACTTCCTGCTGGAGCTCATTTCTCTTTTATTTTTATATGATACCACTTTCTTTTAAATAAATATGGCTATTTTTTCATACATCATTGATTCTATTATTGCTGCCTAAAAACGCCACCTTGAGGGAACCTTTCTCTTCTCTGTTCAAAAGTATTGCATAACTGCGCAATTGCCAGTGTTAAATAGCAAAAAATGCTCTAGTCATGAAGGGGGTAAAACCTTCCACGGGTCAAGTGGTTAAGGTGGCTGAAAATTGCCGACCTTATGAAAATGCTTACCATCTGGCTTCAATAAATTATGTCAGAGTTCAGAACTGATCTGCAAGCCTGTTTCATTTAGCGTCTCAAAAAAGTTTTAAAAAAGTCACTGGATGAATATGACAGCCAGGCAAAAAACATTTTCAGGACACTTTTGGCCCTCTTATTTCCCTTGTGACGAGTTTACTTTAACTTGTTCAGATCCGCACTAAAGCCGAATGACGGCTACAGCGCAGACCAACTTTGCCAGGTGTACGTCTATTGACGACATCCTGTGCTCGAGCGGTTTGCACGCCCCCTACAGGGCGCGGGAGGCTCAATCTGTGATCATCGAGTCTATGAGACTCAGCCGATCACAGATCGGAGTAAGGGATTGATCCTGACCCCTTACCACGTGATCAGCTGTCAGCCAATGACAGCTGATCACGTGATGTAAACAGAGCCGGTAATCAGCTATTTTTTCTCCTTGCGCTGACAGCGTGAGGAGAAAAAAAAAAGCCGATCACCGGCGGCTGTGAGAGGGACAATCGGTCCCGATCAAGGAGAGCTTCCGCCAGCTCATGTGTGCCACCTGCCAGTGCCACCTAGCAGTACACAACAGTGCCGCCTACCCGTGCCCAATAGCGCCACCTACCAGTGTCCACAGTTGCGCCCACAGTGCCACCCATCAGTGCCCACAATCAGTGCCTCATCAACAGTGCTGCCCATCAGTGTCACCTACCAGTGCCCATCAGTGTCACCTATCAGTGCCATCTATCAGTGCCACCCTATCAGTGCCACCCCACCATTTTTCACCTTTTTTTTGTTTGTTTAGCAAAAAATAAAAACCCCAGCTGTGATTAAATACCACCAAAAGAAAGCTCTATTTGTGGGAAAAAAATGATAAAAATTTCATTTGGGTACAGTGTTGTATGACCGGGCAATTGTCATTAAAATTGCGCCAGCGCTGAAAGCTGCAAATTGGTCTGGGCAGGAGGGGGTTTAAGTGCCCAGTAAGCAAGTGGTTAAAATCCTGATTTCAACCAACAAAAGCAGGTGGCTTGGCATATCATAAAAAAAGATGTTCACACCTATCTCATCAAAATATCCAATTATCCATCTCCGATCAGGACATGTGGAAGCTGTGCACTCAGGTGCCGCCTGTGGCCAGATCTGTATTCTAAGTAGAACAGCTGGATGGGAGGTGTTTTCAACCCAAATCCTGGATGCTGGCAGAAGAGTGGAGGGATTATATTCAGCAGATATCAGGAATCAGCACTGCGGGCTGGCAGCTGGATGTACACAATGCATCAATTATACCATGATTGCCCATAGCTTTGTATGGGCTAAATAACAAGGCTAAGCGTTGACCTTTCCCAACCGTTAACTGTCAAAACTAGCTGTAAGCATGAAAAGACGCTGCCCTGGATCCCTAAAACACGTGTACGGTGCCTGTCTTCTACAAGTGGAAATTCTCTGTCCTTTTTTGCAGGGTTGTTCCCAGCCTCCTTCCTAAAACCATTTTGGATTGCAGCCCAGAACAGCCGAAAAGGACATGGGTTAAAAGGTCCTCTCCGCGCAAAGAATGAATAGGAAACCGCCGGTAACATGCACTTCCTGTGTGCGCTCCATTGTGCGGCACATAAAGGTCTCATCAGAGGGGGCCTTTGCACAGATTTGCATTTGCAACATCTGCATTTGTTCAGGGCTACTTGATTACCCTCCATTATTCCCAGCTGGTGACGTCAAAAGCTGGAATTTCATTAAAACATTGTGTCATCCAGTTTTTAAAAGTCGCAAATCAAACTGCTGCAAGTTGAAAATGTTTGACACCGGGCACTGACAAGGCGTGTCCAGATAGAGCCTGCGAGAGGTGGTCAGTTAACAGCTTCATGCCTAGCAAATTTAACCTAATGTAAAGGAAAATAGAGTGCTTATGTTTATGAACATTGAAGGCCTTCGGTTTTTTTTTTTTTTTTGTTTTTTTTTTTAGGGGGTAATAAAAAAAAAAAAAGCAGACATTCACCCAAAAATTACACTCATCATCCTCCTGTTCTTTTTCGCCAGCCTCATACACAATTGCATTTTTTCCAGGAAGTGAGTACCTTTTTTATGGTGGCGCTAGCTCCCTCTTTCTCATTCCTGCCTTGGCAAGGATGATGTCCCTCAAATCTCAAATGGTACATCAACCCCTCTTAGGGTTTTGAGTGCTCAGAACAATTCAACTATAAACATAATTTATAAGGATGATGTCCACTCATTCCGCCATCCCCACCATCACCCAACCCTTCACCTGCAGCCTCAAGGGGTATCATTACACATCCAGGAGGTTACAGAACCTCCTGGAACCAAACCAGTCTCCCTGCAATCTAGAACTCACACATATGCAGTAGGGCATCAGATGCAAATGATCAGGAAGTTATAGCCGACTCCCAAAATAGATCCAAGATGGTGGCACAGAAAATCAGAAACCCTGAGAAGCATCAGCTGCGTGGAAGACAGCAATGGGCTTAATGGACTGGTAAGTATGTGTAATGAGGAAACCGTATATTTCATATTCTCTATTAATGTTTGCCTCACAAACATCTAAGAAAGCCTCTAATATCCTGGTTTCCTGATTACTTTGGATGACTCATACCAAAGGAATGTGTGATTGTAAACTGACCAAGTCCTTGCGGGGTCATATTGCAAAGGAAGTTGGCTTGGGGGTTGCCTATTCTTTGTAGACAAGTCTAAATACCCCAGCCCAAACTGGAATAGGTTAGTCTCGTAACAGAGCTGCCATTAGGCAAGCGTCTGTGGTCACCTGTGCCATGCCAATTATAATTGGAAGGACTCCATGGCGAAACAGCATCTTTAGTTAAGTATTCTTGCCATATTTTCTTTATCTGTCATTATTTTTAATATATTTTATACTTCTAAGTAATTGTGTGATCTCTCTTTGCACGTCTCGAAGACAACTCCAAAAAACATGACAAACCAATGTGTTTCCTTGAAACGCAGTAGCTACAGTACTTGTATCTACTGACTTTTAATTTTTCCGTGCTCAGGTGAAGTTCCTCTTTAGAGAGGACCTGAACTATGGAGGTTGTGGCCAAAAACAATCAACAGAGAGAAAGGAACTAGTCACCAGTATTGTCTGTGGTCTCCCTGCAGCTGATTTTTTTCCACAGGAGGAAATCTTGGTAGAACAGCACCTTGCACTGCAGATCCTCAGATACAGCTTTCCCTCCAGCAAGAACAGTGAGCAGAACAGCAGTGACATCACTAAATCTCACACCCCGCCTGTGAGACTAGCAGTCTGCTAGTGTTAAAGAGTCAAGTGTCACATTAGAGTCCAGGGTTCCTCAATAATAACACAAGTAAGGGAAACAAAAGGCATCCAATGCGTTTGGGGGCCAGCGATCCACCTTCATCAGGGCTAAGCCTATAGTATCTAACTGAACTAAAAAATGTGTTCCTGTATAGAAGCTTTACCGCTGGTAGGAGAAGTTATTCCGAAGTGGTAGTGCTTGTATTGCAAATGATTGTGCCAGTAACTACAGCCGAATTAAATGAAATTCTATTGGGGCTCTCTTAAGCAGGGTATACACATTGAGGTTTTTTTCACTCATCCAGCAGGTTAAACCAAAAAAAAAAAAAAAAAAAAACAGACAGATCCCCGCATCAACACAAACGATGTAGGGATTTCTCCCACTGTTCTACTGTATTCTGACAGCGGGGGAATCTCCATTGACTGCAAGCGCTGATTGAATGCTGGTTTTCCAGCAGGACCATTCAACAGAAGCCAGACTGGCTTCTGTTGAACAGACATCGGTACACACGGCCTTGCTGGACTAGCTGACTTTCGGTCCATGTGTACCCTGCTACTGCAGATACACAGCTATGAGTCTCCAAGGACAAAAGTGGCTGGGCACAGCCATATACCAGGAAGCGCACTGCTATTTTTAGGAGGAATTCCAGACAAAAATGTAATTTTAGGCTGCTTTCACACTGAGGCGCTTTACAGGCGCTATAGCGCTAAAAATAGCGCCTGCATAGCGCCAGTAAAGAGCCTCTCCTCTCACTCCAGTCTGAAAGCCCGAGTGCTTTCACACTGGAGCAGTCCGCTGGCACTGGCAGGATGCCAAAAAAAGTCCTGCAAGCCACATCTTTGAGGCGCTGTAGAAGCGGTGTATACACCGCTCCAAAATCACCCCTGCCTATTGAAATCAATGGGCAGGGCCGTCGAAGTGCCGGCAAAGCGCCGCTACATCGGCACTTTGCGGGCACATTAAACCATTTTTCGGCCGTTAGCGGTGGTTAAAAGTGCCCCGTTAGAGGCCGCAAAAACAACGGTAAAGTGCTGCTATTTTTACCGCCGACGCCCCCAACGTCCCAGTGTGAAAGTAGCCCTAGATTAGAACTATGGGAAAAAAACCTTTTTTGTTCATTTTGGATAGCGTAAGGGAGGGTTATAACCCATCAGATTTTTTTTTTTCGCCATTGCGGAGATTTCGCTTCACTTCCTGTCCCATAGCCAAACAGGAAGTGAGAGGAAATCTCTGCAAATTAAAAGGAATTTCTTGGGGACCCCCAGTTCACCAGAACTAGTGTCCCCATTGGAAGATTTTCCATCTATTACTTTTCTAGGGACAACACAAAATTTGGGGGTTTCCTTCACTTTCAATGATAATGGTAAACAGGAAAAATAGATCTCCTTAACGGGGGAACAGACAGCAATAAAAATTGACAGGGGCTCTAATCCCTCTCCACTCTATCCAAAACAAAAACGTTTTGCCTTTAGTTATACTTTAAGACTGACCATAAATGGTGTGATCCATCAATCAGACCACTTAAGGGTATAACATTGAGGGGGGATGAAAACCTCTGGAGTCATTTTCTCCAAGAGTGTCTTCAAATTGTTGTTGACCACGTGTGTACCACTTGAATCTGTAGTAGGTGTACAGTGGTGGGTTCTAGGATCAAGTAAAGTCTTCAAGGATCGGTAGATGTCTCCCCCCACCCGTAGCACTTGAGAGGTCGTATGCCCCATCTATGGCAAGTCTTTGTCTGCCGTCACTTTCCTCCCATGATAGTTTTGTCTGGGCTTCCTTATCTAATGTATACAGTGTCAGCTATCAGGGAAAAAGATAGTGTTTCACTGATGCCATTACCCTGATAGAAGACAGAGTAACTCTACGCCTAGGCGCAGACACGAAAAGACGGCTTGTATTGAAGAACGCGAGAGGGGTTAGTTAACCCGCCATGAGCAAAAACAAACACAACTATTTATAGGGAAGTGATCTGAGATACGCTCATTGCTATTAATAGCACAGGTGCATTGCCTGGAATGACACAGAACCACAAGACAGCTAAGTTTCATGCTGTTCCAGCTCACAATACTTCTGCTGATAGTTCAACCACTATAGAACCCCCCACCCCTCCCACGCCGCAGAGTAAAGGTCACGCTTCTGCACTAGCAAGATCATGAATATCCAATTTTTAAAAAAAAGCTGCTTCCTTTATGAAAGCACTTCAGTCTTGACACTAGTTACATGCTAAAGAAGAACTCCAATCAAACAAAAAGTTTAGTATAAAATTGCATGTGGGGCATTGCTACCTCTTGCTTGGCAGAACACTTTGCACTCTTAGTAGAAAATCTTTTGGGCACAAAAAATAAAACAAAAAAGCAAATCATATAGCGGGAGGTACCCCAGGGGGAGCGAGGAGCACTAGGGGGCCAAGCCAAGAGTTGACCTTTTACCAAAGAAACATTAAATATTACATAAATCCATAACCGTGGATTGCTTTTTAGGTTTTCTAAATAGCAAGCATAGCAGGAGCTGTTTGCTTTTAGACTCCCTCTCTCAAATCGGATCTCAATATGGCTCCGTATAAAAAAAAAAGCAGGTAGGAAGGGGGAGGGTTGGGTCTATCTAAAAATATGTTATGAGCTTTGCAAAAATGCTTTTATTTCAGCAAAGCAGCTAAGGTAAGTCTGGTAAATAAGTGAAAATGAGCCAGAAGCTCCCTCACTGGCAGAAAATCAAAACAAACAATTTATATGTAAATTTTCCATATTTACCCAACTGGAACAAAATATTTTAAAATATTTTTAGCTCTGAAAATAACAAAGAAAGTATGCTCAGACATTTTTTTCCCCTTTAAGCTCTTCTTACACTAGAGATCCAATTGGGTGTGCCTGTCCGTTTTTCAGGCCAACCTAAACAGACCCTTCATTCTCCACTATGGAGCAGCAGATGTAAACGGACTTGTGTCCTTTTACACCCAAATACCTCTGATCCAATCAGGCAAAAACAAACAGAAGGAGATCCGTTCCCCTCCGTCTGGCCGGATCATATCGGAGGGCAGTCGGGTGTTAAATGGACAGCCGGTATGTTTACATCTGACTGCCCATAGAGCAGAGAAGGCTGTGTCTGCTTATGCTGAGCGGACACAGACCTGTCATCCGGTCACTCCGCTGAGCTCAGTAGGGGGGTCACTGCATAGATCCCCAACTGAGAAAAAAGGGGCCTTAAGCAGGTATGATAGCCCCATTCCCTAATATACAGGTGACCGATAGCATTTACAGGTCAGTAATCAAAAAAGGTCCATAATAAAAAAAAAAAAAGATAGACAGCAAGCAAATAATAACATGAAATCTACATAAAAAATTGCAGCGACGCTTTGCTGGCGCGTTTGCAGCGCTGCCCCATTGTTTTCAGGGGGAAGGGGGAGCTTTAGGATCGCTAAATACACCGCTCCTATAGCGCTGCAAAGATGCGGCTTGCAGGACTTTTTTGACCGCCTTGCAAGCGCACTGCTCCAGTGTGAAAGTCCTCGGGGCTTTCACATTGGAGTGAATCGAGCGTCTCTTTCAGAGCGCTTCGCAGGTGCTATATTTAGCACTTTAGCGCCTGCAAAGCGATTCGGTGTGAAAGCAGCCTTAGTGAAAATACACCATAGTTCCACTTTAAGCCCCCAGGGAGTCAATTAGAGCATCTGTGTCTGCACGCCTATCATCATGGCTTACTCAAGAAGAAATGTTCTTTCTGAAAGAAGGAGTTTATTTAGGGTGAAGGTCCACTTTAATTTAGACCTACTCAGCTGTGGCATTGTCTAGTACAGTGATCTCCAAATGTAGCCCTTTCCTTGCCTTTATCCATCCACTGATACTAGACACTATTCTGCTATCTGACAACAATAGGGCACCGGTTCCACTACTGACACCAATAATGGGACACTATTCCTCCCTATGATACCAGCAACGGGGCACCACCCCCCCCCCCCCCCCCCCCCAATTTCAGATGTTTACTCCCACTGATGCCAGGAAAATTCCCACTTATGCTGCCCCTCCTAAAGTCTGAAGGGCAACAAACTGGCCCTTTGTTTAGAAAGTTTGGAGACCCCTGGTCAAGTACAATGGGAACATTTTATTTGATCCAAATGGATACAAACAGTACTTAGCAGAGTTCTCCTTTAAACCAATTTCTAAACTCCATGTCAAAGCCATAAGTACAGAAGATCCACAGATCTAGGGAGTTACATTTCCATACAAATTTCAACCATTTCGTTAGAAGTTAAGCTCGCCTCTCCCACCTCCTGAACCTTTTTAGTGGCCCTTTAATACATTGTATGCTGAGCAGCCTTGAAGACTAACAGGAGCAAAAGGCAAATCAAGGCGAAATCACATAAACGGCAACGCGTTTTACAGGAAGCCAAGATTAGCATATATAACTTCAGCCGCCTATATCTCTGATCATCCAGACGTGGTTTTCACTAGGGGTTACTTTGGGTTACAGTTTTTTTCTATTTCAAATGCTCAGTTTTAATTTTCCAAGTTTGTGACAGCTTTACTTTCAATAAGAACTCCAGCCAAAATGTTTTGTTTAGTTTTGGACAGAGTGAGGAAAGGTTAGCATCTAGGTGGGGTTTTTGTATTGCCATTTCTGTAACCATAGCGGAATAGACAGCAATAAAACATTTTTTTTTCTAAAGAACTAAAGCTGGGATGGGTGGGAACCCGTTTCTTTATGGTCATCTGTTACCTAGCTGGCGAGATGTCTTCACTTCCTGTGTGGTCACCAAGACAGGAAGTGGGAGGGAATCTTCTCAGTGGCGACACAGCAATAAATAAAAATTACAGAAGGTATAAGTCTTCCCCACTGGAATCATAAAATGGTATGGCAAACATTGGGTTTAAAATGCATTGGCATGCACGAAAACTCAACCACAAAACAGCATGAAATAACTCGGCCACTGAAGGTCTCTTTTTCCCAGAATGCTGAAGAACCCATGGTGGTGGAGTCAATAATCCAAAAGACATTCTGTTGGTCACCCTTACTATCTAGCAGACCAGCCTTTGAGGTCTCAGGGAACCCCTGCTTACAATTATTATATCTACAGCTCATGGAACATTCAGCTGAACAGTTGCTAATATATCAGATGCAGTCACTGTTTGGGCATTCAGGCAGCCATACGTGTTAGCAGCTTCCTGAATACAATAGTTGTCAGTGAAGATTCCTTCATCCACGCTGTTTAAACAAAGCGTATATAGCTAGTCTTAGATTGGTGGTCAGTGGAGAAGGGCCTCATTACATTGGTGATCAGTGGGAAGAATGCTCTTTACAGTGGCAGTCAGTGTGACAAATGTTTCCTTACTTTGGTGGCCAATAGGAATATTACTCCTTACATTGGTGGTCAGTAGGAAGAATATTCCTTACACTGGTGGTCAGGGGAAAATGCTCTTTGGTGGTCAGTGGGAAAAATATTCCTTACATAGGTAGTCAGTGGGAAGAAAACTCCTTACATTGGTGATAAGAATGCTCCTTACATTGGGGACCAATAAGAAGAATACTCCTTACATTGGCGACCAGTGGGAAGAATGCTCCTTACATTGGTGGCTAGTGGGAAGAATGCTCCTTACATTGGTGACCAATAAGAAGAATGCTCCTTACATTGGTGACCAATAAGAAGAATGCTCCTTACATTGGCGACCAGTGGGAAGAATGCTTCTTACATTGGCGACCAGTGGGAAGAATGCTCCTTACATTGGCGACCAGTGGGAAGAATGCTCCTTACATTGGCGACCAGTGGGAAGAATGCTCCTTACATTGGCGACCAGTGGGAAGAATGCTCCTTACATTGGTGGCCAATAAGAAGAATGCTCCTTACATTGGTGGCCAATAAGAAGAATGCTATTTACATTGGTGATCAATGGGAAGAATGCTCCTTACATTGATGATCAGTGGGAAGAATGCTCCTTACATTGGTGATCAGTGAGAAGAATGCTCCTTACATTGGTGACCAGTGGGAAGAATTCTCCTTACATCGGTGGCCAATAAGAAGAATGCTCCTTACATTGGTGGTCAATGTGAAGAATGCTCCTTACATTGGTGGCCAATAAGAAGAATGCTCCTTACATTGATGATCAGTGGGAAGAATGCTCCTTACATTGGTGGTCAATGTGAAGAATGCTCCTTACATTGATGATCAGTGGGAAGAATGCTCCTTACATTGGTGACCAGTGGGAAGAATTCTCCTTACATCAGTGGCCAATAAGAAGAATGCTCCTTACATTGGTGGTCAATGTGAAGAATGCTCCTTACATTGGTGGCCAATAAGAAGAATGCTCCTTACATTGGTGGTCAGTGTGAAGAATGCTCCTTACATTGGTGGTCAGTGGGAAGAATACCCCCTTACATATGGCTGAAAATACCATTGGTGTCAGTGGTTATCTGGAAAGCAGAAATTGCTCTTGCTCCAGGAACCCCTAGAAACCTCTGGAGTAACCCCAAGGTTGCACAGCACCCTAGTTGAGAAAAGCTGCAGTAGACTATGGGACCTGACCTGCTTATATTTCTTTTTTATACAGTTCTTACAGAAAGAAACAATTCACCCCTGGACCATATTCAATGGGTGTACAGCCAGACAGAAACAAACACAGACGCTCAGCCCAGAATCCGTACATGCTTATGCAGTGGCTCCAGAGCCGTATTGACAATGCCAACTGTGTTCCTATAACTGGCAATGCCAACTTAACTTGGGCTTTACAGGGACGACTTTTTACAAGAGCAAAGGAACAAATCCCAATTTCTGCTTGCTAAGAAATAGTTCTGG
Organism: Aquarana catesbeiana; assembly: GCF_042186555.1. Classification (NCBI taxonomy): domain Eukaryota; kingdom Metazoa; phylum Chordata; class Amphibia; order Anura; family Ranidae; genus Aquarana; species Aquarana catesbeiana. Next base: position 49,106,089 of record NC_133334.1, on the reverse strand, counting down.
TTAAACAGTAACAAAACAAAACAAAAGGATAAAACTATTATATACCTAAATTACTGTTTTATTACAACACAAAGTACAAAACATATTCAAATACACATAGGTAAGCGAAGTTATAAATACAAGCAGGCATTGAATCAGACCTTCAGAGAACAAAAGCACACTCTATAAAATTTGCATTGTAAGCTGAGATAGAGAGAGGTAACGAAGACCGCCACTACGGGAACACTGCTCTATGCTCTACTAAGATAAAAAAAAAGTAGCTCTAAATTCAAAAAGCAATATACCATCTGCAGTATCCCAAGACAACCAATCAACAGCCCCCTTCCATTTTATTAAATGTTGAAAAAAATGGCATTTGTTGAGTTGTTATGGGGTTCCTACTCTCTGCCTATTACTGATTAAAAAAAAAAGAAGACAAAAAAAAAAAAAAGCATTTGATAATTGCTGGAGGTTTACTCTGCTTTCTCCTCCTATCAGCACGCTCCTTGTGCAGCTTCCCTATCTACTTGTCTGAGTTCTGCTGCACAGGAGACTGCAAGAGGTTGATTCTAGGTCAATATCATGTACTGTACTTACACTGCTATAAAAGAAAAAAAATAATACTAAAATAAAATTTTTTGATGTATTAACTAACGCAGAGCTGCATTTGTTTGTTTTTTTTTTTTTGTTTTTTGGGTTTTTTTTTTAATAATGGCCTGGAGTAACAGTTTCACACAACTCTCAGAGATTGAAGATTGAATCCAGATATGTGAAGTTTATAACCCAGCTTTCCACATCTGCAGCTGCCATTCCATAGAAGTCCAACGTTCCCTACTAGATATATTTTACTGCAGCAAGAGGAGTGAGAACACTCAGAGATGAGCGGGATCTGGGCCAGGAACTGTGGCAGAGAGAGATCTCACCCATGAGGTCCCCAAGGGACCAAAGAAGCTGGAGGAGCCACTAAGCCAGCCAGACTAATACTATAATGGAAATATCACTTTTGGGTGGACCGACCATTGAGGGGTAAAATAAAACCAGCATTTCAACATGTAGTAGCTCTGAAGTAACATGGTTACACTCTGCTTTTCACCTTCCAGATTTTCATTGTAGCATGACACTACAATCTCTCCGACGACCACCACCTTTACCTTTAGACCCAAGTACACTTAGCAGCACAGCGTAGTGGTTAGCGGGACTGATTCAAATCCTAGTCAGGACACTATCCGCATGGAGTTTGCATGTCTTCCCTGTGCTTGTGCGCTTTTCCTCCGGGTACTCTGGTTTCCTCCCACACTCCAAAGACATGCTGGTATGATAACTGGCTCCTTTCTAAATTGGCTCCATTTAAGATAGGGTCATTAGATTGTAAGCTCCTTGAGGGCAGGGACTGATGTGAATGTACAATATGTAAGGCACTGCATAAATAGTTGGTGCTATATAAATACCTGCAAGGACCTCTTGCATAGTGATGTCAAAAATGCTACATTTTTAGGTATTCAGTTTTTTTTTTTTTTTTTTACTTGACTAAATGCAGCCAATTGTTTTTACTTAGCCTGTACACACTATTAGATTTTCTGCAGATTTTTGTCTTCAGATTTAGCAAAACGATGTAGTACAAGGGCCCGCCTAATTGCATACAAATTGAAACTCTTATGCCGCGTACACACGACCGGACTTTTCGACAGCAAAGGTCCGACGGAATGAATCCGCAGGACAATTCGATCGTGTGTGGGCTTCATCGGACCTTTGCTGTCGAAAAATCAGACGGACTTTACAAATAGAACAAGTTTCAAATCTTTCTGACAGACTCGAGGCTGGTCGAAAAAATCAGTTTGTCTGTATGCTAGTCCGACGGACGAACAACAACGCAAGGACAGCTATTGGCTACTGGCTATGAACTTCCTAACCCTAGTCCGGCCGTACGTCATCACGTTCGAATCAGTCGGACTTTGGTGGGACCGTGTGAAGGCAAGTCCGTTGCGTCGGAACTCCGTCAGAACTCCACCGAAAGTCCATCAAAAAGTCCTTCGGGGTTCAGTACATCGAAAGTCCGCTCATGTGTACACGGCATTACAGGTTTGACCTCATATTATATGGTTTTGGTAAATCTGAAGAAAATCTAATAGTGTTTATGGGGTCTAAAGCCCCATACACACTATAATGCCCCGTAAACACGGTCTGACTTTCCGGCGGAATATGTGCGATCGGAGCTTGTTGTCGGAAATTCCGACCGTGTGTGGGCTCCATTGGACTTTTTCCATCGGAATTTCTGACACACAAAGTTTGAGAGCAGGCTATCGAATTTTCCGACAACAAAATCCGATCCTTTAAATTCCGATCGTGTGTAGACAAATCCGACGGACAAAGTGCCACGCATGCTCAGAATAAATTAAGAGACAAAAGCTATTGGCTATTGCCACGTTTATAGTCCCGACGTATGTGTTTTACGTCACCGCGTTCAGAACGATCAGATTTTCTGACAACTTTGTGTGACCGTGTGTATGCAAGACAAGTTTGAGCCAACATCCGTCGGAAAAAATCCATGGATTTTGTTGTCGGAATGTCCGATCAATGTCCGACCGTGTGTACGGGGCATTAGACTTTCTGCAGATTTTTGTCTTCAGATTTACCAAAACCATATAATATGAGGTCATACCTTCAGAGTTTCAATTTGTATGCAATCAGGCAGGCCCTTGCACTACATGGTTTTGGTAAATCTGAAGACAAAAATCTGCAGAAAATCTAATAGTGTGTATGAGGCTTTACGCTGAGTATAAATTACTAAATAGAAAGGAAAAAAAAAAAATCTACTGGTCAGTATTTTACATGCGTACATCACACCTTCTTAACAAAACAACAATTTTTATGTATGTGTATGCACATATACACATTTACTATACAGCCAATCCTCGTGTTTTTTATGCAGGAACTTTCGACCAGGAATATCTAATGTTCAGGGTTCACACTAAATGCAGTGCAGTGCTTTTTTTCTGTATCAAAAATGCATGGAAAGTAGGTTATATGGGTTCCAATGGCATAGTTCACACAAGTGCAGCGCTTTTCAGTTCCAGAAAAAAAAAAAAAGTACAACCTGATGCTTATTTCTTGCACAGAACTGTACTGGAACTCTGTAAAAAGCATCAAAAACGCACCAGAATCCAGTAATAAATAAAAAGCATCTGAGATGCATCCAGAAATGCATCGGAATTGTGTTAAAAACGCCCATGCAAAAAGGCATCTGAAATGGATCTGGAGGACGTTTTTGTGTTGGGAATGGGTACACATACATTAGTACTCCCTAATAAATAAAAAAGTACAGAACTATAAGCTCTCTTCCACAGAGTCAGAGAATCTAACAAAGCACCAGAACAGATTTTCCACTGCTGATCACCCTGCAACAACAGCACGACTCTTTAAAAAGAATAAAAAATAAATGGCAACTATCACGCTGTACAATCCTGCTCTCCGACACTGTGATCTTACTTTCCATGGCTGCAGATTCACTTTAAAATGAGTTTCATTCAACTTGCTTGTTGGACAAGCAGAGACAAGCTGAATGGTGAGACGTCCTACGTAAGAAGAACGCTACAAGGCTATACATGTACACAGAGACACGCAATTTTACAAATTTTTTTTAAATGCTCTCTTGGCCAATAGCTGTGCTGGATAGCTGCAATGCATTGCTTCACCTCCCTACTTTTACAACTTCTAACCACAAAAATCATACTGACATTCCCCCCCCCCACCCCACCCCTTACCCCAAAACCCCTTTGTGCCCTCTTAAGAAATGATGAAGTCAATGACCTGAGCCGTCGGGCAGAGGATTCAGCGCAGTTGCAGGCTGGGAGCAATCCACTGGACAAGAAGAGACGAGGAGGATTAGTATTAAGAAAGCATGACTGAGTTAGAAGTGAGCTGTGTGTGTGTGTGTGTGTGTGTGTGTGTGAGTGTGTGTGTGTCGCACAGCGTGAGAACAGAGGCGATGTCACAGCGTCCCTGTGCCTGTGCTATGAATGTCACCAAGTCAGATAGAAAGGTGAGTACGACTCAGAGCCCTCGTGTAGGCGTGCAAACTGACTTTGAAGCCCTGGTCTGTGCGGGACGGCGACCCACAACCTGACGCTGCGTCATACGAAGTGTTCATGCAACAGAGAATGTGGTGGTGATATTACTAATGTCAGTGGGAAACCCTACTTCTCACGGGCAAGTTGCAAAAAAAAAAAAAAAAAATCTTTGGTATACGAGTGTGTTAAACCATAAAGATCTATATATAAAAGATTGTATATACTTCCTGAAGTAGGAAGGGGAGATAACGGCTGGTGTGCATGCTGCTGTCAGCCAAGGTTTACATTGGCAGCTGAAAAGTTTGGGATCTTAAAGTGAAAGCTGGTTCTTGCACACTAGGTTAAAGTTCTATAGGTGCTGGTTGCCTATGGGTAGGCGTTTAAAAAAAAAAGACAGTCAGTTTATGTGTTCAAAGAATGCCCTGGCTGCCTAAAACTGCCCCCAGTCTTGTCGGCTGGGCTGACTGGCTCCTGGATTCTACTTGCACATGTCAAGTCCTGGATAACGGTATATGGCTGGAAGGTGTTGGCGGAATTGTGCAGGCTTAGGAGATGATGCCAAGTCATCTGTAGTGTTGGTGTGTCAGGCGGAGAGAGGTGCTGTAGGAGTTTGTGTAAAAGGAGAGAAGAGGCTGCCCAGTCTGCCAGCTTGCGGGCACTGGTATCAAGTCCTAGTTTGGAGTTTGGATTGCCGGCTCCCCCCCAGCCCAGCAGCAGGATGGAGGAACCTTATTGGTAAGTCAGAGCACTTGACAAAAAAAAAAAAAGAGTGGAGGGGGGGAGATGAGAGGAAGGGAGAGGAGGGAGACTGGAGGGGCAGGTGAACCAGAGGAAACGGGCTGGCAGGAGGAACGGGAACCACCAGAGGGGGAAGTATGTGTGGGTAGGAAGGAGGGGGAAGGAGTTGCCGATATCATAGAAAAACATAAAATAAATGCAAATACTAAATGCAAATGAGGAACGAGAGATGAAGAAGCTGGCATGAAAGGGCTAGGAAATAATGAAAGCCTGGCAGGGGGGGGGGGGGAGAGCAAAAAGGTGATGATGTTCAGATGTGTTCTGCTTCTTCTCCTAAAAAGTGCTCCTCTGTTAACTCTTCACAGACCACACATCTAGCCAGTCCCTCAAATTATGACAGCTATGTTCTAATACACCTTTGATCTTTTAAGAGCCCTAATTATCAAAGTGACTGAAGCATCCAATCAAAAAGGTTTGCACCAGATTTGTTGGCAGAGCTGAATCCTGACGGTTTGGGTTTCAGAAATAACCATGAAACTAAAGCAAGAAGAAATTGGCTATGCACACTGAAATCTGATGTCCCATTTTGGTTATTGTACACCATGGCTCTCTGTACGGTGTTCGTGGAATACGACAACAGGTGTCTTATAAACAGGAGGAAAAAAATTCACTGGCCCAAAGCAACCAGGCAAATGTCAATATTATACATAATTTATATACGTACATATGGGTCTGAGTTTAGCCCAGCATGTCAGTGACAGGGTCCTCAGTAACCGTCCAGGCAGACAGCCCACAGATGTATAAATCCTCAATAGACAGATGCTTGCTGTGCTCTAAAATATTTCCTTTAATTTATGGACCAGAAGCATGGAAATGATGGCTGTAACTCAGCTGATTGGTTGTTGATTGGTTGCTACAGGCTACATTTTTGCTGTGCCCTGTCCTTCTGATAGAAACCCCAGTGCAAGTGCTGGAAGAGGCTGAGGACAGAATATGGAGGATGGAATCTATAGAGCAGCCATCATCAACCAGGGTTCTGTGAAACCCTAGGGTTCCTCAAGGGGTTCTCCTCAAGCCGTTGCTGACTGACCTCCAGTTTGATTATGTCTGCATAGTTCCATTATCGATGCTGCTTGACAGAGTCAGGTGCATGAACCCAATGATATTTTTAGCTGTCTGTAAGGATGGAATTTTGACCACCAATGTAAGAGGGACATTCTTCCTACTGACCTCCAACATACAGTATATCCTCAATAGGCAGATGCTTGCTTTGCGCTAAAATAGTTCCATATATATACCAGCAGTGTGGAAATTATGGCTGCAACTCAGTTGATTGGTTGCTACAGGCTACATTTTTGCTTTGCCCTTCTGATAGAAACCCCAGTGCAAGTGCTGGAAAAAACTGAGAACAGAATACAGATAACTGATTGTATAGAGCAGCCATCATCAGAAGGGTTCTGTAAAACCCTACAGTTACTTAAGGGTTGCTCCTCAAGCCACCACTGAGCGACCCCCAGTTTGACTATGCCTGTATAGTTCCGACATCGATGTTACTTGACAGAGCCAGGTGTATGAACACAATTATTTTTTTTTTAGCTGTCTGTAAGGGTGGCATTTGGCCATCACTATAAGAGGGACATTCTTCCCACTGACCTCCAAAATAAAAGGGGCATTTTTCATACTGACCACCAATCAACTGGTTTTCGCAAAAGTTCCCGAAAACCTGAAAATGATTTCAAGGGTTTCTTTCAGGTAAAAATGTTTAGAAAGAATACCATGGAGGCACGAGAGGGACAAACTTCAGCCTAATTCAGGAGGCAGTCAGTTACTTAAAGCCCAACTCCGAGCAATGAAAAAATGCATGAGTTTCCTGACCCCTCAGTCTTGATTCCAGACACCTCTTCTTAAGGCATCCCACAGTGTAATGGATCAGTTTCCTCTTTAAGCCAAGCTCATTTGCTCCCCTAGGTAACAGGCATTTTCCAATAGTGGTGATCTTTCTGTGCACCAGTCCCCTTTCCACTCCCAAGAGTTCTCCTTCCTCAGGAGCATATGACAGAGGACCTGGTTTCTGGAAGTTTTGCCACCGCCAATACAAGGTGTCCACACCTGTAGGAAGCGATAAGGACACCAAGAAGTAACATTAACATTAAAGTTTTTTTATACCAGTGGTTAGAGTGGGGTGAGAAGAAAGAATGGGTAGAGGGCATTGCTAATATTCTGGAGTTGGGCTTTAGGAACCAGCCAGCTCTTTCACGACAAAGTCAAAAGCTTACCCACACTATAATAAAAAATATAAAAATGATGGTGTCATGCTATGATGGGGGTCTAGCGTTCCCCAACTTTATAAAATATTGCCAAGCGGCTCAACTACGCACGATAGTTTCCTGGTTTCCCCAACGCTCTTATAATAAATGGACAGAAACTGAAAAACTATGGTTGCCACCTGTACATCCGAATAGCTTACTCTGGAATGCGAATGCGGAGGTAGACCCTAGTAGATTGTTGTCTATATCCCCACTTTGGCTGCTGTGATGCAAATTATCATGTTAACATGAACTTAAATCTGAAATATCGCTGCTGACCTCCTTCCTCTGCAATCCGAAGTTGCCTGCTAGCCTCACTTATCAGATGTTTTTGCCCTGGCCGTCACGGAATTTATTCCATTTTGGACACTTGGTGGACCCTAGATGCCACAAATTGCTGCCATTTCCCGAACTTCAAGATAAATATGATGTACCTCACCAGGCGTTTTATGGATATCAGCAGATTCACCATTATGCCCAAACTATAACTCCAAATTTGCAATTTTCCACACCATCCCCTTTTGAACACATTATATTGGGGGGCTCCGCATGAAGGGGTCTGATCTCCGATATTTATCGGATACTTAATGCCTACTCCATACCAGCCCAGGGTAAACATTAAAATTCCCATAGAGACGTGGCAGGCAATCTCAGGTGGCCAAGAGATCTTTTTGTACTCTCTATAAGGAAAACGCTTACAAAATTCTCTACTTCTGGTACCTGAGACCGGAGGTGCTCCACATCATCTCTCCCTATAGTTCTGATCGATGCTGGCGCTGCCATAGGGATAAAGGCACCCTTTTCCACAATTGCTGGAGCTGTCCTTTGATAGCCCCATTTTGGCATTCAACACAGCAACTGCTGATCTGCCTCTTTGAGGTGTCTATCTCTATGACACAAACATTTTTCCTGCTGGGCCTCTCCCCATTGAAAATTGCCAAAACCTATTAGAAGCTACTTAGACATATCCTTATGGCCGCATGTTGCCTTATTGCCCTCAACTGGAAGCGGCACTCTCCCCCTCCACCTTCCCCACATGCCCTGTATGCTAGGGTCAAAGATGTGGAGCTAATGGAGAAAATGACCACTAGAATACGGGATAGACTGGAAGCCCACGTCTGGGAGTTGTGGCACCTCCCTAAGGACCAGCCTTGAACCTATGGAGGAGCTAATGTGATGACCCTTTACTTTTCCTTCTTTCTTTCCATATTATCTCTTTTATTATCCATGCTTTATTTTATGTCATATCAGACTTCATATATTGCTTTATATCGTTATAATGTTCCAGCAATGGTATTGCATCATTTGATACCATGTTATTTGCAGTTGTTATTTCCATGTTTCACTCACGATGACATTATCGACTATGGAACGTATATTGTGAACATTGGAAACTGTCCCTTTCTTTTTTTTTTATTGCTACTTTAGACGTTCACATTTTGTTTTTGTCCTTTTTTTTTTCTTCTGTGAAAATTAATACAATTGTTATTTGAAAAAATATACAAATTTGGCATACTGACACCAATGTATTCCTTCAGTTGGCTCAAACTTGCAGTTAGAGACATTTGCCATAACATTCAATGGCACTATTCACAAGTAGGCAATTGTATAAAGTGCATTTTGGTCCTGCAGGCAGCATGTTTTGCACATTACCTAAAAAGGCATCTGTCATAGAGAGGAATGGGAATGTTGGCCCCTGTGGCAACAGAATGGCTTGGAGGAGTTAGGTACCAATCTTAAACTGACTGCCAAAGGAGAACAAACCTAAATCTAGACACACAACAGATCTCCATGAACAAGTGTATGCCTAGTCAATCCAGAAACTTTAACCAACACAATAGAACCATAACAAGTATAAACCTTAAAATAGAGCTAACCCTAGGTTCTTCCAGACTGGTCCATGCCTAGTTAACATCATCCAGCCACCATAGAAGCTATTAACAGTCAATCAGTTTTTGGGTCACTTTAGGCAGGTCTGTGAGAAGATAAATTCTGGCTACTGCCAGTTACTTTACTTTTCACATAGTTCTTTCACTTAAAAAAATAAGACTTTGATTATGTGTGCACATATGTAAAAGTTCTGTTAACACCTGTTGTGGTATCCAAAACTAACACTCAGCTCACATTGCACCAACTGCATTGACTTGAAGAAACAACCCAACCTTTCAACAAGACTTCCACAATACGACATGAAGAACATAATTTCCTGACCATTCTGATCTATCAGATATTTCCCATTCCAAGGTGACAGCTATGAATCTGATCTACCTAACAGAAAGGGACGGCAAGGAAAGGAGCAGGGATGTCACCTGGAGGCCAGACTGTTCCTACAAAGGATTCTGCAGGGAGCCAGGCAGTGAAATGATAAAAGGAAGCGTGTCATATGATCAGACGAGAAGAGTTTGGGTTATAATAGCTGGAGGGAAGACAAACCTTTGCAAATAAAATCTTAGATAAAAGCTAGATACGGACAGATGAAACAAAGGAAAAATTAAACGAAAGAAGGATGGATCAATTAAAGGAAAGGAAAGATGGAAAGGGATGGAATGACGGAAAGGAATGATGGAAGGGGATGGAATAGCGGAAAGGAAAAGGATGGAGTGGCGGAAAGGAAAGGGAAGAAAAAGGAAGAGGAGAGGAGAGAAAAAGAAAAAAGAGAAAAGGAGAAGCAGAAAGAGAAGGAGAAAGAAAGAAAGAAGAGAAAGAAAGAAAGAAGAGAAAGAAAGAAAGAAGAGAAAGAAAGAAAGAAGAGAAAGAAAGAAAGAAAGAAAGAAAGAAAGAAAGAAAGAAAGAAAGAAAGAAAGAAAGAAAGAAAGAAAGAAAGAAAGAAAGAAAATCAGGAAAGCAAGAAACAAAGAAGCAAGAAAGCAAAAAAGAAAGAGACAAGAAAGAAAGAACAAATGTAGCTGTAAGAAAGAAATATGAGAATAGACAGAGAGATGGGAAGAGAGTCAGTTGATAAGTAAATAAATACTAGATAAATATACAAGATAACTAAATATGCAAACAAACAGATGGATAGAAATGAGATACAGAAACAAAGAGGTGGATAGGAAATAAACATACAGAGTAACAAACCAAAAGGGATAGAGAGATAGATAGAGAGATAGAGAGATAGATAGAGAGATAGATAGAGAGATAGATAGAGAGATAGAGAGAGAGATAGATAGATAGATAGATAGATAGATAGATAGATAGATAGATAGATAGATAGATAGATAGATAGATAGATAGATAGATAGATAGATAGATAGATAGATAGATAGATAGATAGATAGATAGATAGATAGATAGATAGATAGATGCTCACTGCTACAGGGTGAACAGCTGCAGTAGATGAGGGGGCTCGAGGAAGCTGCTGCAAAGACTTTAAGGAGATTAACATTTTGTAAGCTTTTATCTTCCAGGGTCACACAGATCCCCCCGGTTATCCGCCAATCACACACAGTGACTATCAGTGGCGTATTCTCAGCAGTACACTGTAGATGGAAGTGTCAGTCATTGCTATGTACAGGACACTTGGTGGCACCTCTAGTGAGAAGAGGGAGTAGCAGCTCCTGCTGGCTGGAACTGGAAATTCAACCAAAATTCTCCACCCGAACAGCAGAGAAGATCTGTGCAAAAGCCATACCATACCATTTATAGGACCGGTGTGCTTTAGAGGTGTTGAAACTACGCACTTCTTTGGCAACTGATTTCCTCATATTTTAGTGCAACAGGAACACCGACAAAGAAGATGAGGAAACTTACTGTTATTAAATACTGAGCAACAGCGATTTTTCACTAGTAAGGGCTCATCCACACTATACCACACTGCGCTACAACACATCCGTTTTCATGCATTGAGCCATGTTTTGAGGAGATATATCAAGCAGCCCATTTAAAATGAATGGGCCACAACAGACTAAACAAATAAGTCTTACTGCTGTTTTGTGTAGCTCACTGTGCATTGTGGAGCAGGTACGTACTTGCCACGAATCAGAGCGCCAAAATAAATATTGGGGGTCGACCGATATTGTTTTTTCTGGGCCGATACCGACTTTTCGACTGCCTTTCAGGCCGATATCAGGCGCCCATACACTTAAAGTTTTTATTTTTACACTGTCCTTTTAAATGTATGTATGTATGTATATATATATATATATTTGTATTTTTATTTCTGCCACAAGGAATGTTTACAGTAATAGGCAGTGACAGGTACTCTTTATGGAGGGTTCTGGGGTCTATAAGACCCCCAAACCCCTCCACTGCACTTAAAAGTATTCAAGATCTGCGTTTTTGAATACTTTCTAAAAATGGCGCCTTTAGGATGCGATGTCATGACATTGCTTCCAGGTTACTAGATCCAAGACCCAATCAAAGCCCATTCCAGCTTTTTTGGGGTCTGCAGGCATCACCCTGGTACCCTTGAAGCAATATCGGTAAGTTTGTGACCAATACTGATTCTTCAAAAAAAGTGAATATCGGCCCCCGATAATTGTCCGCACCCTAATATATAATCACCTTCTAAGTCACAGACCCAGCAAGTCAGAACCCCTGATCTGTATATCTGCTCTAGGTAGATGACTTAGGAACCCACTGGACCAGCATGACAACTAGAGAACTAGGATTTCAGGAGGAGCAATGACAGCGGAGTATTCTGACAGCACCCTTTCCCTTTCTATGTACCTTCACACGGATCTACACGCCACCTCTTTGCTTTCATATTTGCTTTGTATGGACACAATTCAATAGCTGCTGATAAATGGAAATGAGCGTGGCAAGACTCCATGCAAACTCCATTCAAACAGAGCTTTTTAAATATTTGCAGGTAAACACGCATATTAAAATTAACTAAAAATAGCAGCTAGAAAATTTTTTTTTTTAAAAATGAGATAGATATATATATATATATACATATATATCTCTATATACCTGTATAGATATATATATCTATATATATCTATATATATAGCGTGGGGAAGGTGTGTCCTATAGGACATTTTTCCACATCAGGGTGGGAAGCACGGGGATACAGAGATATTAAAAAACACTTCTTTTTTTTTTTTTTTTTTAGGAGACTAGAAGGGGTTGGAGTCTCTTTGAGGTTTTGTTGCTGGCTGGAAGATGTCCTCTTATTTGCCATCTAACAATGACACCCTGTTCTGCCCTAAGCTGAGGGCTCATTCACACTTGCTTTGATCTCTGAAGAGTGATGCATGGACGGGGTCACTTTAAGAATGATCTCGCTCAGAGACCTCTGGTTTTATGTCATTTATCATACATTTTATTTTTGCAATTCACAATTGCAGGTGTGATGAAGTCATTCTTACACCTGGTCACAGCAGCCAAGTCTCAGCCTAACAAGTGCTGAGCTCCATTAGTCATCGTTTTCACATTGATAAACATTAAAAGGCAGAAAAATGTGCACGTGCTTAGCGTGAGATTATCCCACATCAATCAAAGCCTTCAGACCATTAAGTCATAGGGCAGTCAGGATGAATCTCAGCAGAAATCGCCATCAACGTTATGTAACAAAAAGATAATAATGTGTCTCTGTTGACAAGTGTTCAGAAAAGGTAAAAGGAAATATATCAGTTAGCCTTTTGACCAGACGTTCATATGAACATTATAAAAAAAAAAAAATTGCACAAAAATTCTCAGTACATTCGATGACTTTTGATCTTCCCATCGCCCTTTTCATTTTAACTAGCATTGCTCTGATACCAAGCATTTTCACAAGTGGTCCGATAAACCGATACTTTTTTGCGGTTTCAAATGAATTTGGGGAGGTCCAAATCGCACCGATCTGCGGCTTTTAAATTGCGCGACTTCAAAGCTGCAAATCAGTGCAATTTGGAACTCCAATTTAATTGCGACTTAATTTAACAGAAGTCAATGCAAGTTGCAATAGAATGGCAAAAAAATGAGTGCAGGAACCTTTTTCAGAGTCGCGACGATGTGAACGGTTTCATTGGCGGCAACAGAATGCAACTTGTCACGCGATTCTGAACTGTCAAATTGCATGACAAACCACATCGGAGTAAACAGTAAAAAATAAAATGCATCCAAAGGCAAAATAGGTATTGGTATCGGTATTGGATTATTTGAGACAAATAGTCGGTACTCGTACTTGGTCCTAAAACACTGGTATTGCTGCATCCCCCAATCATAACTATAAACACATGCGGTCAATGAACCCAGCACTGATCGTCTGTGATCCATCGCTCCGCTGCCCAACGGCGGGTCCCTTGCCACCATTTTTTCTTTGAACGTCATAAGGAGCCAGATGTCTCTTCCGAGTTTTGGCAGCCAGCCCCCTGACTTTGCGCCAGCAGGTTCTACTTCCTCCAGCAGCAGGGTTGAAGCCGATGCCACCTGAGATATGCAGCATGTACAGTATATCCCAGGAGGCACCAAGAGCAGGGTAGAAACATAGAAAGGTGAAGGCAGAAAAAGTAATAATGTCCTGTGTTTCTGCAAAAAGCATGAAAATGCGCATTGGTGTGAATGGAGCCTAAAGGCTCTGTGTTGTCAGCTGAAACAAAAAGCTCAGTGCTTTGCTGGCAGATCAACAGGTATTTTCTGTTCTTGCACCATATTTAACCGTCTTGCCGACCGGCTCACGCCGATATACGTCGGCAGAAGGGCACATATAGGCATACTAATGTACCTGTATGTTGCCCTTTAAGAAGCGGTTTGTGGGCGCGCGCCCGCCACAAGCTCCGTGAGTGTGATCGCGGGTCCCGCGGACTCGATGTCTGCGGGGATACCCGCGATTGTCTCACGGAGAGAAAGAACGGGGAAATCCTGATGTAAACAAGCATTTCCTCGTTCTGCCTAGTGACAGTGTCACTGATCACCGCTCCCTGTAAATCGGGAGCGGTGATCAGTGTCGTGTCACACGTAGCCCCTCCCCCCACAGTTAGAATCACTCCCTAGGACACCTTCACTGCCCCCTAGTGGTTAATCCCTTCACTGTCAGTCACATTTACACAGTAATCAATGCATTTTTAAATCACACTGATCGCTGTATAAATGTGAATGGTCCCAAAATAGCGCCAAAAGTGTCCGATGTGTCCGCCATAATGTCTTAGTCACGATAAAAAAAAATCGCTGCTCGCCGCCATTACTAGTAAAAAAAATTATCAATAAAAATGCCATAAAACTGTCCCCTATTTTGTAGACGCTATAACTTTTGTGCAAACCAATCAATAAACGCTTATTGCGATTTTTTTTTTTACCAAAAATATGTAGAAGAATACGTATCGGGCTAAACTGAGGGGGAAAAAAATGTTTTTTTATATATTTTTTTGGGGATATTTATTATAGCAAAAAGTAAAAAATAATGCGTTTTTTCAAAATTGTAGTTATTTTTTTTGTTTATAGCGCAAAAAATAAAAACCACAGAGGTGATCAAATACCACCAAAAGAAAGCTCTATTTGTGGGGAAAAAAGGACGTTGATTTTGTTTAGGAGCAACGTCACACGACCGCACAATTGTCAGTTAAAGCGACGCAGTGCCGAATTGCAAAAAGTGCTCTCGTCTTTGGCCAGCCAAATGGTCCGGGGCTGAAGTGGTTAAAGGCTTAAAACATGGGAGATATGTAACTGTACTGCAAAGATGTACAAAATATACATATTTTCTTGCCATGCATGCTTTCTTGTGACTGTGATCACAGAAAACCAGCTTAACATTCACTTGAAAAACATAGGGGTGTATTTTCACCCATTGAAAGCGCATGTAGATTTGTTCTGTGTGAATGGAGCAGAAACAAACATTATTAGGTTACTTCCTGTGCTGGTCGATTGCTTTAAAACAGAAAATACTGTATTTGGCCACTAGATGGCACTACAAATAAACTCCCTATAGCACTTAGTGCCACCTGGTGGCCAAATGCAGTCTTTTCCATTCTTAATTAATAAACATCATTTGACTAGCACAGGAAATAGCCTAATAACATTCATAGAGAGCAAATGTACATGCACTGTCAATGGGCAGCTTGCTATGCAAATACAATCCATACTGTATACCCATCATGCAAACGTTAAAACTACCCCATCGCAAGTCATTTGGTTATACTGCTATGCGCTCCCTCACTTTATTTCTGTGATTGAAACACACAGAACTGAAATGGAAAAAAAAAAATCAATGTGAGTGAACCCCATCTGCTCTGACGGGCAGTGACAGGATTCTGAAGCTGTGACATCACTGTCAGTAGCCCGATGTGACGCGCAGGTCTTTGACACTGACACAAATGACTGCCTTTTATAGAAGTCTGGGGGAAAAAAAGGAACACAAAGTCCAAACACAGCCGGAAAGCTGCAAGAACAAACAAAATAACACATTCAAAAGGAACTTGTAACAGCTCAGCTGTCATCATACAAACTGGTTGAGCGAGCTGTTATATCAGCCGCATTGCCGCACATCACTCAGGCGATGTGACCGATGAGTTTCCATACAGACGCTTTTGACTACAGTATTTAAAAGCAGTCTTTGTTAAAGATAAAACCGATTTGAAGTTTAAGAGTAGTTATTGCAGGCTTTTAAAGTCTGAAAAGTATTTTTATGCGACTGTTACATATTTCTAAAGCGACGAATGAGACTTTCACCAAACAATTAGCCCCGGGTCACACTATGAACCACATGTGAATTGCACAGGAACCGCACCGCATTCCTGTTCAATTCACATGCGATTTAGTGCGGTGCGGTTTCAGCCCATTACTTTGGGCTCAGACTGCACCGTGCATGCACCAATTTTGGAACCACATTGCAACCTGATCACGTGGTACTTTTGTACCAGGTAATCCGGTACAATCCGGTGCAGACAAACGCACTGCATTTTCAACTTGCATTTGGGGTGTCGTTAAGATTGCACAGACATCCGCTGTGGATTCGTTTCGTACGAATTTCCGGAAATTCGTACATTCGTACGAATCCGAAATATAAATTTTTATGCATGCGAATTCTGTACGAAATTTCGTTTACGAATTTCGGACCCAAATTCATAACGAACATTTGTAATTGTTACGAAAAGTTAACGAACCTAAAAGTTAAAAACCCAGGAAGCCAGCACAGCACAGGGATGATGGGAACCCCTCATAATGGGCACAGCGGGTGTACACTCAGACCCAGGAACTCAGCACAGGGATGGTGGGAACCCCTAATAATGATAAATTCATCATAAAGAAAATTCATAATTGTTACGAAAAGTTAACAAACCTAAAAGTTAAAACCCCAGGAAGTCAGCAAAGCACAGGGATGGTGGGAACACCTCACAATGGGCACAGCGGGTGTACACTCAGACCCGGGAACTCAGCACAGGGATGGTGGGAGCCCCTCATAATGGGCACAGCGGGTGTACACTCAGACCTGGGAACTCAGCACAGGGATGGTGGGAGCCCCTCATAATGGGCACAGCGGGTGTACAGACCTGGGAACTCAGCACAGGGATGGTGGGAGCCCCTCATAATGGGCACAGCGGGTGTACAGACCTGGGAACTCAGCACAGGGATGGTGGGAGCCCCTCATAATGGGCACAGCGGGTGTACACTCAGACCCGGGAACTCAGCACAGGGATGGTGGGAGCCCCTCATAATGGGCACAGCAGGTGTACAGACCTGGGAACTCAGCACAGGGATGGTGGGAACCCTATGGGAATTTCTATGCTTACGAGTTTTATACGAAATACGACATTTCGTTAACAAATTTCAGATCCAAATTCCATTACAACAGAAACATGACTGGTGTTTTGTTCACCAATCAGAGGAAGTCAGCACAGGGATGGTGGGAACCCCTCATAATGATAAATTCATCATAACGAACTTTCGTTATTTTGCGAAAAGTTTACGAATCTAACGAAAATTCGTATTTCGTACGAATCCGGATTGAATTTCAGACACGAATTACAAAATACAAATTCATTTTCGTACGAAACTAAACAAATTTATTGACGGCGCACATGTCTACTGTGGATCACAAGTGCAGTGCGATTTGAATGCAGTGCACCGAATTGTACCGGATTACAATTTTAGTACCACGTATTGCAGGACAATTTGGTGCAGGCAAAATGCACTTCGTTTTCAACCTGCACCTGGGGCGCCGGTAAGATTGCAGAGACATCTGCTGTGGATAACAAGCGCAGCGCGATTTGAATGCAGTGTGGTACGTGCACACAGAATGCAGGTTTCCCACACTGTGTTAGTGTGAACCTAGGCTTACTGGCAGTGAGCCCCAGTTCCGAGTAGAATGCGGTGCAGGAAACAAAACGATCAGTGCGCGTTTCCCCCACCATGTTCAAATCGCACTGCTCTTGCGATCCACAGCGGGTGTCAGCGCAATCTTAAAGACACCCCCTAAACACAGGTCGCAAACGCAGTGCGCTTGCCTGCACAGGATCGCATGGTACAAAGCAACCATGCGATCCAATTGCAGTGCGTTTCTAAAATTGGTGCCTGCACTACTTTGGTGCAATGTGGTGTGATTTGAGCCCATTCAAAATGAATGGGCTCAAATTGCACCGCACTGAATCGCACATGAATGAGGTGTGATCCCTGTGCGATGCATGGTGTGAACCAGGGCTAAATCAATTTAAAAGTGCAGGCAACTAGAAGATTCCCATGTTTGGTGAATGTCAGATTCACTGCTCTAGAAGGTCTCTTCCACATGGGCAAAAAAAATGACACATTTTTAGGCATTTAGGGCTCATTCAGACTTAGATTGTAAGCTCCTTGAGGGTAGGGACCGATGTGAATGTACGATGTATATGTAAAGCACTGCGCAAATTGACAGCGCTATACAAGTACCTGAAATAAATTTTATATATAAAGTGTGTGTGTGTGTGTGTGTGTCATTACAGGTCCAGCTCAGTTATAGTCCATTGATAATGTTTTCCAATCTCAAACCTGATGAAGGGGGCTTTTGATTGTCCCCCTGAGCTTTAGTCTCTCCTCCCCCCCCCCGCGCTCACATCAGTGCGGCTTTTCAATCACACATCAGTGCGATTTGCATTGCTGATTTCATTACAGTTTGCGACTTCATTTAAGTGCAGTCTTTGTAAGTCGCTATGAAATTGGTAGAAAGTAGTGCAGGAATCTGTTTCGCTATTGCTGCAACATGAGTCGCGATGATATGAATGGTTCCATTGCTGGCAATGGGCTGAGATTTGTCATGCGATTTGGAACTGTCAAATCGCATGACAAGTCGCACACATGTGAATGGGGGCTTATTAAATAAAGTTGTATCTGGACCTTTCAGCAGTGGTGTGGTTTTTCAGTTTACATCGGCTGAAATGAAAGGACGACAGCACAGTGTCACAGTGGTGACAGCACCGGGGTCCCCAGTTCGGGGCTCCGGTCAGAATGCTATCTGCATGGAGTTTGCATGTTCTTCCTGTGCTTGCACAGGTTTCCTCCCACACTCCAAAGACATGCTGGTAGATTAATTGGATCCTGTCTAAAACTGGCCAGGAGGATAGTCTATTGCAGGGGTAGGCAACCTGGGGCCCTCCTGCTGTTGTGGAACTACATTTCCCATGAGGCATTGCAAGGCTGGCAGTTACAATTACCCCCAGAGGCATGATGCCGCACCATGCAGTTTGGCGTGCGCAAAACAACAACTAATGGCACCACCGCGCCCACTAAAGTGCAGCGCAATTTTCTGCATCTCGGAAAAGCTCAATATTTGGCGATAATCAAAAGATCTGAACCTAGCCTTATGCCCGGTACACACGATCCGATTATCGGACGAATGATCGTAAGTTTTTTTTTTTTTTGCATGCTATTCTCACGTCGAATATGATGATTTTACTAAAGTCACGAAAATTCCCCTACGACAGCATAAAAATTCGGAAGTGATGTCATGTGTTGTAATGCATTTGTATTGCATTTTCGAACAATAGGTGTACTGATTAAACGAAAATCGTACAATCTGGCATCGTACGAAAAATAATTTCTGTGCATGTCCGATAGAATAATATCGGATGAACTGTCCTGATCGGCTCTCGAAAGCTCTTTACCAATGTTCCGATTATCGTACGATCGATTTGAAAGCGGCATTTTTCGTACGATTTTCAGATCGTGTGTACGGGGCATAAGGGGATCCAGTCAGCAAATGGGGTAGATAAAGTTGGGGAGCAGTATTGTCAGGCAACTCAAAAGGGGTAACCCCAGTTCAAAACCTACCCTAAACACCCACACCAATGAGCTTAAGCAACGTGTTTTGAAACCTTTGCTGGATTTACAATACATTTTCCAGGAAAACATAGTAAGTGAATAGCTGCGGGACGTGTACAATTTACCATACTAGGTATGGCTGGGATCATCAACATTCTTTACTAAACTAAGTCAAAAATTTCCATCCTGAGGGTTTAGCAAATCAATGCTTTGCAAATCAAAAAGCTGCTCGACAACACCTTAACCCTTACAATTCTGTGTCATGTATTCCCGAGGTGTGCCAATAATGTCACTGGATCAAGCTGTGTATAATAAGCATAAAAATTGAACAGACTGAATACAAATCTACCTCTATATAAAAAAGAAAAACAGCCTTTTATTGTATTTCTATGTGCTCATAAATTGCAACAAAATACAAAAGAAAATGGATGGGACTTTTAAAGGTGCCCAAGTCCAAATCACATTACGTCACCAAAAAACTGCAATAAAATCTTAGTCGTTTTTTTTTTATGACAAGCATTTAAAAGATTGGGTCTTGAAGACCATAAAAGAAAAGCAATGCAAGAAAGCTTACACTGTTTCATTACATCTTACAGTATAGATGTACAGTATATCAAAAATAAAAGCTTCATAGCCTGCCTTTTCCACCCTCAGCAGTTTATTGAAGAATAAATAACTCCTGTGGTCTTGTTTAGCTGATCCAATGGGGAGGGCAATAATAAGCAGCAGATGCACAACGCGTTTCATGGGTTGAGCCAGCTTCTTCAGGTTCTGTAAAACTTTGACATATAAATAAAACACATTGTAAAATTATACAAGGCAAGTCGGGTAGAGTGCTTGGTATAAATGATAGGATCCTAGCTAAAAGGACCTCAAAAGTAATGCCGTGTACACACGAGCGGACTTTTCGACAGCAAAGATCCGACGGAACGAATCCGCCGGACAGTTCGATCGTGTGTGGGCTTCATCGGACCTTTGCTGTCGAAAAATCAGACGGACTTTAGATTTAGAACATGTTTCAAATCTTTCCGAATTCGTTTGTCCGTTTACTAGTCCGACGGACAAAAAACAACGCAAGGGCAGCTATTGGCTACTAGCTATGAACTTCCTTATTCTAGTCCCTTCGTACGTCATCACGTTCAAACCAACGGACTTTCGAACGGACTTTAGTCCGTAGTAACTCCGTCGAAAAGACAGTCAGACCTTTGTTGCTGAAAAGTCCGCTTGTGTGTACGCGGCATAAGAATGTCTATTGTGGCTCTGTTAAAAATGGTGTGTCTCCTACAGAGAATGAGGAGGCGACGAGGCAAAAAGCCTCCCCCCAAGCACAGCTCATTACTAGAATTTATTTTTTTTATTTCAGATAGTTATATAGTGCCGTCAATTGATGCAGCGCTTAACATATATATTGTGCATTCACATCAGTTCCTGCCCTCAAGGAGCTTACAATCTAAGTTCCCTAACTCACATTCATACATACACATATTTGGCCAATTTAGACAGGAGCCAATTAACTACCAGCATGTCTTTGGAGTGTGGGAGGAATCTGGAGTACTCGGAGGAAATCCAACCAGGCACAGGGAGAACATGCAAACTCCAGGCAGGTGGTGTCGTCCATTATTACAGTAATAAAACAGTGTAAGCCTTCTTGTACTGTCTATCATTGGTAGTCTTGTGACCCAAAAAGATTTTATTGCACTTGGGCACCTCAAAAGTCCTATCCAATTTCTTTTGTGTTCTCCTTGTATTATTAAGGTTGTTGGTACTTATTTGCACAGTTTCAGTGGTTCTCATAGCTAATTCCCATAGAGCACAGGATAGATCCTAAAATCCCCAGTTACCATGTCCAGTGCCGAATAACTCAGAAGAATGGGGACATCCAGTGCATACAGGGCATCATGGAACTGCCACCTTAGGGAGTGTCACCATGACTCTCCATATTCATATACAAGGACTCAGAGAGAGCTACTGATGTCATAATGGTGGTGCTGCTCTCTACATCAATAAGAACTGCTCAGCTCATTAGAAAAACATAAGAGGAATACAAGTCCAAACAAAAGGCAAAAACAGTGTGCTGGATACAGGTTTTCAATGGGTCAATCAATCTATTACTGGGCATACTAGCTTCGGGTGTTCCTCTTAACCACTTCAAAACTGAGCACTTTTACCCCATTCCTGCCCAGGCCAATTTTTAGCTTTCAGAACTGTCACACTTTGAATGACAATTGTATGGCCAGGCAACACTGTACCCAAATGAAATTTGCACCATTTTTGAGACAGATAAGAGCTTTCTTTTGGTGGTATTTAATCACCACTGGATATTTTTTTTTTAGCTACAAAAATGAAAAAGGACTGAAAATTCTGAAGTTTTTCTTAGTTTCTATTATAAAAGTTTCATCTTTCGGCTATAGCGCAAGTTGAGAATCCGAGTATCTACAGTCTAATCATGAATATGCCAAACAAATGTCCACGGATCCAAAGTTTTTAATGATGAAAAGAGTTCAAATCAGAAAAAAAATTAAGCATGTTTCGGGGGACCAAACCGACTTTTATCAGGGCTCAGGAAATGTAACTGTGTTCAATTGAAGTCAGATCATCAGATACCAGATATATTTAAGATTTTCTGCTTGTAATTCAAGAGGGCAGGTTAAGCCAATGTTAACAAGTGCAGCAAACAAGCTTGTCAACACTGTTCTTAGAATGTAAGCTCTAAGGAGCAGGGCCCTCTGATTCCGACTGTATTAAAATGTATTGTATTTGCACTGTCTACCCTCAAATTGTAAAGTGCTGCGTAACCTGTCGGCGCTATATAAATCCTGTATAATAATAATAATAATAATAATAATAATAACCTGCAATTTTGAAACCATTCCTGGCAGAAAACCACAGATCTATCTTATGCCTGTTTACGCAAGGCCATTTAAGCACAGTCATTTCTCAGCCCTGATGAAAGAAGAGAGTCCGTTTGTTCAGGGGAACTTGTGGTATAAATTATAGGAGCATGGATTTAAAGTATGGACTTTAAACATTTATACTTAGCTAGATGGATGCAGCACGATCCGATGCTGCATCTGTCCACCGCCGGCTTTGCAGAGAGAAGTAAGCAATCAAACCGTGACTGTCAATCACCGGCTCTCTGCTCTGCCCCTCCAGCGCTCACTGGAGCTCTGGGCTGTGAAGGGGCAGGAGCGGCTGTGGCTCAGGCTCTCAGCAGATTCATGACTAAACGCCACTAAAGGTGCGAAATGCGCCAGCTATCATCTGTACCGGTGCCTCTGTTGGTGTATGGACTAAGTTTTGTTAATAAAGGGATTATACCGGAGTGCGGCCATCCTATTTTCACTTCTCTTGTTATTACCTTTGCTGAGCCAGCTCCCTTCATCTCCTGAACACAAGGATGGTGTGAACACGGGGCTATCACCTGGAGCAGTAATTTCTTTGAATCTCTCAGCAGATCAGTTTGAGGCTGAGCCAGCTGCTGGTCCAGGCATCTGGTTGGATCCCAACAATATGGTTGGGATTTTTTCAGAGCTTTTACCGTGTCAGCGATGTTAGCCGACAGCAGGCTTTAGCTTGCTATGGGGGCTCATTCGAAAGGAGGAGTCGAGAGCGCCCCAGAAGAGGAGGATCGGGGCCGCTCTGTGCAATATTCTTGCACAGAGCAGGTAACATGTTTTTTTTTAGCTAAAAAATATAAGCCTTTAGTTTCACTTTAAGAATGAACAGCAACACACCTATACAGCGCGTTGTTGCTACATGTATTAAACACGAGCCTCAACAGCTTGCCGCCTTCCCCATGCTCACCTGCCACCCTGTACCCAGGCATGTGAAATACCTGGAACTTCCTGGTATAGCAGATTACGTGACTCTAAATACTGGGCTACTTCTAGAACAAACTTTCAAGTACTACCAAAAAAAACCTTGATGCACAATCAATACCTGTTTGGCCTGCAGGACACACAACCCCAGACCCCCTTCAGTTATAAATCACTCAAGCAGACACTTTTTAAATTCTCTTTTAACATCTGTAATTCTCTCGAATTTTTCTGGTGTAACGAAGGGTTATGAGGAGCAGCAATTCCACTTCTGATTTTCTTTATAAATAGATAGCTTTTATGATCGGTCTAGAGTAGACTATGTATATGTTTTCTTTCCTGAATCAGCAGCAAGACCTTGCTTCTATCATCAAACCACTCCAAAGTGTAATTTGAGCTACATTGGACTTTCTATGAATTCTTGGAATTTACTGAGAATATCTATAGAAAGCGATTACGTCATTAGATGCGTGGTTGTAGAATGTATTGTAAAGGGACATTTCAGTCCATGCAATAAACATACTTTTCTCTGTATAGAAGGTAGGCAACAAAAACAATTCCTGCTATCGTTATCATTGGAAAGCTAAATACATAACAGGTCAAAGACTAGCTACAAAGTTAGATAGTTAGTCAGGTTGAAAAAAGACACAAGACCATCTAGTTCAACCTTAAAAAAATAAAAAAATAAAAAATATCATATAATCCAATATACCCAATCCTATACCCACAGTTGATCCAGAGGAAGGTATCGCATTTATTAAAATAACCCTCTACTTTGCCCATTTGGGTAAAGCAACAGTTTCACCCAATTGTACACCACACACTGCCTAAACTCCCCTTCCATGCGCTCTTAAACTTATCCATTCTCCTGTTGGAATTAAAGGAAATAGGAAAGGAATTGTAGGTATGGGTGCATTTGACCCTCTCCACTTTCTCACAATATACATTACTTGGTGCCTGAACAGTCAATTGTAGCTCCAAGTGCTGTCACATGGGGGTTTGAGGGGTTGGGAGAGTCCTTAGCCTTTTGTAATACCCAACCAGAATGACAGAGCCTATACAAAGCTCTTTAAAGGCTCTTCCACATTTCTCCTGCAGGGACTATAAGCAACTGAGGTTGGGGTGAATTAATTAGACCTGTTTCTTTGTACCTGATGGACATAGTACAGGTTCCTTATGAGATGGCGCCAATTACATTAGTGAGACTATCTATTACCCCCCTAGGGCACAATAATGAGCCTTCGGTTGTCAGAGGTAATCACTATCGCACATGGAGATTGTCTATTCTTTTGAAAAATCATTGTATAAGTGGGGCTAGATATTTTCTACTCCTGTGGAAAGGGGTCAAAAAAGTGAAGCATGTTATACAATGTCACTACTGTCAGAAAGGTGGCCAATCCCGGCATCTGAGCAACCTGTTTGAGGACAGTCCAAAACCTACCCACTCATTGTTCTCGTGGTGACATCTTAGGCCAACCTTAGGTAGAACTGAAAAGGTTAATAAAGAGCCCCTGTTTTTGTACTAAACCTCAAAAGAGGATGGCAGGGAACAAAAACACTACTTTTTGTTGGTATTTTTTGTTTTCTAAAATGTCTAACTGGTCATCTCAAGATATCCCAAATCCAGGTGCCACTATGTGACCTTAGGTGTAAATATGGAGCTTGAGCACACTTACCTGCTGGGAAATAAGGTGCGAACTTCGGCACAACCAACATCATTCCAATATCTAGACAGATCGCTACTGGCTGGAGAGTCTTTCCATTGGGCAGTGAAATGACAGAATATGCCAAAGTTTCGAAGGAACGCAACAGAGTTGCAGAATTATGGATCAGGAAAAAACAAAAAAAAACAAAAAACAAAAAAAAAGGTATGCACAAGCATCTAGCATTTCCACAACACAAAAGTTAACTTGACCTGCTCTAAAACTTTTGCATGGAAACAGTACTGTAGTGCAGGCACCTGTATTAGTCCTAAATACACGGTCTTGAAAAAGTATTCACACCCCTTGAAATTTTCCACATTTTCTCATGTTACAACCAAAAACGTAAATGTAATTTATTGGGATTTTATGTGATAAACCAACACAAAGTGGCACATAATTGTGAAGGGGAAGGAAAAACAGATAGATGGTTTTAAAAAATGTTTCCAAATAAATATGTGAAAAGTGGGGCGTGCATTTGTTTTCTGCCCCCTGAGTCAATACTTTGTAGAACCAGCTTTTGCTGCAATTACAGCTGCAAGTCTTTTTGGGGATGTCTCTACCAGCTTTGCACATCTAGAGAGTGACATTTTTGCCCATTCCTCTTTGCAAAATAGCTCAAGCTCTGTCAGATTGGATGGAGAGCATCTGTGAACAGCAATTTTCAAGTCTTGTCACAGATCCTCAATTGGATTTAGGTCTTTGGCTGGGCCATTCTAAGACATGAATATGCTTTGATCTAAACCATTCCATTGTAGCTCTGGCTGTATGTTTAGAGTCGTTGTCCTGATGGAGGGGGAACCTTCGCCCCAGACTCAAGACATTTGCAGACTCCAACAGGTTTTCTTCCAAGATTGCCCTGTATTTGGCCCCATCTTCCCATCAAATCTGACCAGCTTCCCTGTCCCTGCTGAAGAAAAGCATTCCCACAACATGATGCAGCCACCGCCATGTTTCACAGTGGGGATGGTGTATTCAGGGTGATGTGCAGTGTTCGTTTTCCGCCACATATAGTGTTTTGCTTTTAGGCCAAAAAGTTCAATTTTGGTCTCATCTGACAAGAGCACCTTCTTCCACATGGCTGCTGTGTCCCCCACATGGCTTCTCGCAAACTGCTGATGGGATTTCTTTTGGCTTTCTTTCAACAATAAACAGAAAAAAAAATGACCGTATTTATCAGTGTATAACACCCCAAGTTTAGGAGGGAAGTTTAAGGAAAAAAACTTACATTTTAAATGCCCATTAATGCAGCCTTATTAGTGTCCATCTGCAGCCTTGCCCATCATTGCAGCATGATCCGTGTCCATCTGCAGCCTTCCCCATAATTGCAGCCTTCCCTATCATTGCAGCCTTCCTCATCACTGCACCCTTGCCCAGTGTCCATCTGCAGCCTTGCCCATCATTGGAGCATGATTTGTGCCCATCTGCACATCAGTCTTTCCCCTGCTGAGGAGGAAACGAGCACCGCCGAGATAGACAGAGCCGGATGTCCTGTGTACTCAGGTCCTCTCGGTTCGTCTCGCAGTCCCGCCCAGTCCTGTCCCTTGGCCCGGCTCCCATGATGAACACAACACCGGTCCAATGGCGGGATGTAAATGCTAGGAGGTGGGACTGGGCGTGACTGCAAGCTGAGCCTAGCCGAGTACACTCGGCTCTGTCTATTTCAGCGGTGCTCGTTCCCTCCTTCCCCTCCGAGGCAGCGTTACGGCGTATAAGACGCCCCAACGATTTTCCCCTGATTTTAAAGGGGAAAAAGGTGCGTGTTTTTATTATATATCTATATATATACCGCACTCCCAATATTAAAATAAACACAAAAAAAGAAAAACCTAGTTCCGTGCCAAAAAAACAATTTAAAGTCCGTGCACCACCACCAGATGTCTCCAATCAAGTGAAAGTGAATTCTTCTTAGTAAACGTGACAATAATTATGGTGCCTTCTTCCACCCGATATCTAGGCAAACATCCTACTCACCAGACAGACATGACACCCGTTACAGGTAGTCATGTAAGGCATTGGTAACAAAGGATGTGTCCTCCAAAAGGGAAGTGGCCCAGAACAATGTACAAGCCAACAAAGGTTTATATATCAAGGAGAAAAGAGATAACTCATCATTTATTTATTTTTATTTATTTATTTCAGGTACTTATATAGCGCCGTCAATTTACGCAGCGCTTTACATATATATATATTATACATTCACATCAGTCCCTATACCCTCAAGGAGCTTACAATCTAAGGTCCCTAACTCACATTCATACCTATACTAGGGCCAATTTAGACAGGATCCAATTAACCTACCAGCATGTCTTTGGACTCATCATGAAAAATTAGACTTATGCAGGTTGACCTGTAGATTGCCATCGTCCCTATTATATAGGAAATACGAAATAACTCACGAATGGGATTTTAAAGGCAGCTGTAAACAATAAAGATTATATGTTTCATAAAAAAGTTGAAAATTTATTGGTACAATTTAGACATGATAAAAACATTTTTCCCAAAAGGAACTGTTCCGGCCTGTCAGTTTAGATGGATGGCCATGTCTTGGTAGGTTTGCAGTTATGCCATACTCTTTCCATTTTCAGATGAAGGATTAAACAGTGATCCTAAACAGTAACCTAACCCTGCTTTAAATTGGTCCACAACTTTATCCCTGACCTGTCTGGTGAGTTCCTTGGTCTCCACGATGCTGTTTGTTCACCAAGTTTCTCTAACAAACCTATAAAGGGGTTCACACAATAGCTGTATTTAAATTGAGAATAAATTACACAGGTGGACTCTACTAATTAGGGGTATCAGAGTAAAGGGGGCTGAATACAAATGCACGTCACACTTTTCAGATATTTGTTTGTAAAAAATTTTGAAGACCATTTACCATTTTCCTTTCACTTCACAATTATGTGTCACTTTGTGTTGGCCTATCACATAAAATACATTTACGTTTTTGGTTGCAACATGACAAAATGTGGAAAATTTCAAGGGGTGTGAATACTTTTTCAAGTCACTGTAGATTCTTCTGTCCTTAAAGAGCCCCTAGAACCTAGGAACCGTTCGTGGGGTCTCCAAAGTTAGATTAAAGTGTATACTCAGGAGGAGATTCATTTATTCTTAGTTTTTGGATAGACGGTGGAAGGAGTAGAATGCCCGGAGGGTTTTACTGTTATTTAGGGTTATAGAAAAATGTTTAGCTGCAACCGGTCTAGTAGATCTCCAAAGGGATGAAAAAAAAGCTGCTTGCACACTATGAGACAACCACCATAGTTAGAAAAAAGAATACAAAGAAATTGCGGTGCTTATCTCACGGGCATATGTATAACCTACACGTAATGAAATAATCAAATATTTGTGTACACAGTATCAATTATATTCAAACCTAATCAAACACAAGTACATATAAAGGTATACAGTGCATTCATTATAAATGGTGCATCAGAAAACTTCCCCACATAAACCCAATGTGACAAACGTCATAAAATAAAGTCTGCAGTCTACAAATGTGCATACCACTACCAATGGACCTTCACCGCCGTGCTCCACTCAACAAAAAGGCTTACCAGAAGAATATGACCCTCTAAAGATAGAGAAGTCATAGAACGCACAAACCCAGGATTAACCTCTGGTTAGCAATGGTCTTCCCCAGCAGACAAACAAGCATTAGTATAAAAGAGATCCAATTACACAAGGACCAAACAGTGCACAGCCCTCCTCAGCCCTGATCCTCTCCAGACCACATATGTTAAAAACAAAAAAAGAGAGGCAAAGCGCTCTACATAGTGTAAAAATCAATAAAACAGCTTTACTAAATGTAAGTAAAACCACTCAAATAAATTATAGTAAACAGCGCTGTACAGACGTTCCTGTTCAGGTTCACATAGACACATTTTTGGGTATGTGGTGATGTCATGAGGCTTGGCTCCGTCCTACACGTTTTGTCATATCTGACATCATTTGGGGCTTGAGCTCTGGATAATGTCAGATATAATGAAACAGGTAGGAGGAGGCCAAGTGTTGCGACGTCACAACATATTAAGATGTGTGCCTATGTGATCCCAAACATGAATTTCTGTACAGTGCTGCTTACTATAGTTTATGTGAGTGGCTTTACTTACTTTTAATAGAGCTTTTTTTTTATTGATTTGACACTGTGTGGAATGCTTTGCTTCTCTTTTCTGTTTTTAATATACATACGTGATTTGGAGAGGATCAAGGCTAAGGAAGGTTGTCCACTGTTTGGTCTTTCTGCCATTGGATCTCCTTCATGTTGGTGCTTGTTTGCTTACTAGGGAAGACCACTGCTAACCAGAGGCTAATCCTGGGTTTATGCGTTATATATCTTTAGAGAGTCATATTATTCTGGTAAGCCTTTACATGGCGGTGAAGGTCCACTGGGAGTGGAATGCACATGATTATTTTTAGACTGCAGTACACTTTATTTTATTAAGTTTCTCTTCTTGGATTTATATGGGGAAGTTTTCTGAAACCCCATTATGAAAGCACTGTGCACATTTATATGTACTTTTGTTTGATTAGGTTTGAATATTATTGACATTGTGTGCACAAATATTAGATTATTTTATTATGTGTAGGTTATACATACTGTACGTCTGTCAGATAAGCACCATCATTTCTGTATATTCTTTGTTTTTGAGGGTCCCAGTAGGCCCGGTTTACACTGATGCGACAATCACTCCGACTTTGGAGCACTTGTCACATCAGAAGTCAGTTCTAATCGGTGCGACTTGAGTCGCTCCAACTTATAAAAAGGTTCCTGCACTAATTTTGGTCGGACTTTGGTACGATTTGCATTGACTTCTGTTAAAGAAGTCGCATGCAAGTCGTGCCAAAGTCATGCTGGGGGTCCGACTTTGAAGTCGAGGGCAGTGTGAACCCGGGCTTAGGGAGATTGCTGACAAGTGTCAATGGGTAGGAAGGAAAAATCCGAAACACAGGCAGAAAAAAAAATCTGTGCAGTAAAGTATGCACAGGTTGGACTCCTGTTAGCTTTAGATTTCTGTGCCATGGTAGTATATTTTCCCTATGTTGAAATTGTTGTTAGCAAGGCAGGCAGTGGGGAGTAAATCTCCTTAAAGCAGCTTTGAAAAGCAGTAAAAGCCCAAAAAGGGTTCTAATTCTTCACCACTCCATTCAAAACTAAAAAGAAAAGTTTAGGCCAGACATACACTTTAAACCCTACCCCCTTAAGCACAAAAACCACCCAACATCCTTCAATTGTCAAATGCCAGAACTTCTGGGGTTATGGTGATTGACAAGGGGCAAGGTCTAGCATCGTGAGGAACCAAAAAAAAAACGTGGAACTAAACCCACCAATTTAACCATTTCCCAAATTAGTTACATTCAAGACATTCAGGGCTCAATGCATGGAACCCAAGCGCTCCAGAGATATCAATCTGAAGACAAACACACATAAGGCAGCCAGAAGAAGACATCCAAACTTCTGCCATGACCTTACAAATGTCAAAATCACTTTAAGACTGCGGTCCTTTGAGTCTTCATGTTATTCGTAGGTTACCATGGCAGCTGTAGCAGATTAGCCCATGGAAAAGTTAGATGTGACAGGCTGAAGTATCATTCAGCAGGGAATACCATAAAAATATACTTTAAAAGAGTCATGTTGAAATTCATTGACCCATATAAAAGCTCTTCTACCTCATCTAGCCTGAGGGTTGTTTATATTTTATGGAGGAGAATCCATTACTTACAGGCAAAGGTGAAAAGAAAATGAATTACAATTATTATAATACAGGATTTATAAAGTACCAATAGTTTGCATGGCACTTTACAATATGACCCAAGTCAATGGGGTTAAGAGGGCCTGCTTGGAAGAGCTTGCAAAAAAAGAAAAAAACTTCTGGCGTCAGGGAGTTGCACCATGGTACACTGTGGCCAGTAACCCCAGTAGATCCTCCCAAAATGCAAACTTGCTTGCAAATAGCATACAAATTAACCAGGGACATGCAAAACCAAGACTAGTTATAGTAACAGGGCTTTACACGCCAACTCAACCACAACTGCTCTTGGAATTACAATGGGGAGGTTCAAGGGAATGTGTAAGGATAAAAAACACAAGAATCTAGCATGGCTAACTTATTTTGGCTTTCATCCTTAAAGTGACCCTGATGCAAAATCAAAAAGTAGCAAAGAAGAAATACTTTACTCACTTGTCCCACTGCCCATACCGCTGATCTTTTCTCTTTTCAAGTTTATCGGTGCTCGGAGAATCCTTTTCATACAACACACTTCCAGGGAGTGTCAGATTCCTGGTCCCCTGCCAAGTACTGTGTCCTGTAGTGATGAAGGGCCTGGTGGAGTACCAGGAATCCGACACTACCAAAGATCAATGGTGTGGGCGGTGGGACAGGTATGGTACGTATAATGGATCTACTTTACAGGGGTGGTCTTCTTTGCTACTTTTTTTTATTTTGAAACAGGGGTAATTTAAAACATTGGAAGGTTCTCTTTGAAATATGCGACTCAAAAAACACACCAAAAACTCACCACGAGTGCACTTTTGGTGCGTTTTCTATACAAAAAAAAGGAGATGCATTTTTGGTACACGGAAAAGCGCATCAAAGATGCAGCATGCAGGACTTTTACAAACCCACCGCACCCGCAGCGCCATGCTGTGAGGAATTCCATAGGATTTAAAGGGATACATTTTTTATCCATTTTATTTCCGCTTTTTTTACCCGTATGCTGCATTTTTGGTGCGATTTTAAAAAGTACACCAAAATCTCCCCATTGAAATAAATGGAAAACGCATTAAAAATGCGCCACGGTTGCTTTTTTCTGCGCTTTTTGAGTCACATGTCCATGTTTCACAGGTGCATGATTGAAATCAGGCAACCACAAAAAAACACACCAAAACCATCAAAAACGCATATGTGTTTTATCATGTTTTTTCAACCGAACAGTGCGAAAGGGCCCTTGCTCGCAGATGCTCATGGCCACTGCTATTTCAGATGTGTGAATATACAGTGGATAAAAAAAGTCTACGCACTCCTGTTAAAATGTCAGGTTTCTGTGATGTAAAAAAAATTAGACAAAGATAAATCATTTCAGATTTTTTTTCATCTTTAATGTGACCTGTAAACTGTACAACTCAATTGATCAACAAACTGAAATCTTTTAGGTGGAGGGAAGTAAAAATAAAAAAATAAAATAACATGGTTGGATAAGTGTGCACACCCTTAAACTAATACTTTTGTTGAAGCACCTTTTGATTTTATTACAGCACTCAGTCTTTTTGGGTATGAGTCTATCAGCATGGCACATCTTGAATTGGCAATATTTGCCCACTCTTCTTTGCAAAAACATTCCAAATCTGTCAGATTACGAGAGCATCTCCTGTGCACAGTCCTCTTCAGATCACCCCACAGATTTTCAATCATATTCAGATCTGGGCTCTGGCTGGGCCATTCCAAAGCTTTAATCTTCTGGTGAAGCCATTCCTTTGTTGATTTGGATGTATACTTTGGGTCTTGTCATGCTGAAAGGTGAAGTTCCTCTTCATGTTCAGCTTTCTAGCAGAAGCCTGAAAATTTTGTGCCAATATTGACTGGTAATTGGAACTGTTCATAATTCCCTCTACCTTGACTAAGGCCCCTGTTCCAGCTGAAGAAAAACAGCCCCAAACATTATGCTGCCACCACCATGCTTCACTGTGGGTATTAGAGGTCGACCGATATGGGTTTTTCTCTGGCCGATGCCGATATTTAGAAATCGTGGTGGCCGATGGCCGATATGTGAGGCCTATTTTTTATTTTTTTTCCCTTCATCTCATAAAATCTAATAGTTAGACCCCTTTCACACTGGGGCGTTTTTCAGGCGCTTTTGGGCTAAAAATAGCGCCTGTAAAATGACTCCCCTGCAGTCTCAGTGTGATATCCCGAGTGCTTTCACACTGAGGCGATGCGCTGGCAGGATGTTAAAAAAAAGTCCTGCAAGTGGCATCTTTGGAGCGGTGTATACCGCTCCTCCACCACTCCCGCCCATTGAAATGAATGTGCACCGCTGCCGAAGCGCCTGCAAAGCGTTTCGGCAGCGGCGCTTCAGGGGCGCATTTAACCCTTTCCTCGGCTGCTAGCTGGGTTATAAGCGCCCTGCTAGCAGCCGAATAGCGCCGCTAAAATGACGGTAAAGCGCCGCTAAAACTAGCAGCCCGCTCCAGCGTGAAAGCAACCTTAAGTGATACAGAAAATTTTTTACATTTAAACATTTATTAAACAAAACAAACCTCCAATCAGTTCACTTATATGTAGAATTTACATAAAAAAACTAAAAAAAAAAAACTATATCTTAAATATTAAATACACAAAAACAGGTAATCAAAACTTTTGGATGAAAAAAAAATGGGCTAACTTTACTGCTTAGTTTTTTTTTAAATTTATTAGTGTATTTTTTCAAAAAAATATTGCGTTTGAAAGACCGCTGCGCAAATACCGTGTGACATAAAATATTGCAACAACCGCTATTTTATTCCCTAGGGTCTCTGCTAAAAAAAATATATATAATGTTTGGGGGTTCTAAGTGATTTTCTAGCAGAAAATACAGGATTTTTACTTGTAAGCAACAAGTGTCACAAAAGATTTAGTCTTTGAAGCGGAGTTTCGCAAAAAAATTTTTTTTAGATGTCAGCAGCTGCAAATACTGCAGCTGCTGACTTTTAAAATAAGGACACTTACCTGTCCCGGGGTCCAGCGATGTCGGCACCCGAGACCGAACCGTCCCTCAATCCTCGGATGCTGCCGCCGCCATTCTCACTGAGGGAATCAGGAAGTGAAGCGTTGCGGCTTCACTGCCCGGTTCCCTACTGCGCATGCGCGAGTTGCGCTGCGCGTCTACACTGGTCCCCGTTGTGTTGTGGGAACTGTGTATTTCCTACAACACAACGGGGGTGGGCCGGGGGTCTGCGGCTAGCTATACCCGGAAGTGGGTGCAGATACCTGTATTATACAGGTATCTGCACCCCCCTCCCCCCTGAAAGGTGCCAATTGTGACACCGGAGGGGGGGAGGAATCCGATGAGCGGAAGTTCCACTTTAGGGTGGAACTCTGCTTTAAATGGTTAAACTGAGAGCTTCTACACACAGAGCTCAGTTCATTCATAAGTGTAAACATTGTATCCTTCAGGTTCTTTTTATCAGATTTGGCAGGCTGCCCAGAGGAGGAGAGAAGTGCTTCACAGAAGTTTTCAGGCAACTTGTATTGACTTCTATTACAGAAGTCATTTGCAAGTCCGCTGATATTGGCCTTTTTTATCAGCACAATCAGCCGATGCCGATTAAGTAAAAAACACCAAATATCGGCCGATATATCGGTCGACCTCTAGTGGGTATTTTGTTCTTTTGGTGATGTGCATTGTTGTTTTTTGCGCCAAACTCTTTATCTAATTTGTCTAACGTGTCTAATTCTTTTGGAACTATAGTCAAAAAAGTTCAACCTTGGTTTCATCAGACCATAACAAATTTTCCCACATGTTTTTGGCAGACTTCAGATGTGTTTTTGCAAAATTTAGCCGGGCTTGGATGTTTTTCTTCGTAAGAAAAGGTTTCCATCTTGCCATTCTACCTCATAGCCCAGACATATGAAGAATACGGGAGATTGTATTCACATGTACCACACAGCCAATACTTGCCAGATATTCCTATAGCTCCTTTAATGTTGCTGTAGGCAGCCTCCCTGACCAGTTTTCTTCTGGTCTTTTCATCAGTTTTGGAGGGACGCCCAGTTCTTGGTAATGTCACTGTTGTGCCATATTTTCTCCACTTGATGACTGTATTCACTGTGTTCCATGGTATATCTAATGCCTTGGAAATTCTTTTGTACTCTTCTCCTGACTGATACCTTTTAACAATGAGATCCCTCTGATGCTTTGGAAGCGCTCTGCAGTGCGGACCATGGCTTTTGCTGTAGGATGCGACTAAGAAAAAGTCAGGAAAGACCTACTAGAACAGCTGAACTTTATTTGGGGTTAATCAGAGACACTCTAAATGATGGCATGTGTGTACTGACTCCTATTAAACATCAGTTTGAATGTGATTGCTTAATTCTGAACACAGCTACAATCCCAGTTATAAGAGGGTGTGCACACTTATGCAACCACATTATTTTAGTTTTTTATTTTTACTTTTTCTCCCTAAAAGATTTAAGTTTGTATTTCAATTGAGGTGTACAGTTTATAGGTCACATTAAAGGTGGAAAAAGTTCTGAAATGATTTATCTTTGTCTCATTGGTTTACATCACAGAAACCTGACATTTTAACAGGGGTGTGTAGACTTTTTATTTCCGCTGTAGCCTAAGAAATACTAAAACAAAAAGTAGAGTCCCCCTTTCATCTGCTAAGGCAGACCCTGCTGCAACAGACTGCCATCACATTCTAAGTTCTTGATACCACCTGTCTCTATTATCAATGGGTACGGGGAGAGGCTGGTACTTTGCATAAACAATGTGGGAGAGGGGACTGATTAATAGTAGAACTCGCTGGGAATTCCCATCATAGTTTACTAGATAATAATATCTGCACTATAAACAGACACATTCAAGCGCGTTCTTCATGCCTGAACTTGTAGAGTAATTTGTAAACTGTGAACAATCATTACGAGTCCAATAACCCGTCATAGAGATTTAACCACATTGTTGGAAATCCAGAACACAAAGCTAGAAAGATACTGCCTTAAACCAACTAGTATGTCAGTCTAAACAATAGCTATCATTTAACTCGATGGGTTCTTTCAGTTTTTGGTGGACTTAGAGAGAGAAACAACCCAATGATTACCTCCCTCACTATTTTTTTGGAGTTACTCCTGTCCCCCAGGGGATGAAGGGCAAGTAGCCCATTGTCCTATCTTTCTAGGTGGTGACAATCCTGAGATAGCGCGCCCCATCGCCCTCCACCGCTGTTCCCACCACAGCGTGTCCCACCTTCCCCCACCACTGTTCCACCACGCAGCTAGCAAGGAGATTAATATTCCATGGAGCAGTGATTGACAGCCCTTGTCTTGGACACCAAGAACTTCCCAGAGAAAAGAGCCATCGTTTGGTATGCAGTGGGAGGGGGCAAGTAAGTTACGGCGCCAGCAAAAAAGAAAAAAATAATTCCAAGGTAGGCGCACTCAGCAGAGCTCTGTGTCATCAGTACTGATACTTTGAAGGAGACAAGTCCACTAGATGGCTCGTAACCAGTTCCACCCCCCTCTGTCTTTTTTCATGCAGCGGCAGGCTCAGTTGATTTCACCACCCAGCAATCGGTTGATAGGACCACCAGGTCACACAGCACCATGTGTTTGCATGGTGTGATTG
The DNA here is from genome assembly GCF_042186555.1 of Aquarana catesbeiana. Lineage (NCBI taxonomy): Eukaryota > Metazoa > Chordata > Amphibia > Anura > Ranidae > Aquarana > Aquarana catesbeiana. Next base: position 49,070,009 of record NC_133334.1, on the reverse strand, counting down.
CATCAAACAGGATTGGAGGAGAATCTCCTAAACCAGAATTCAAACAGCCAGACAAAACAAACAATATTTCTAACTCGCTCTCTGCTCAAAAAAAAAAAAATGGCTGGATTTGGCTCTCAATTGAACCCTAGGCCAAGGCGATGGACATTTAGGCTGGGTTCACACTGATGAGACCTCGGTTCATAGCAGGGGGTCTGGTACGTCCCTGTTCACCGATTAAGGTGGGAATCAGGTCCGAATTTTTGCCTGAATTCGCACCTGAAACAGAGACAAAGACACAAAGGACCCTTTTCCAATGTGGACCACGGCCGCCCCGGAGATGTGTGAACCAGCTGTGTGAACCGCATCAGTTTGAACCCAGCCTTAAGTATTTATATTCACTGTATTTATATGTACACAAAAAAAACAAAAAAACATTTATACTCATATACAAGTGGAATCTTGCACATTTACTGCATATTTCAAAATTTACCATTTGCAGCTAGGAGGTGGCCCAGTCAAAAACGAATCTACTGTTTTTCCCTGAGCTGGCTTACTACTATGCTGTGACTAGCCTGTATAATCTAATCTACTGCATCAGGCCCATTCAAAACACACACAGAAGAGGTTTAGTTCATAAGTGCTAGTTTGTATTATCAGTTATACAGGTGCTGTCTTCAAGTGAGTAGGCTGTGATGGATGTTCCAACTGCAGAACTCAGAATGTTCTGCAAACAGACTGTCCTACTCTAGGGTGCCATGAAATGGCTCTGCAGCTTAAGTGTATATTTGCAAATGTGTGCAAACTAAACCCCTGGTTTTAACGTGCACTGTTAGGACAATTCAGTTTATTGCAGACTGGCTGGTAAGTGAGCTGGGAGTTTTTCTTTGTTGTTATATGACATGCTTCACCCTTCCATGTGCTTCTCGCTGTAAAGGCCAGTTATAGGTTGGGGTGGTTGACATTTGTTTGTACTGTTAGTGAATTTGTGAGGAGACACACTGGATATCTTCTGCCATTGTGCTATTGCTGGGTGTCCAGTGCGTTCCTATACCTTTAAAGTGGTTGTAAAGTTTTTTGTTTTGTATTAACCACTTAAGGACCGAGCCTCTTTTTGAGATTTGTTGTTTACAAGTTAAACATTTTTTTTTTGCTAGAAAATTACTTAGTAAACATCCCTTGTGACAGGTACTCTTTATGGAGGGATCGGGGGTCTAAAAGACCCCCGATCCCTCCTTTGCACTTCAAAGTATTCAGATCGCCAAAAACGGCGGTTCTGAATACTGTATATATTTTTTTAAAACGGGCGCCATTGGCAGCCGAGTAAACGGGAAGTGACGTCATTACGTCGCTTCCGTGTTTACTATTAGGAGGCTGGGACGAAGCCATTCACGGCTTCGTTCCAGTCCGTCCCCAGCCGCCGGAGGCGGCCAATTGGTCATCGGGCCTCCCGATGGAACCGTAGGCCTGGTAAGAGCGGCGGGAGGGGGGAGGTGTCCCCTCCCGCTCCTCCGGTATAACAGCTGAGCGGCTTTTAGCCGCATCGGTTGTTATATCTGGATAGCCGATCACCGGCTCTAAAAAAAAAGTACCGGATAATGCCTGCAGCTGCGGGCATCATCCCGGTATAACCCCGGAAAGCCGAGTACGCACATCTGCGTACGCTCGGTGGGAAGGGGTTAAAGGCTCTTACATCATGGCCCCCACGCCCTGCAACTACTTTATCAATATTATACCATCTACCCATTTATATGCTTTCCTCTTAGGTACATCCATACACGCATCAACCCCTGAAGACCGAGCTGGGTCTCGCGAAATGCGTCGGGTACATTAGATGCCCGTGTATTACATGTTTTTTACTCCTAGGGTACATTAGATGCCCATGTATTACATGTCTATTACTCATGTATGTACCTATTGTTCAATTCATATGTATGTTATTCTACAATTGGCCATTGCTGATGATACTAATGTATGCATGATTTTTACCTGAATAAAACGCATATACTTTATACTTCAATTACTGTTATGATGCTTTTTGGCCAAATGGTGCCCACCTCATTACCAAGTACCAAGGGCGAATCCTTTTTTGTTGCGGCAGAACGAATGCCCATATGAGATCATTATCAAAAGGTCCCTTAAGCCTAACTTCAGCCTTATTTAATTTAGGATTGAACTGGGAAGATTTAGAGCCTTTGTCAGGTTTTTATCCTTTGGTGAGCAATGGGAAATCTTTTCACCAGAAAAACATATAAAAGCAAAAATACATTTGTGACAATGTCAAAGAATTCTTGCTGAAACAAATTTTTTTTTTTTTAATCCATCAACTGGTCCCCCATCAGAAGCAGGTAAGCATGGCTTACCCATGCTGCTACAGTTCCACCCCGATGACCCAGTATTCAGATAGTGGGCCTCTGCCAAATATCACTGGTGAAAAAGGTTGCTGCTTTTTTAGTTTGTTAATTTTTTTTGCCATTTCCTGAATTGTCGGTCACACTTTTTCCCATGGGAGCTTAAAATATATATAAAAAAAAAAAAAAATAGCTCAGGCTGCAATACTTCAAAACAGAGACGTCCCCTGCAGTACTTTCTTTCTGCCACAAGATGTCCTCGATCTTCCAGGTTGAATAAAGCCCATTGTCAATCAACCCAGCAGACTGAGGACATACTGTACTGTAAATGCAGGGAATCATGGGCCAAGGCACCTTTCATTAGGTGTATTGATGTCAGCGCCTAAATGGACTGCTCAGTGCCAGGGAGAGCTGCAAAAAAGGAACCTTCGTACCAAACAAAAAAAAAAACATAAATTAAGCAAGACATACTGCCAGGGGGACCTCTGGGGGGGGGGGAGTGACTGGAGGAATGAGCCTAGAGATGGGCTTTGAAAGGAACTTGAAGCCTTTTAAAAAGTTTTCCTCATTCTTTACCTTTATTCTGTTTACACACAGGTTGACAGGTGGCTGGGAGGTGATATGCTGCCTCCTGGATGCCTGTTTTAGCCCCTGAAAGCCTGAAGCATTGAAACGGGTTCAGGGCAGTTGTGGCGCAGCCCTATTCACTTGAATGGGCCACATTTGGCAGCGATACGGCTTGCTGGACATAACATGGGGTTATAGATTTCACTATTAAAAGTGAAAAAAGGTCATGCCTATTGAAAAAATTAATTGAAAGCAGAATTCAATCAAGAGCTAAATCCAGCAGACTATTTTAGCTACCACAAGAATTTGTAATTCTGTCCAGGCAGCCTTGCGTTTTCCACACATCTGCCACACTGCACAGCCAGGCATGTGAATCTCCATCTGGATTTGCAGCTTCCTGAGCCTGCCATTGGACAACCAGACAATAGAGAAGTGAGCCTTTTTTCCTAATTTAATTCAGCACCATCAAAGCATCACCCAATGAGCAGGCAGATGACACAGGAAACTGCTAAGACAAAACAGGAAATAGTGGTGTCACCTGCCTGGGTATGTCTTTGTTCTCTGCAGGGAGATGTGCAGGGAATTTGTGTCCGATCAAGTCACACTTTCTATCAGCAACTCACAGAAACGTGATACATTGACATGCCAGCGAGCTATTTTTGAATGCAAAGAAATGTGACAATAAGGACGTTTCAGCTTTGGTATTCAGTGTTTACTAGAACAAGCTCAGAGTTGCTTAAAATGTAGGTAAACCTGAACTTTTTATCCTTTTACATTGTGTTACAGTTTGTGTGTCGAAATACTGTATGTCAAGGAACTAACACTTAAATCAGAACTTAGCTTTCCCTTCAGTCTTACATAGTTGTACAGGCTCCTCTCCTGTACTAAAACTTCTTACCCTGATTTCACAGCACACTGTGAGCTTCTCAGAGTCTGCATTAGAAGCTGCAGCTAGTGAAATAGAACCCATCTCATTTCCTGCATCTATCCCTTTCCTCCCCAAGCCTTACTATCCCTGGAATGCTACTTTCTAAGGATGAGCTCTGGCGTGTTCGCACAGCCCACGTGCATAGCCCGCCAGGAGGTTGGCACTGCGCTAATCACAGGCAGTGCGACATTGTCCCAATGCCCGGCTGCAGAGATTGGGAAATGTCTCACTGCCTGTGATTAGCGCAGCGCAGACTTCCTGGCGGGCTATGCACGTGGGCCGTGCGTACACGCCGGAGCTTATCCTTACTCCTTTCATTTCAGGTTTTTCAATCATGAAGGCTCAGCATCACATAGGGCAGACTGCATGCAAATGCAGCCTGGTTAAGAATACGCACTCCTACGGACTAACACCCACCCTATGAAGACATTTTAAAAACATGCATTACTGTTCCAAATAGCTAGCCTAAGCTTATATATCAGAGCTGAGGGATCTTGAGAGGACTACTGAAGCGGGGTGCTGTGATGTTTTTAGGAAGCCATGTACAGCACCCTGCTGCCCCTCCAACCAGCCATGATCTGCCTGCATTTCATAGAGAGGCACAAAAATCTAGTGATGACTGGGTATAAATAAAATTTGCTGGTGAAGAGGTCACCTGCTTCTTAAAAGGATGGGTGTTTAGAACCTTGAAAATGGGGTAGAGCCCTAAATGAGTCACCTAGCAATGATTCCGGAAGCAATTGTCTCCATGAGGTCCTGCAGGAAACCGAGGACATCGGATGTTGGCCATCTCTGTGCAGATCACATTCTACAGATGCTTTTGCTGGCTAATAATCTTGGAGACCCGCCACTTGCCAGTTTTTTTGTTGGGCTTGATGCTGCTGCTGCCGAATTCCTAAATTGCCTTGAGTGATCATGATGAAGTCATCCAGGTAACTGAGGACACCACATGCTTGCCATCTCTGAGCAAGCCCACACTACAGATGCTTTTGCTGGCTGATAATCCCGCCTTGAAGACCCACCACTGGCCAGTTTTTTGTTCAGCTTTATGCTGCTGCCACATTCCTAAACTGCCTTTGAAGTGCTTTTGAATGATCACCATGAGGCCATCCACCATATGCTTGCAGGTCCCACACTGCTGGCTAATAATCCTATCTTGGAGACCTGTCACTGGCCAGTTTTATGTTGGGCATGATGCTGCTGTCACATTCCTAGATTGCCTTGAATATGCTCTTAAATGATCACCATGAGGCCATCCAGTCAATTAAGGACACTGAATGCTTGCCATCTCTGAGCAGGTCCCACACTGCAGATGCTTTTGCTGGATGATACTCCCATCTCCAAGACCCACCACTAGTCAGTTTTTCGTTGGCTTGATGCTGCCACCACGTTCCTAGATTGCCTTCAATGTGTTCTTAAATGATCCCCATAAGGCCAACCAGGTAACGGAGGACACCACATGCTTGCAGGTCCCACACTGCAGATGCTTTTGCTGGCTCATAATTACATCTTAGAGACCCACCACTGGCCATTTTTTGTTGGGCTTGATGCTGCTGCCACATTTCTTAGATTGCCTTGAATGTGCTCTTGAATGATCACCTTACCATAAGTTTTTTAAAGCAACCTATTATAAAAAGTCTCTTTTAATACATGAGGTTTCTCCCTTGTTCTCTTTCTGTTTCCCAATATAGTGAGATAGTAGCGGGTGCATCTGCCAGCTTCCAAAATCTAAAATACCAGTTTTGGCTCAGCATACCCTTTTGAAGATGAATAACTTATATTTCCGCTGAGGACTAGTAAGACTGGCATGGAAGTACACCCACACATACACAGATCTCTTGTGTAACACAACAATAAGTACACAGAAATACAGGGTAAGAGAGGAATAACTGAGATCACAGAGTCTCATGAGATAACTTGGTGTGGGGGCGAGTAAAGGACTGAATTCCTCTTTACAGTAACAGCTTGTGTCAGCATCACTTCCACAACACTCTGCAGATAGAGAATATAGATGAGTATTGCCTCCCACGCGTTTCGCTCATCCTTCCCAATCTGGAGCAAAAAAGTTAGGCATCGCTCTGCATACAGCAAAGCATGTTACATCCTTCATACTAAGGCTACCTTCACATCTGTAAGAGGGACCATACAGTATGTTTTTGGCTTATTTTTGGTGTGTTGTACACACACGGTTTGCAGGTATTCCTCTGTGTATTTCAGGGAAAAGTGCTTTTGATGGAAACCTTATCAAAGGTACAGCTAGCAGTTTGAAAAGTTTATCTCTGGGCCAAAATGTCTTGTAACTAGCATGTTGGCAATTGATCACCATTATTTTCTTTGTCCTCTATTCAGGGCCCATTCATACTAAAGCAACCATTTGGAGTGAATATGTATACAGTATATACACACACACAAGTGTAGTGTATGTGAACCCTTACCCGTTAAAACAACCCATTCAGTACACCCATTCAGTACACACACACATACATATATATATATATATATATATATTTATATTTATTTACTTATAAATACCTTTTTGTCTTTATATAAGTGATCACATAACCTCTGTCCTCAGCTGCATAAGGGGTGGGGGGGATCAGCAAGAGGCAGAGAAAGAGCAGTACACTGATCTTCCCAGTTAACAGCTGTGAAGGGGGAGTGTTAGCACAAGTCTGATCATTGAAGGACAGGCAGGCTGTGCTTCCAGCATAACCAGAAAACTGACCACGGTGGGATGGATGTGCTCTCATGCATAATGTGGTCAGTTTGAAATAGGAAAGCTGGAGGACTGGCAGGATCAGCAGCTATTACACACAAAAGGAAGCTATACAAAGAGAGCAGGATACTTTAACACATGTACATGGAACAACAGGCAAAGATCAGGAATATGAAATGTTAGGGTAACAAACACTTTAATGAATGCTCAATAAAGTGAAACTTCAGGAAAAAAAAAAAAAAAACAAAACTGTAAAACAGGCAGACTTCTAATACAGAAGAGGCATACTCAAATAATCAGTATTGGACAGAAACTTTCCGATATTACAGATATCGGTCAATGTGCAGTTTATAGGTATTTGCCATTTATTATTTTTCAAGCACTTTATTTTTCCCAGTTGTTTACTTTTAATGTTTAAATTTATATGAACATGTTCAGTTTATACCAGATTTGTGTATAAATTGTGTTGATCTTTCAAAACTTTAATTGTACAGAATATCGGCACCTGTTATTGGCTATCGCCCTGAAAAAAAACGTCATCGGTCGATCCCTACCTCATAGCACAACATTTACAAAGTGGTGCTATTAATGAACCAAATTCAAAAATAATTACCTCTAGGTAAGCCTACTCTAAGTTGGTATACAAAGACAGGTAAATTGCGCAGTGTAGCAGATCGCAATTTTTGCTGCAGCTAGCACCTCCCTGTCACTGGTTGCTAAGGATGCTGCCAGCTTCACATCCGACAGCCTCCTAGCAACCAGTGATGCTGTAATTGTGTGGAGCCTGATGGGGAAGCCGGGACACCAGTTACCCATCAGGCCTGCTCTGTCTATTGGCTGATCCATCCACTGCCGGCTGTCAATCACAAGGGGAGCAGACCTGATGGGGAACTAGGGTCTGTGAATCCTCATCAGGCTCTGCACTCTTCATGAATTCCTCTAGGTCTCTCCTGCATAAAAGTTTTTTACGTGTCTTTCCATGCTGTACACTGAGTTGGCAATGCCAAGAAGAATAACCCCCTCCCCCACACGCAGAAGTGACATCATCCCAGCCAATTAAAAATAGACAAAGACTGGTACCTGAAACACCACCAGCCGAAGATGTCAGCAGCTGGCAGACAGCTCCGGGACACCACAGCAAGCGAATGAAGGAGAGTATTGTTCTGATTTAACAGGTTAAATGGCATGCAGTGACATGCGTTGTGTTAAGGCAGCCCACTCATAATGAGCTGGCTGATGACAACTTCAGATTGAAAAACATGCCTGATGCACTGGGCTGTGCTCTACTGTACAATGTCATGGAGTGAGATTACCAATAAATGCATAGCACAAAGAGTAGGTGCCTTGCCATGTGTTGTGGCAATATACATTAATGTGTGCATTTTAGCATGCGTTGACAAAATGCACAAGTGTGAATCAGCCCATAAAGATTTTCATTAGCGTTGCTGCGCATTCCTCTCCAAAGGTAGTGCAGCATTTCCTGTCCTGGGGAACAGACATCTATGTCTGCTCTATGTGCTGCACAGTGACCGATCCCCTCAATGCTTAGAAATGAACACAGACCCATCTTCATTCTACTAGATCAGTGGTCTCCAAACTAAGACCGGGGGGCAAATGCAGCCCTTTATCTGGCCCTTGGGGCAATATTCCTCCCACTGACACCAACAGTGGGGCAGAATACCTACCACTGACATTAATCATAGGGCACTATTCCTCCCACTAATATCAATGATGGGACCGTATTCATCCCACTGACACGAGTGACGGGTCACTATTCCACCCACCGACACAAACAATGGGTCACTAATTTCTTCCACTGATACCAATGATGGGGTAATATTCCTTCCATGAATACCAATTGTGGGGCACTATTCCTCCCACTGATACCAATGATGGGGTAATATTCCTTCCATGAATACCAATGGTGGGGCACTATTCCTCCCACTGATACCAATGATGGGGTAATATTACTTCCACGAATACCAATGACGGGGCACTACACCGATCCCTACTGACCACCAACCCTGAGGACATATTTATTCTCACTGATGCTGGGCCTGAGACATTTACCATCCTAACTGGCCAAATCTGGCCCCACTAAAGTTCTGTTTGAAAATGACCCCTGTACGAGATAATTTGTATTTCATGCTGCTGAGGCAATTTCCTCTCCTTTCCTGTCCTGTTGATAACCATTAGATAGAAGAGAGGTGGTGGGATTTCCCGGAATGCCAGCGCTGCCTGATACCCGTCAGAGAACAGGTGGGGTGGTTTTCTTTGACTTCCTGTACTGTTTGACACCTGTCAATGAGATAGGAAGTGAAGAAAAATTTACCTCTCACCACTCAGGACTGCTCTGCTTTCAAATACTGACCAGCTTCCCTGGTTAAAAACTTGGCCCCAGCTCCTCCTGTGCCACATTACTGTCCAGTGAGGCAAACTAGATATAAGTCAGCAGCATGCCACAGGAAGTGGAAGGTGGTACAGCCAGATTATCACCAGTGGGAGCTGATCAGACTTCATTACTATTGGGTAGCACAGTGGCTTAGTGGTGAGCACATCTGCCTTGCAGCACTGTGGTCCTCAGGATGAATCCTGGCCAGGACGATCTGCATGGAGTCTGTATGTTCTCCCTGTGCTTGTGCGAGTTTCCTCCTACGCTCCGCAGACATGCTGGTAGGTTAATTGGCTCCTGTCTAAACTGGTCCTAGGATGTGTATGTATGTTTGTGAGATAAAGACGTTAGAGATTGTAAGTTCCTTGAGGGCAGGGACTTATGTGAATGGATAATATATAAATTGCTGGTGTTAAACTGTATTACTATTATTATTCAGGATTTATACAGCACCAATTAAGTACCTTTAAAGTGGTTGTAAACCCTTACAACACACTTTTTGCTACAGGTAAGCCTATAATAAGGCTTACCTGTAGCCACCCTGGATATCCCCTAAACCTGAACGGTTTAGGAGATATCCCCTGTATTTGCACGTGCGTACGTGCCCTTGCTTCAGTTAGACTGCGCCATTACCGGCGCCTCCCGTGCGCATGCGCGGGAGTGACATCATTGCGTCTCCCGCCAATCACAGCGCCGCAGCCTGGAAGTAACCCGGAAGTAACTCTGGGAGAGATGTCGCCGGCCGCGGCGGTGAACGAGGACCACTGCGGGGGCTTCGATCTAAGGTAAGTAATATATAATGAGCTAGTATGCTATGCATACTAGCTCATTATGCCTTTGTTTTGCAGGTTTTTTTTTTTGCTCGGTTTTACAACCACTTTAATAATAACAATTTCACCTAACAAAACCTATTTTGCTAACAAAAGGTGAGTTTTCATTCTTTTATCTTTTAATCTTGACCACAAAACATAAAGAAAATACATATATAAATACATTCCCTTTAAGCTGGAGTGCTAATCCCATTCTACTGCACAGATATAATCACTATATACTTACTAAAAATACACTAAAGTTCTCTTTACATTGCCAGAAGCAACCTGACAATAGTACAATGCTGCCCTTTACACTGCAGTACTGACCCACATTTTACTGGCAGGGGTTGCAAAGCAGGAAACGTGAGTTTCTTGTATTGCATTAATAGGGAACCAGGGGAATCTGCGCTCGTCCCACGCAACCCGTTCTCCTAAAGAAACAAGAAAACCAAAAAGATTTTCTACACACAGTGAACAGCGAGATACAGACCCTGTTTTGTCAGATCTAGAAACAGGAAGCATTGTGACACACGGAACAATAGAAGCCTTTGGAGGAATTGAGTAATTGTGCTTGATGACTCTGCAGAGTAAAGAAGCACAATGGCCAAACATCCGAGAGCAGCCCGTCCAGGGGAGGCTGTGCCAGCCAGCAGAACAAGTCCATCACTGGAACTCCCTATTGCCAATTTGTTAGGTAAAATCAAATGAATGACGTCTCCTGTTTGACAATTCCTAAAAAACATAAATTAGAAGGTGAAAAATATCACCAAAAAACTAAGCAAAACTTGTATTTTAATAGATTTAAAAAGGATCCCCATATAATTCCATATAAACGAAGTACAGTCAAAGTGGATCCCTGTCTAACTAAATACAGTGCCTTGAAAAAGTATTCATACCCCTTAAAATTTCCACAATTTGCCATGTTACAACCAAAAATGTAAATGGGTTTTATTGGGATTTTATGTGATAGACCAACACAAAGTGGCACATAATTGTGAAGTGGAAGGGAAATGATAAATGGTTTTCAATTTTTTTTTACAAATAATTATGTGAAAAGTGTGGCGTGCATTTGTATTAAGCCCCTCTGAGTCAATAGTTTGTAGAACCACCTTTCACTGCAATTACAGCTGTGAGTCTTTTTTGGGGATGTCTCTACCAGCTTTGAACATCTGGAGAGTGAGATTTTTGCCCATTCTTATTTGCAAAATAGCTCAAGCTCTGTCAGATTGAATGGAGAGCGTCTGTGAACAGCAATGTTCAAGTCTTGCCACAGATTCTCAATTGGATTTAGGACTGGGCCATTCTAACACATGAATATGCTTTGATCTAAACCATTCCATTGTAGCTCTGGCTGTATGTTTAGGGTCGTTGTCCTGCTGGAAGGTGAACCTCCGCCTCAGTCTCAAGTCTTTTGCAGACTCTAACAGGTTTTCTTTTAAGATTGCCCTGTATTTGGCTCCATCCATCTTCCCATCAACTCTGACCACCTTATCTGTCCCCGCTGAATGAAGAAAAGCATCCCCACATTATGATGCTGCCACCACCCTGTTTCACGGTGGGGATGGTGTGTTCAGGGTGATGTGCCGTGTTAGATTTTAGCCACACTTAACGTTTTGCTTTTAGGCCAAAAAGTAAAATTTTGGTCTCATCTGACCAGAGCACCTTCTTCCACATTTGCGGTGTCCCCCACATAGATTCTTATGGCTTTCTTTCAACAATGGCTTTTTTCTTGCCACTCTTCCATAAAGGTCAGATTTGTGGAATGCACGACTAATAGTTGTCCTGTGGAGAGATTCTCCCACCTGAGTTGTGGATCTCTGCAGCTCCTCCAAAGTTACCATGGACCTCTTGGTTGCTTCTCTAATTAATGCTCTCCTTGTCCGTCCGACCTGTCAGTTTAGGTGGACGGCCATGTCTTGGTAGGTTTGCAGTTATGCCATACTCTTTCCATTTTTGGATGATGGATTGAACAGTGCTCCATGAGATCCTCAAAGCTTGGGATATTTTTAATAACCTAATTCTGCTTTAAAACTTCTCCACAACTTTATCCCTGACCTGTCTGGTGTACTCCTTGGCCTTCATGATGTTGTTTGTTCTCTATGGTTCTCTAACAAAACTCTGAGGGCTTCACAAAACAGCTGTATTTATACTAAGATTAAATTACACTCAGGTGGACTCTATTTACTAGTTAGGCGACTTCTGAAGGCAACTGGTTCCATTGGATTTTAGTTAGGGGCTATCCAGGTATGGATACAAATGCACACCACACTTTTCAGATATTTATTTGTAAAATATTTTGAAAACCGTTTATCATTTTCCTTCCACTTCACAATTATGTGTCAATTTGTGTTGGTCAATCACATGAAATACATTTTTTGTAACATGACAAAATGTGGGAAATGTCAAGGGATATGAATACTTCCTAAGGCATTGTACACCAAAAGTATGTGGACACCCCTCCAAATTATTGAGCTCAAGCTTAAAGTGGTTCTAAAGCCTTAAGTTTTTTTTTTCTTTTAACCCCAATGCATTCTCTACATTAAGTTAAAAAAAAAAAAAAAAAAAAAAAAAAAAACTTCCGTGCAGATAATTACTCACCAGCTCCCTCGTTTACCTACCTGAGCCTGATTTCGATCCAGTGCTGTGCCCGAGAGTAGCAGTTCTTTCTGCTCTTGCCCTCCTCACTGGGCAGATGGATAGCAGCGGTTACAAGGGAGTGGGGCCAAGCCATGCTGTCTGTGTCTATAGGCACAGGCAGTGTATTTTAGGATAAAGTATGCACAAGTGCCCCCACAGGAAGTGGAATCCCATGGGAGCACCCACTAAAGAGATGGAGGCAGAAGTGCTGGCAGGAGACCCCAAAAAAGGCATATCAGGCATGCTCTCTGCTGGAGCCCCGAGGGCCATTTGGACATGGTTGCATCACTGCTTCTGCTTAAGTTGATGTGCAATACTCTGGCCCTCAGTTTAACCTACTGTTTTTCACACACTGTCTCGTTCATTTTATGTCTCCTGTGGTCACGCAATGCCTTTTCTTCATAATTGGTGTTGGCGGTCAGGTGGGGATCTGTTGGTGATTGCTCGGTTCATTAAACATCAGTGTCTCTCAAATCCCCCGAGGAAGCCATTACTGGCGAAACATGTTGGGAATATACACTATTTGTATATAATTTGTCTCAATTGTTTGTGTTTTTACTATATATCAATTAAAGTTTATAAATTTATACGTTGATGGATTTTGTCCTTAGCACCGTCATAATCCCATCATCATTTTACTCTATTCTTACAATTAGTTTAAGTTAAGCTAAAATCAAAAACATGAAAATCAGCACAAGGGAAATAACTTACAGTTAAGCTTGGTTCACACTATGAATCGCACAGGAACGGAACATTCCTGTGCAATTCATATGCGATTCAGTGCGGTACGATTTGACTGCATTGCACTAAAGAAGTGCATGCACCTTTTTGACCCGCACCGCAACTGGATCGCATGGTCATTTTGTACTATGTGATTCAGTGCAGGCAAACGCACTTCATTTGTGACCTGCATTTAGGGTGTCATTAACTTTGTATTGACACCCACAGCAGATCGCAAGGGCAGTGCGATTTGCATGCAGTGGGGGAAATGCGCACAGATCACTGCGTTTCCTGCACCGCATAAGTGTGAATCTAGCCTTAGTGTGATATGTATCTTGTGCCGATTCTTTATCATTTAGGAGGCTATCATTCTAAAACACAGAGACTGGCCTGGAGCTGTAAGTTGGGCTGCGCATGAACAGCTCAATTTACAGCACCAGAGAAGGCAGTGAGCAAGCAGATAGGAGCATTTTATTTCAGTAGAGGCAGTCCATGTCTCTTCTGCAATAAAAGCCTGCCTGCTTGCTGTTGGCTACAGCGGAACTTTAGTTCCGCTTTAAAACTAGGTTCACACTGCTGCAATAGGATTTGGATCTGCCTTTCAGTGCGATTATGTAGTCCTACTTAGGTGCAACTTGATAAGGTCTGAATGTTCTATGGGGCCAAAATTGCACTGGAATCACACCAAAGTAATACAGGAACAAACAATGTGATTTCCATTGTCATGCGATTCTGTGCAACTCAAGTCGCATCTAAAATGGCACTAGTGCGAACCAGGCCTAACTTTGGTATTCAGTGGTCCTGCATTGTATGCGAGGATTCTAAGGGCCGGCCCACATCCCAGAAATGTCAGAAGGGGAGGAATAAGTAATTCATTTTATTCATCATCCCCTAAACAGAACAAGTATTTAACCCGCGCTGCATGCCAGTATCCGAAACAATGTCGGTGGCACCCTTTTAGTCATTATTGGTAAGGCACAGGAAACCTGTAACTGTAGAAAATTGGAGGGTTATTTTTATCTGCCTTCAGTTCCAATTATATTCAATCCAGCTATTAAAATGACCCAAACTCTGGAATATATGTGAATAAGTGATGAGATATCTATCCAATAGGGACAATGATGAAGACAAAAAAACACATTTGTTAGCAAAGTGTCTTCCTGTCTAGATGACAACATCCCCAACCCCCTCCCCAGTACTTATTAAAAGGAGGGGAAAAAGAAGTAAAACCTCCCCAATAGGGGTCACAGACAAAAATAAACTTGAATAACCAGAAATGTTAAAAAAATGTTAATGAAGCCAGATTCACTCGCCTGGTCTGATGGATGTTGGACCGTATGAAAAGCTTGATATGAAAGGGGCCAGAAAACGCCTCCACGTGGACAGACAGAGAAAAAATGCCACAGAAAGACCAGACAATAGGGTGCAAATGCACCTCGATCTAGACACGCTCCTCAAGCCGTCGCCGCGCTGTGCGCCTCGACAGCCGCGGCGGCATGAGAAGCGCGTCTAGATCGAGGTGCATTTGCACCCTATTGTCTGGTCTTTCTGTGGCATTTTTTTCTCTGTCTGGCCCTTTTCAAATCAAGCTTTTCATACGGTCCAACATCCATCAGACCAGGCGAGTGAATCTGGCTTCACCGCCCCATTACTGTAGGGTGTGTTATGTCCACTCTCTCTTGATGCTGCGGTCATTGAGGTATCAATACTATAAGTTGTTTGATGCATGCCGAGCTGCCTTGAAGAAGCAGATAAGAAGTCTGCGAAACGCGTCGGATTTCTGCATATACAAGCATCTGTTGTACCCTGTGTATTGAGTATCAACTATGGTCGAATAAGTTATGACCAAATGTTATTGCTTTATTGATTATTGGTCTACTTCTGTGACCAAATGTCATTATTGTAAACTTTTAAACTGATTAACTTTTGTAATAAATTTAATAATTTTCATGAATACTATTTTGTTGTTGTGCTTGCCTCGGTGACAGTTCTATACACATGCCTAAATATCCCACCATCTTATGAGGGAGTGGTGTGCTCTCTCCCATTTATTTTATATTCATCAGGGATGTGGATATGTTTGACTGCCTCTAGAAACTGTCCAACGCACTGTGTGTGTAATATATATATGTATATGTTATACTTGCCTGCTCTGTGCAATGGTTTTGCACAGAGCTTTGCCCCGCCCCCAACTCACTTGTCATAAGGTAAGGTAAAAAAGTAAAAAACCTGAACTAAAACCACTTTAACTCTTCTCTAATTTATCCTAAGCTGAGAAAAAAAAAAAAGGAACACCAAAATCGGAGCTATAGAAAAACGTTGCTAAGCTCTATTTTTATCTAAAGTGGCTACATAACATAAGCTGTGTAATTTTAGAAGTACTGCAACCCATTCTGTGAAAACAAACGCCTTTTTCTTTAGTCGTTCCGTGCTTTTAATTGCAAAGCAGACATCCGAATCTGAATATTTAAAGTGAAACTCCATGCAAAAGGTAAAACTTTTCAAACTTCCCATTGGCTTTTTTTATGCTTTCCTTCAGTTCTAAGTATTACCTTTTGATCCTGCCAGTGGTGCTGCTGCAGACTCTTTTCCTACATTGGGCTCAGGACACCACAATACCGCTGCTGAATTTGCAGCATTGCTGTCCCTCTGCTCTCCATCGCTGCATTTGACTAAAGCCTCGTACACACGGTACGATTGTTGGCAGGGTATGGTCTGTTGACAGACTGTTGTCCTAAAATCTTACAGTTAGTACACTCCTTTTGACAATTGTTGTCCAATTTTCCGCCAACAAATGTTGGATGGTAGGCTAGTAAATTTTCGGCGGACATCGGTTCAACGTCAGATTTTCGTATGGTCAGTACACAAATCCATCACACAAAAGTCGAACGTACAAACACGCATGCTCGGAATCAATGCTCACCAAACACGAAATTAGCTGAAGGGGCCCAAAGGGTGGCGCTCAAGAGCGGAAATTCCTCGTAGTACGTCGTTCCTGTTTGTGGCACGACAATTTGTGTAACATTAGTATGCAAGACAAGATCCTGGCACACGCCCTTTTGACAAAACTCAGACTCTCGGTTGGCCAACAATCGTCCTGTGTGTACGAGGCTTTAGTCAGCAGTCTCCAAACTACAGCCTGCTGCAAGATTTTTATTGTCCCTCTGATGTAAGAGGGGACTCCTCCAATGTAAGAGGGACTTTGCTAAGAACTCTAATTTAAGGGGAGACTTTAATAAGGACTGATGGGTTCAAATTTATTTGGAGTTTTGCTGCTTTGTTTTATTGATTTTTTTTTTAAGTTGTTCTAAATCAGTGGTCTTCAAACTGTGACCTGTGGGCCCTTTGCTTTCCTTTATCCAGCCCTTGAGGGACCATTCCATCCACAGACACCAATAATAGGACACTATACCGCCCACTGACACCAACGACGGGGAACCATTCCTCCCACAGACACGAACGACGGGGAACCATTCCTCCCACAGACACGAACGACGGGGAACCATTCCTCCCACAGACACGAACGACGGGGAACCATTCCTCCCACAGACACGAACGACGGGGAACCATTCCTCCCACAGACACGAACGACGGGGAACCATTCCTCCCACAGACACGAACGACGGGGAACCATTCCTCCCACAGACACGAACGACGGGGAACCATTCCTCCCACAGACACGAACGATGGGGAACCATTCCTCCCACAGACACGAACGATGGGGAACCATTCCTCCCACAGACACGAACGATGGGGAACCATTCCTCCCACAGACACGAACGACGGGGAACCATTCCTCCCACAGACACGAACGACGGGGAACCATTCCTCCCACAGACACGAACGATGGGGCACCATTCCTCCCACTGACACCAACGATGGGGCACCATTCCTCCCACCGACACCAACGATGGGGCACCATTCCTCCCACCGACACCAACGATGGGGCACCATTCCTCCCACCGACACCAACGATGGGGCACCATTCCTCCCACCGACACCAACGATGGGGCACCATTCCTCCCACCGACACCAACGATGGGGCACCATTCCTCCCACCAACACCAAGGATGGGGCACTATTCCTCCCACTAGAACCAATGATGGGGCATGGTTTACTCCTGCCCATGCTGCAAAGTGAAACACAGAGACCCAGTGATGACATCACTGAGTCTAGGTAGGGTATGTAATGAAAATGGAAAGTTTTTATTTAAGAAATTGCATTATTGATGAGAGAAAATGAGAAAAGCAAAAGGAACAAGGGGGTGGGGGGGTACAAGGCAAGGGAAAATATAAGCCAATTAGACTTCAGGTTTAAATTTGACCATCAGGTTTAAATTTAACCATCACATTATATCAGGAAAGAAAAGTCGTTCAATGTCCGGGTAGAATATTTTTCAGATAAAAAAAAGAAGTCAATGCAACCCAGATCACTGATTGTGGGAGTACAATGCTCCTGGTTGTTCTGTGCCAGTTTGTGGACACAGCACGCAGCTTCTAAGAGATAATATGCCAACTTCAAAGGCACAATGTAATGGCCCTCTGTGCCTTTTATTATAGTGCCTTATCATATGACATACTTGGTTTAATTCTATCTAAGTTAAAGAGCTTTCCAATGTTCTCAGAAGGTAATATACATGTGTGTATATGGAGCCCTGCCTCCTATAGTGATTAAAGGGTCAATCCACTCAAAACGAATATTTCAGATTTTGGAGAACTAAACCATCGGTTTCTTTTGTCTCCCAAGGACTCTATAGGGGAGGTTTCTGTGTTGAGTTCTTGAGTTTTTTTTTTATTTATTTAGTAAGGTATTTTTCTTATTAAAAGGGCTCATGCACACAGGCATATGGTTTACGCCTTGTGCACATGGGCATAATTAAGAGTACACCCTTGCAAAGGCCATGTTTGCCTGCACAGATGTTCTGGGCATCCCTGTGCAGGAAGTCCCATTCATTTCACGTGGGATGCAGCAGCTGCAAGGACACAGCCGCTGCGCACAACTTGCCCGCAGTGCTGGTATATGGCCCTTTGGCTGGGTTCACACATATGCGAATTGGATGCGGGGTTTCCCGCAGCATGGTCTGCACCAACTCTGTTATCTAAAAGGAAATTGATTTTCATTATAGTGGAAATCCCATTTAATCTACTCTCACGGCTGGCATTGGAATGTCCCAAGTCCAAACCGTCCACCGGAAAGTATATGACACATATTCTGCCCAAACCCCCCCCCCCCCAAGGCACACAGCATTGACAACCCAGTGACAGCACATTTTCCCATAAAGCACCATTTTCAGCTTGCCCTGTGTCTCAGACACGTCATACTTTAATACAGTCACATGGTCAGTTAGATCTGGCCCCTATAGGGCTATAAGTTCCCACCAGTGACAGGACTACTATTGTCCCCAGGAGAGAATCTCCCCTGACCCTGGAGCAATTTTTCACTTTACTTCCTTTGTATCTCTGTAACAGGAAGCAAAGGAAAACCTCCACTATGGTACACCAACAGCAAAAACTGTTCCCTACTTTGTTAATATTAAGAAAAAGTAACAGGTTTGGCTATAAATACACTTCCAGACTTCTGATGAGGGGAGAGGCAATTTTGTGGGGACTTTGTTTTTTGTGGTCAGCAATTCTTCCTTGTAACACTGGGGTCATTGGTTTTAATCAGGGAGTGTTTATAGCAGCCTTTATCAACATTTTAACCCCAAGGAGATGTCAATACAGTTTTCAGATCTCAGAGAATGTGTGTTAAAATCAGGGGTCAGTGAATGTTCCTTACATTGGTGGTCAATGGGAAGAATGTTCTTTACATTGGCGATTCTTGATTTTGACCATCAAATGTAAGGAGAGAATGCTCCCTACATTGGCGATCAGTGGGAAGAATAGTCCTTACATTGGTGGTCAGTGGGAAGAATGCCCCTTACATTGGTGGTCAGTGAGAAGAATGCTCCCTGCATTGGCAATCAGTGGGAAGAACGCTCCCTACATTGGCAATCAGTGGGAAGAACGCTCCCTACATTGGCAATCAGTGGGAAGAACGCTCCCTACATTGGTGGTCAGTGTAAAGATTACCTTTTATATTGGTGGTCAGTGAGAAAAATGCTCTTTACAGTGGGGGAAGGAATAATATCCCTTATATTGGTGGTGAGTGGAAAGAATGTTCCCTAATTCAGGTCAGTGGGAAGAAAACCCCTAACATTGGTGGTCAATGTGAAGAATTTTCCTTACATTGCTGGTCATTTAGAAGTATACCCCTTACAATGGCGGGCAGTGGGAAGACAACCCCATACATTGGCGGGCAGTGGGAAGACAACCTTATACATTGGCGGGCAGTAGGAAGACAACCCTATACATTGGCGGGCAGTGGGAAAACAACCCTATACATTGGTGGGCAGTGGGAATATAACCCTATACATTGGTGGGCAGTGGGAAGACAACCCTATACATTGGCGGGCAGTGGGAAGACAACCCTATACATTGGCGGGCAGTGGGAAGACAACCCTATACATTGGCGGGCAGTGGGAAGACAACCCTATACATTGGCGGGCAGTGGGAAGACAACCCTATACATTGGCGGGCAGTGGGAAGACAACCCTATACATTGGCGGGCAGTGGGAAGACAACCCTATACATTGGCGGTCAGTGGCAAGACAACCCTATACATTGGTGGGCAGTGGGAAGACAACCCTATACATTGGTGGGCAGTGGGAAAACAACCCTATACATTGGTGGGCAGTGGGAAAACAACCCTATACATTGGTGGGCAGTGGGAATATAACCCTATACATTGGTGGGCAGTGGGAAAACAACCCTATACATTGGAGGGCAGTGGGAAAACAACCCTATACATTGGTGGGCAGTGGGAATATAACCCTATACATTGGTGGGCAGTGGGAAGACAACCCTATACATTGGTGGGCAGTGGGAAGACAACCCTATACATTGGTGGGCAGTGGGAAAACAACCCTATACATTGGTGGGCAGTGGGAAGAATGTCACACCTACAGACAGCTAAAAAAAAAAAAAGTCATTGGTGTCATGCTGCTGGCTCTGTCAAATGGTGTTCAACCCAGAACTATGTAGGCACCATCAGATGGAAGGTGTGTCAGCCATAGCTCAAGGATCCCCCAGCAACCTATAGAGGAACTTTGGTTGAGAACGGCTGGTTTACAGAGACATACAGATCTAGTGAGATACATTTACAAATATGTATATGCAATACAATACAAAATGTGAAAGTCTCATTACTGGAAATATAATACAGATCCCCTTCAAACAGAACTCACAGAGCATGATTTAATCAAAATGAAGAACGACCCTCAAAAGCACAGTAAGCTACAGCAACCGAACAGAAGCCATCTTCCACCGATCCAGCTGCTCTGATTTCATGTGAAATCTAATTAGGTCTCTAAACACACCACACTTAGCATTTTCCTTATTAAAAAAGCCCAACCTTATTAAAGCCAAACCGGGAAAAGGGCACTTGGTTAGCAGTTCAGGGATGAGATGAAGAAATGGGTTTCCAAGTCAATCTGTTGGCGTCTAACAATGTAATGCCAAGTTCTGTGCAGATGCAGCCATTTTCAGTAATCATCCCTGGCATCCAGGCACAAAGATTTAGGATTGACCATACAAGCTACAATCTTAATGTACAATCTCCTTTACATCTACCTTGTGTAGTTGGTTAGACACAGATCAAAGCAGTTCTTCACCCTAAAAAAAAAAAACATATTTTCCAATGTGTTCTCCCCCGTCCCTCTCTCACATTTAGATATTTGCAACACAACATTTGCATCTTTCTGGTCTAGGCAAGAATGACATTCCCCTCCAGGTTTTGCATATTCGCAGATTTGCTGCAGGGCTTCGGGTTGTAGCAAAGCCCTGTGGCTTCCAGGCATGCAGAAAGACGAAACTTGCATATCTCAACATTTGGCATGTCTGTGCATATGTGGAAACCCAGTGCGCACAGATGTGCTGCAGGGCAGAGCCTCTCAGTACATCTGTGCATGCGCCAGACTGGGGCAAGCCATAAATGATTCGATTTTCTTTCAGTTTTAAGGAAAGAAAAATCGCTCAAATCCCTTCCACAGCACTATTGCTTCTTGCCAGTGGGGAGTCTTCCCGGCCAGCAGAACACAATGATTAATGCTAGCGGCTATAGTCATCGTCAGTAATCGCATTAAAAAAAAAAAAAAAAACACAGGATGGTTATACCGAAGCTGATTAATGGAACAACTTGGGTACAACCAGCCTGCCCATAGATGGCCTGAATCTCGGCTGGTCCCTGCTGAACCAGCCAAGATTCAAGGCTGGCTTAACATGGATGGCGGGGGGGGGGGGGGGGGGGGGGTGGTGTTGCGTTGCAAAAGATAAAGCGACTAAAGTTCCTCTTTAAATCCAGCTTTAAGCAGGCCCTCACATGGCATAATTTGATAAATCTACAGGTGATTTTACACAGATTCTTTAATCAGATTGGTGCTTATATGGCCAGCTTAATAGAAACCTATCATAAAAGATGCTATAGCTTATTTTTGAACGTTCCATGACTGTCATCGTCATCCTGGTTTCAATATTTAGTGAGATACTGACCCAGAACCAGCACACGTACGTCTGGTGCCCCGATGTCTACCATGTCCATGTCTGTTCCGGTTTAGTAATCATGCATGCATTTCATAAATAAGCCAGCATTAGCAACTGCCATGCTTCTGTCCTGATACTTTTAAAAGAGATGAATATGCAGACTGTCATTGCCAACCTTCTTCTGAAAATTCTAGTTGCCTGGCTGTTATAGTGATCCTCTGGCCCCAGTAGTTTCTTTATCCCTGACATGGAACAAGTAAACAGATCACCTGCATACTCGTTCCTGACGTGTGACCCTATTAAAAGGCAGAAGGTTAGAATGACAGCTAAATGGCATTTTCAGCAATGGCAGCCTCTTCTGTTTCTCTAATAACAGGTCGCCTTTATGAGCAATCCTACACATCTCTCTGCTATAAATGCAAGACTGAGCACTAAAAAGGCAGAATTTCCACAACGGCAGGTATTTTTTATCATTATTAATTCTTTAGTGTTCCAGTCAGCAATATAACACTGCAATCTTAGATTTCACAGATTAAAAGTGATTCTATTTTGGAGTAAGGAAAAGGTTAAAACCCCTCTTGGTTTTTTTTGCCATCTGTGTTTCATTAGGGAGACTTGCCTTCACTTCCTGTCCTGTAGACACAACAGGATATGAGTGGAAATCTCTCCAAAGTGAGACAGTTGTCACTGAAATGAGTGTCTCCATTGGAATATTTCCCCTCTATTCCTGTACGGGTGGCAACTCAAAATTTTTGATTTACCCCTCACGTTCGTTCCCGGTGACATTGGCGATCATTTATATTAGAGAGAGTGAATCTCACTAATGGAGATACAAACAACAGCAACAAATAGGAGACGTCCCTTACATTGATAAGATATCTTCTAATTTTTTTTCTGACTCGCCAGGACAGGAAGTGAGGCTAAATCTCCCTAATAAGTTAGCATAAAAAAAACGGACAGCTGTTTAACCCTCTTCTACTCTATCCAAATTGAAAAAAAACGGGCCACATTCACTTTTGCTCAGCAGGTGATCCGTCCGCTGACTCCCTCTGCTGAGCGGAGTGGCTAGAGGACAGGTCCGTGCCCGCTTATGCAGAGCAGACACAGACACAACCCGCTCTGTTCTATAGACAGCTAGATGTAAACAGATCAGCTGTCCATTTACACCTAACTACTGCCCTCTGATCCAATCTGGCCAGCCAGATGGGAACAGATCCCCTTCCATTTTTTTTTTTTTGCTAGATTGGATCGGACCCAGAGGTAGCCGAGTGCAAATGGACTGAAGTCTGTTTACATCCAGTGCTCTATAGAGGAGAATGGAGGGCCCAATCAGACTTCTCATGTGAAAGGGAATCCCTTCCACAGCACTATATGACCAATCAATGAATCCCTTTCATTCCTGTCCCTGAGACACAGCAGGACATTACAGAAGATCTCACCAAAGCAAGGGGATAACCATTCATAGCTGTCACTATAACAGATATATCTCCACTGGGATTCCCCCTCACCTCCTGTTCCAATGACAACTTAAAATGTTGGCTTTTCTATTAACGTACCTTCATTACTGGAGGCAGTGGTCACCAGGCCTAATAGTGAGGTTGAATCTCCCCAGCGGGGACACAGACAGCAGTGAAAATCTGATAAGGGTTCTAGGGGGAGTCATACATGTATTGATTTCACTCATTCTCTCTAACCCTATGTTCACATCTCTGCGGGTGGTTGCGCACTCGCTGTAAAAACGCACTGCTCTGTGGAAATACGTGGGGCTGTCATTCATTCTGAATAGCACCCCCATGCATGTAAAAATTGCAGTGCATGTGCCGCAACCATTCCATGCGGGCTGCATTTTTTAAAAGGTGCACCTTTTTTTTATTTTTTTTTATTTTTTACAGAAACGCAAGCAATGAATGAGCTGCCATGCCCACGCAAACGTAGCATGCAAAAATTGCGGATATGTGAACCTAGGGTTACAGACTCCTCCATTCCAAGCCTAAGTTAACATATGTGCGATGCGGGAACCAGCACGATTACAGCGCTGGTTCCCGCATCACATTTCACCTGCAGGCAGTTCACACTGCCCTCTGCGAACCGCTGCGGGTGCCAATACATTGTTAATGACACCCCCAGATCGGTTCACAGATCGCAGTGCAAACTGTGAACTCGCACATGAATCAGATCGCATGGGTGAGAATGCCCATGCAATCCGATTCTAGTGCAGAGAAAAAAAAAAGTCCCTGCTTTTTTTTTTTTGTGCGAATCCAATGCGAGTTCAGCCATACAACTGTATGGCTGAACTTGCACTGCACAGACATCGCATGCGATCGGCCCCCTTCGGTGCGGGTGCGAATTACATGCGAGGTCTGAGAACGCACATACGTGAACCTAGGCGAAATGTGATGGATGAAAGGATCTCCCCTGCCGGACATTGTATTCAGACAACCACAGCATCCGCAGCGATTGAATCCCCAAACAGTGACTGCATCAAAATGGATGCAATTACTGTTTGGGTGCCAATTTTCTACCCAGTTCCTTCATGAAAAGTCGATTGAAAAAGTGACTTTTGTCAAACCGGACGGTGTGAGCAGGGCCATTATCTAAACATATCTTGGCCAAATTAGCAGCAATCCATTGAAATGTGAGCCATGTATCGAAGGCTTAACCTCATTAAAAATTAAAAAAAACAAAAGGTTGACTTCACATACACCTTAAGTATCAGATATGTAAGTTTCCATCTTCTCACCTGCGTCTGAAAAAGCGGAGCCCGCTGAAGGTCTTGACGCTGTGTCTCCGGGCGATGACAGATCGGTCAGGTTCGGGGGTCTGGTCTGAGGCACTGGAGGCCGCCGAGCTGGTGTTGGCAAGTTCCGCTTCGCCGTCCATCCCCTGTCACCTGCCCCCTTATATCCAGGCAGCCCGGGGCTTCCTCAAGCCATCTTCCCAAAGGAAAGGACCCACAGCTCAGCCTTCCCTCTGCGCTCTGCATATACCACTGGAGGTGCGAACAAGATACACGAGACTGCAAACATTGCAAACACTATGCAAACATCACCGGCAGTATAGTCAAACCATAAACTACTCTGCACACCCACAGGAGGATCCTACCAAGATGACAAACACTTTACAAAGAGCATGTCCTGAACTGACATGGCGGAGTGATCCTACATACACGTGGACAACCACCGACTTTCTCTGTTAGCAAACAAGGGGCACAGACACGTATTAGTCAGAGCCCTCTACATCATTCATCTGGATACTATGAATTCATCGCCGATCGCACTAATGGGAGATGCTCAAATTTTTGATGCTAGGCACCTCGCACCTCCGACCTCCACCTGGCCTAAATTACAATTATTGCTTTTAGGAAAATCAGTTTAATGATCAATGAAATGATTTGCAATGCCTACCGACCACAATGAGTTTTCTATGTGAGCTAACTCCTGAAAGACCAAATGCCACCGACCACAAATGTGATCTACCTAATGAAAGACTGACAAATATCTCATTTTTTTGAGGCTGCTTAATTACACTTATTGCTTTTAGGGAAAATTGAAACCATTTAATTGGCAAACACTTACCGACCACAATGACTTCGCTATACGAGCCAACCTCCGAAAGACCGCCGCTTTGCAAACCGTTGATACCAGGTACTGTGTGATCTAACTAAAAAAAAAAAACACAACGACCGCCAAATCTCCAATTTTTTTATGCTGGGTACCCCTGGTCACACTCAGACCTCCGCCCGGCTAGGATGCTTATATTTCAAAAAGTATTGCTTTCTGGAAATCAAAATTACTTTTTTTTTTGCAATTGCCACCGGCGGCAATGCGATCCGACATGCGACAGATCTCTAATTTTCTATAGCAGACGTCCTCTCCTCACCCACAGACAGGTTGCCAAGCAAAGACTATCTTTTTTTTCTTTTGGGAACACAGAATAGAAGCTAGGCTGTACGATTTCACACCCTCCAATCGCACAATCAATAACCGTACAAAACACAGCAGCAGCAACAGCGATCGCACCCACAGATCTCACCAGCCTACACGCTCTGAAAGCCGCAGCGACAGCCCTGGCAGAGGATCCATGAGCCCAGGGATCAGATCTGAGGACAGACTTTCACCTGTTGCAGATCACACAGCAAGCCAGCTCACTCCTGTCTGGGTCCAGCAGTCATCAGGCAAGGCCAGCAGCACACAATGACAGGCAGAAAAATACAATGCTTAGAAAGCCCAGTGATTGCAGCCTTTCCTTCCTGTCAGCCATACATACACATTTCCTGCCATAGACTGTCACTTCCCAGCTCACAATAACATGACTCTTCCCCACCAGGAAGTGTGTGAGCAGGCACTGTGTCCCCTGCCAGGACCCCGCACATAGGTGGCCACAGCAGTGCCTGCTCACAGGGAGGCACAGAGAGGGTCAGGGGGAGACACCTGTTGACAGCTTTGTGGCACTGCACTCAGCTCAGAATGACTGAATGTAAAAGAAAAAGCAAAAAAAAAACATTTCTGTAGCGTTGTCTTTTTTTTTTTTCACACCGGTCACGTTCAGTCACGTTTTTGCAAAGAAAAAAAAAAAAGATGAATATGGATTTACGTTCCATTTTTTTGCACATCCATCTTTAGTTCAGTTTACAGCTGCTTTCCCGCCGCTCAAATAAAAAGATGCATTAAAGGACCGAGTCACTTTCTGAGATTTGTTGTTTACAAGTTTAAAACAGTATTTTTTTTTTGCTAGAAAATTACTTAGAACCCCCAAACATTATACATTTTTTTTCCTAACACCCCTAGAGAATAAAATGGCGGTTGTTGCAATACTTTCTGTCACACCGTATTTGTGCAGCGGTCTTACAAGCGCACTTTTTAATGGAAACAATTAAAAAATAAGACAACAGTAAAGTTAGCCCCTTTTTTTTTATTGTTATATTGTGAAAGATAATGTTTTGCCGAGTAAATTGATACCCAACATGTCACGCTTCAAAATTGCGCCCGCTCGTGGAATGGCGACAAACTTTTACCCTTAAAAAATCTCCATAGGCGACGTTTAAAAAAATTCTACAGATTGCATGTTTTGAGTCACAGAGGAGGTCTAGGGCTAGAATTATTGCTCTTGTTCTACCGATCGCAGCGATACCTCACATGCGTGATTTGAACATGTATGCGTTAACTTCTGCACTCGAGCGCGTCGGGACGGGGAGCGTTTAATTTTTTTTTTAATTTATTTTACCGTTTATTTTTTATTTTTACACTGTTCTTTTGAAAGCGCCTGGAAAGCAGTGCTAACCGGGCCCTTTTAACCCCTTCGGGGGTTGCCGCTAAAACTAGTGGCGCTTTACTGCTAGCGCCCGCACCGCCCCAGTGTGAAAGGGGTCTTAGTGTTGCGTCGCTTCAAAATTGAAGCTTCATGTCAAGTCAGGAGGCATTTGAAGCCTTTCAACGCCTCCCATTCAAGCCTATGGTAACGCATCGCGAACGCTCTGGCAGGCAGTTGTGGTGTGGTTGCGGTGCGTTAAGATTAGTTTATTTTCTGTAATCGAATAAGCGTTTGTTGAACGGTTTTAATGCGCCTTACCGCTCGTCAAACGCTTCAAAACTACCCACAGGGCGTTTGGGGAGCATTTTTAACTTGTTATTAACGCTTGTAAAATGCCAGTCTAATGCTGGCCATATACAGTTTGAATTTCGAAAGAATTTTCTTTCGAAAATCATATCAAAGAATTTTCGTACGAATTTCGCACCATTAGTGGGCTGCAACAACGGCCGATTTTCGTGCGGCAATCAAATTTGAGGAATCGGACATGTTGGAAAATTTTTGAAAAACGAACGATTTTCTAATCAATGATGGGAGAATCATGCGAGAAATGTAATAAGTAAAGAACATTTACGGAGAGAAAAGAAGATTCCTGCCCACGAAAATTCTTTTCTGTAGCAACATGAGGTGAAATTGAAGGCTTGGTCGGCCGAATTTTCGAAAATCAATGGTGGCACCATCGGATCACAAAAAAAACGAACTTTCTGATTTTGAAAAGAAAATTTGTTCGAAATTCGACCATGTATGGCCTGCTTAACACCCATACTGAAGCTCATTAATGCGGGTCTAACGCCCATATTAACGCTATAGGAGCATTTGTTAATGCAGAAATGTAGTCAAGTGTGAACAAGCCCTTGCACTAAGGGCCCTTTCACACAGGGGCAGGCGTCGGCAGTAAAGCACCGCTATTGTAAGCGGCGCTTTACTGTCGATATGCGGCCGCTAGCGGCCGAGAAATGGTTAAAAACCACCGCAAAGTGCCTCTGCAGAGGCGCTTTGCCGGCGGTATAGTCACGCCGTCCCATTGATTTCAATGGGCAGGAGCGGTGAAGGAGCGGTATACACTCCGCTCCTTCACCGCTCCGAAGATGCTGCTAGCAGGACTTTTTTTACCGTCCTGCCAGCGCACCGCACCAGTGTGAAAGCCCTCGGGGCTTTCACACTGGAATGAAAGCAGCGGCACTTTCGGGTCGGTTTGCAGGCGCTATTATAAGACCCCTTTCACACTGGAGCGGTTTTCAGGCGGTATTGCGCTAAAAATACCGCCTGCAAACCGCCCCTAAACAGCCTCCGCTGTTTGTTCAGTGTGAAAGCCCGAGGGCTTTCACACTGAAGCGGTGCGCAGGCAGGACGGTAAAAAAAGTCCTGCAAACCGCTTTTTTGGAGCGGTGAAGGAGCGGTGTATTCACCGCTCCTTCACCGCTCCTGCCTATTGAAATCAATGGGACAGCGCGGCTATACCGCGGCAATACCGCGGCTATAGCCGCGCTGTACGAGGGATTTTAACCCTTTTTCGGCCGCCAGCGGGGGTTAAAACCGCACCGCTAGCGGCTGAATACCGCTGCAAGAACGACGGTACAGCAGCGCTAAAAATAGCGCTGTTGTACCGCCGACGCCCCCACCACCCCAGTGTGAAAGGGGCCTTAGTGTGAAAGGACCCTTAATAAGTATGGTACATGTCTCTCTATGGCTACTTTGCTGGTTCTTTCTGTTTTGTGTTTCAGGTGACAAGCTGTCTGCTGTTGCTAGGAAGATTTACCACAGCTGCTGAGAGCCGGATTGGTGACAAATCTTTTGGCGGGAAACATCTAGCCAATGAGTAACCTCTTACTAGTATATCTTTGTTTGTCACTGGGCGGAGTCAGCATTTACCTCAGGTCTGTCAGCTGGACTCACCTCTGGATTATGTTCAGCCTTCCTTTTCGGAAACAACTAATTCCCCTGGAGGAAGGACTGGCTCAGTCATTTTATCTTTTAATTGTTCACTGGTGACGGCTGCCTTATCATTTCTATCTGTGAGCCCTGTGAATGTATTTTGCCTCTTGTTCCTGAAGTTCCAGGGCTACCCTGTATACTGAGTAGTAGCCCACCTGAGGTCCCTCAGGAAGTCTTCATCTACCTGTAGGCAGACCAGGACCTGTGGCCGGAGCAGCATCAGGACCGCCATTTTGTATCCTGGGAGGAATAAAGCATTGCGGTACAGAGTGGTCAAGATGTCTACCGTACAGCGGCACCTCATTCTCCAAGGGACCACCAGACCAATGAAGAAGGTAATGAGAATGGAACAGTTGTACCTGAGCATCACATCACCACTGGGACCGGGTGGCCATTAGGACTTGTCGAGGACCAGCACAGGAGAAGTGTCAGCTCATAGGCCGAAAGAAGGGGAGCTACCATGCAAAAAATACACAGGCCGAGAAGACCCTACTCTTCTCCAGACACCCACCACTGTTCCTGCCACTGTCAGACAGGTAGGCGGCGGGTCTGAAGCTGCTACCATGGCTTCTTCAGCCTCTCTAATAGGACCATGATCATCATGGGTGTGCGCACAGGGTGTGCTGGGTGTGCCTGGGCACACCCTAATCACCCTAAGCGGTGCCAATTCCCCCTGCTTCCTGGCATCCCCCACTGCCCTCCCTGCAGTGCTGCCAGCTTCCCTCCTCTCCTCTCCCGCTGACTGCTGTGGGAGATGTTTCAGGATGGATGAATGAATATATCGCTCCTGTGTTCATTCTTAACTGAAGCATAGTAAACTATGTTAACTATGCTTTAATTTGTGAATGAACAGGAAGCTGCTGAGCAAAGAGCACCTCCCATTCGTTCAGTATCAAGTGCAGCTGAGGCGGCAGAGAAAGGGAATGGGGAAGCTCTGTTCTCAGTCCCTTTCTCTCTTTCTCTCTGTTTAGACCCTTAATATTTCACCAAAGCGCCTCCCCCCCCCCTTAAAAGGCTCCTAAAGAAATTGTAAAAAAATAAAATAATAATAATAATAATATTCAAGAAAAATTATTAATAAAATTAAAATTGTAAAAAAAAAAAAAAAAAATTTAAATGAAAACTACTGACACCATTCACTGCCTTCCTGACACCAATCTCAGCTCTGCTGACACCATCCACTGCTCCGCAGATATACACCCATGTGTGTTTGTGCTCTGGGGTGCACACCCTAATGCAATAGGCTCATCACCCACCAATGATCATCATCACAGCATAGCTCCCAACTGTCCCTGATTTCGAGGGACTGTCCCTGATTTGGAGCAATGTCCCTCTGTCCCTCTTTCCCCCTCATTTGTCCCTCATTTTGGTCCGATCCATATAGTTATATATAAACTGCAACATTTATCAGTTTTTATCTTTCAAAAAGTGTTTCGCAGGGCTAAACCTTTCATCCAATTTCTAAATTGCTACATTTGCAAGTTTCAAAAGCCAGTCTAAAGGAATAGTAGTGGTAAAAAAAAAAAGCACTTGTGGGTTTAACTAACCTTTTTTTTTTTTTTTTGTAAAATTCTCCTTTATGGGGATGTGGCAGGGGGTGTGTCCTTTGACTACATATTTTTGCTAATAAGTGTCCCTCCATCCCATCTCAAAAAGTTGGCAGGTATGTCACAGGCTGGGGGTGAGTACAGGCTCTGAGGGCCGGGAATGTACACAGACATCACTCTGTCCTGTCCAGGGTTGCCACCATTCCTTCAGGTCACACCCGAACACTTTAGCGGTGCATATAGCAATTTTTTTTTTAATAGTTTAAACTATATATACACAGTGTATATATATATATATATATATATATATATATATATATATATATATATATATATATATATATATATATATATATATATATATATATATATATATAATATGATTAGCAGGGGCGTAACTAGAAATAGCAGGGCCCCATAGCAAAATGTTGTATGGGGGCCCCCTGCAAACAGCCCCCCCCCCCCCACAGCTGCCCTAGTGTCAATGCAGCGTGACCTGTGCCCCATACAGCGTGACCTGTGCCCCATACAGCGTGACCTGTGCCCCATACAGCGTGACCTGTGCCCAATGCAGCATGACCTGTGCCCAATGCAGCATGACCTGTGCCCCATACAGCGTGACCTGTGCCCCATACAGCGTGACCTGTGCCCAATGCAGCGTGACCTGTGCCCAATGCAGCGTGACCTGTGCCCCATACAGCGTGACCTGTGCCCCATGCAGCGTGACCTGTGCCCCATGCAGTGTGACCTGTGCCCTGCCCAATACAGCCTGGTCTGCCTGTGCCCCATACAGCCTCACCTGTGCAGAGGAAGAGGCAAGCCACCCGGATTGCCCGCTATAATAGCTTTCATTTGAATTTCCCGTCTTCCCGGGAATCATCATCAGCCCCACCTCTTTGCCTGACGCCTTTGATGATGTCACACGTCCCGCATTTGATTGGCGTTCTGTCTATCAAAGGTTCCGGGCCAAGAGGTGGAGCTATGTGACGTGAGCCCCGGGAACACTGGAAGTTCTAATGAAAGCTCTTACATCGGGCAAGTCAGCTCTCTGCTGATCCGGGTGGCTTGCCTCTTCCTCTGCACAGGTGAGGCTGTATTGGGCACAGGCAACGCGGTGCTCTCATCCTCACTGGGCCCCACTTGGCTGCGGGCCCCATAGCGCCCGCATGCTTCGCTATGGTGGTAGTTACGCCCCTGATGATTAGAAATGTTATATATATATCTATATCGATATATCTATATCTCTATATATGTGTATATAGATAGATAGATAGATAGATAGATAGATAGATAGATAGATAGATAGATAGATAGATAGATAGATAGATAGATAGATAGATATATGTATAGATCTATATATCTATATATATATATATATCTCATTTCTAATCATATAAGGTTAATAACAAGGGTCCCCCTTTACATCAGAGTCCGCAGAGTTCCCCTTTTACATCTGAGCTCGCAGAGTTCCCTTTCACTGTAAGGGGGGACTCTGCAGACTCTGATGTGAGGGAGGACACTGGGGACTCTAACATAAGGGATGCTCTGGGAACACTGAGAACTCTGAAGTATGGAGAGGACTCTGACGTAAGGGGGAACACTGAGAACTCTGATGACTTGTGACGTGTCCCAGAAGATTGCAGGGAGGGAGAGGTGAAATTCCTTCCGGCGCCGCGGAGCCAGGGGAAGAAGTGGGAGCTGGATACCTCTAAAAAGAGGGGATCTGCTCCCCCCCCAAAAAATTATATGCCAAATGTGGCATGTCAGGGGTCACCATCACTTAAAGCGGTAGTTCCATTTTTGGGTGGAACTCCGCTTTAAAGTGATTCTAAAGTTTGTCATTTAAAAAAAATAGCAACAAACATGTTATACTTGCCTATTCTGTGTAATGGTTTTGCACAGAGCACCCCTGATCCCCTTCTTTTTGGGTTCCCCACCGGCAGTCCTGGCTCCTTTCCCCCTGCTGAGTGCCCCCAGTAGTAGCAAGCCTCTTGCTTTGGAGGCACTCGAGCAGGCCCGATCCTGAGCCGTGCTCCTGTGAAAGGACATCAGAGGCACAGCACGGCCTCACTCTCTCTATTGGCTCACTGCCTGTCATTGGCTCCCACTGCTGTGTGAGCCAATGATGAGAGAGAGAGCCACTACTCTTTTGCTCACGCTGGATTGAGATGGAGCTCAGGTAAGTATGGGGGGGGTGGGGGCATTGCATCAAGAAGGGTGTTTTTTTTCCCCTTAAAATGTTACTAAATCCAGAACCCTGCATTCACTATATCTGACCTCCCACAGTACACAGAACATGGAAATGCAATTATTTTAGTAAATATAAACTGCTAAATACCATTTCTCATCAGCATTATATAGCAGTCTTGTGACTTCTATCAGTGCCTGGTTAAAGCTTGTAGGAGGAGTTTTCATTCTCTTCTGACTGCCCTATGGGACTGCAGGACCCCCGACCCTCTGTCTGGATAGTGCTGATTGGCACTGTGCTGATCACATGCACTCTCCCAAGGAAAAAAAAAAACTCTCTAGTATCCCCTATCCTCTGCAGCATCAGCAGATAGATTGGGGACTGTGGAAGAAGGGGGGGATCAGAGGATACAGGATAAAACAGCCTTTTTGCACAATGCAGAAGATTAACCCCTTAGGTTCCACAGTGAGAATAACAAGCATGCTTTACTGCATATACAGATTGATTTTATTGTTGTGGGTTTAGTAACACTTTAATGCATTAATGTTAAAAAACTTTCTGCCTTTAGGACCACTTTAAATTTAGCTTTGTTTTTGGCAGTTTATTGCAATTTTTTTTTTTTTTCATGCTAACATTACACCATAGGAAGAAGTTCTGTAAATAAATGCTCATCAATATTATGAAACTGTGAAAACTTTCTAGCATGCTTTTATGCACAGAACAATCTCCCTCTGGATGAAATGTTACAATTTATTTTCATTCCTGAGCTCAGGGCAGAACCTTTCCACATACACATGATACATTGTATACTTATAAATTGACTGGCCAGTGCAGAGATCCCCTTATTGTTATTTTGTACTTCGCTAAAATACCGACTGCCTACCGGCAGGTTATAAATAACGAATGTGTGTGTGTTTTTTAGGCCCCTTTCACACTGACGGAGTCCATCTGTAGATGGATCTCTCCCCTGATCCCCGCTGAGCAGGTGGATGATAGGTCTGTGTCCAATCCGCTGTCCACCCACTGTGCTCTATGGGCGGTTGAATGGACCACCTGTACGTTTCCATCTGACTGTCATCAGATCCGATCTCCCGGACAGATAGGGAAAAGATCCCTATCTGTCTGTCTTTAGCAGATCGGATGTCGGCGGGTGTCAGCAGACACATGTCCGTTGACATCCGCCGCTCCATAGAGCGCGATGGATTGTTTTTCCAACAGAAAAAACTGACATGCAAACCAGATCGGTCCG
Organism: Aquarana catesbeiana; assembly: GCF_042186555.1. NCBI lineage: Eukaryota > Metazoa > Chordata > Amphibia > Anura > Ranidae > Aquarana > Aquarana catesbeiana. The sequence continues at coordinate 49,036,102 of NC_133334.1, read as the reverse complement.
TCAGTATGAAAGGGTCCTTAGTAAATTGGCTTTAATGAGTTCTCTCTCTCTCTCCCTTTTTTTTTTTTTTTTTTTTTGCAGTATTTTCCTCATATTTGATGTTTTACTTTGATGAATTGACTCTCTTATCAGTGGTAGCCCGTAATGCAGGGCGCACAGGCGCCGCCTCCCCATCCATGTATCCGGCCCCCTAATCCACATGCAGGGCGCACGGGCGCCGCCCCCCTCCCCTCTCTGTCCATGCATCCGGCTCCCTAATCCACATGCAGGGCACGGGACGCATGTATTCCAAATAATTTTTTTTTTTGTTAAGCACGTGATTAGAGCCACAGGCTCTAATAGGTTTCAAAAAAGGATGGGCTCGGGATGCACCTGAGCCCACCCAGTTGTGTAACAATAGTGAATGAATATTCGCTATTGTCACACTGATTCTCCTCCTGGCCAATAAGGAAGCTGGTCCTGAGACCCGTTTTCCCGATTGGCCAAAAGGAGAAGCGAGTCCAGTGGCCTAGGAGGAGGGAGGGAGGAGACGCACGGCCGCCGTAATGCAGAGGAGGAAGGCGAGATTGCCGAGATGCAGGGGAAGCTGCTGCCCGCGCCATAGATGGGGTAAGTGCAGGACTCGTATCGACTGACTGTATGGGGGGGGGGGGGGGGGCGGGGTGCGGCTGACCACAGCTTGCAGGAAAGTCAGTGTTGATGGGGGAATCCATCCCGTGGAGCCAATGAGCTTTCCTGCAGGGAAAAGCTGTCCCCGAGAACACAGTTATAACCACAGCTAGCAATAATTGCATGTAAAATCTGACAAGCTGGTTGTATCTAAGTTGATCGATCGATCAACTTGGGTACATTCAGCCTACCCATACATGGATCAAATCTCGGCCAGTTCCTGCTGAAGTGGCCAAGATTCAAACGTCTATGGCCGGCTTAAAACATGCTCATGGTAGCAAAACATTTATTTGCAGATGCTTTGTTTTGTCTCCAGTGTTTCAGGACTCCGGGTACCTCGGCAGTGAGTAAAGGCCTACAATGTCTCTTGTTGTGAATTGTCACGTGAAGGCCAAAGAATGACAAATCACACAGTTGTGAATGGGGACTTAAGCCGGGGCCATACATAGATTGAAATTCCTCTGGTCCAGCAGGGACCAGTCAAATGTTGATCCATGTATGGGCGGGCTGGTTGTACAAAAGTCAATCTATCGATCGACTTGTGTACAACCAGCCTGTCGGGTTTTTGCCCAACAATCATTACCACTTGCTATAGCTGGAAACACTGATCATTGTATTCTAATGGTGGGGAAGTTTCCCCTGCTTCATCCGTTTACCTCATTTTTTTTGGTTGACTGTTATGGGATATAAGTGCCTGGCAAGTTGGGGCTGGGTGCAGGGTGGGGGGAGGGGGGGTAGGTATGTCTGTGTTTGTGTTTTTGTTTTTCATGGGCAAGATTTTTATACCTGGACTCAAATTATTTTGGCTTTATGGGGAAAGTGTATCTCATCTTTGGATATGTTACAGAATGTCTCCCATGTTTTCGGTGGGCTCCTGGTGGGAGGGAAGCCCTGGGACCCTGGTATCCTCCCCTACATTAATGGGGGGGTGACCTGCTCTCAGGCTGTGCTGGAATTATTAGCAATGGAAGTTAATCTTATGCCGCGTTTACACAGTCGGACTTTCCAACAAGCTCACATCCAACATTTCCCGTAGGAAAATCCGACCGTGTGTACGCGGCATAAGAGTGGTGTCCTGGAATGTCAGAGGCCTCAACTCCAAATTTAAACGCTCCCTAGTTTTTAACTGTATCAAGAAATATAAGCCGCGTTCGATTCTGTTGGAGGAGACTCACTTACAGGGTGCCAGGGTTCTCTCTCTCAGGAGGGCCCATATTGCCATATTGCTGGGGCTTACCATGCCAGTTTCTCCTCTTATGCCAGAGGGGTTTCTACCTTAGTTACCAAAGCAATGCCCATAGCTATACAGGCGAATAAATCAGATATTTAGACCCCTTTCACACTGGGGCGGTTTGCAGGCGTTATTGTGCTAAAAATAGCGCCTGCAAACCGCCCCTAAACAGCCTCCGCTGTTTGTTCAGTGTGAAAGCCCGAGAAAAAATCTCCTGTCAGCCGCTTCTTTGGAGCGGTGAAGGAGCGGTGTATTCACCGCTCCTTCACCGCTCCTGCCCATTGAAATCAATGGGACAGCGCAGCTATACCGCGGTGACACCGCGGCTATACGAGGGGTTTTAACCCTTTTTCGGCCGCCAGCGGGGGGTTAAAACCGCACCGCTAGTGGTCGAATACCGCGGTAAAACAGCGCTATATATAGTGCTGTTTTACCGCCAACGCCCCCTACCGCCCCAGTGTGAAAGGGGCCTAAGGGAAGATATGTCATTCTGGTCGTCAAAATAATGAATAAGTGCCTGACGTTTGTGAAGTTATTTTTTTTTTTTTAATAATTTTTATTATGCCTAAAAATAAACATCCAGAACATTTGAGAGGTGTTACATTTAGACTTATTGAGCAATGGAACATAATAGAAGAAATGTGTAGACATCAAATTTCCAGTACATATCCATTCAGGTTATTTCTATTCTCCTGCATTCCTATATACCATATATACTCGATTATAAGTCGATCCGAGTATAAGTTGATCCGAGTATAAGTCGAGGCCCTAATTTACCACAAAAAAATGGGAAAAACTTATTGTCCCGAGTATAAGACAAGGGTGAGAAATGCGCAGCTACTGTAAGTGGAAAAGAGGGTCAACAATGCCCATTTGCAGCCTCACTGTGCCCATTTGCATGCCTCACTGTGCCCATTTGCAGCCATAGGTCCCCCGAACTTCAAACTCGGTAGTTAAGGGTTCCTGGATGCCCCCCTAGCTGCAGCCAAAATTTGGGGTCTCTGAACCCAAAGGGTCCCGAAATGACATTGCTGCAGATGGACACAGTTGACCAACTTTGGGGCCCTGTATCTCGGGGCTACTTAGTGCTAGGAACCCCAAATTTGTTGTGCAAACCCAGTGGGACTAGAACCATAAAATATCCAAAGCTGGGGTTTCTAGCACCAAGTGGCCCGAGCCCCATAAATCGGTTCATAAAATGTCAAGCACTTTTCTGCAGCAGAGAATGTCATTTTATGAACCGGCTTTGGGGCCCCGTATCTCGGGGCCACTTGGTGCTAGGAACCCCAGCTTTGGATATGTTATGGTTTCTCTGGGTTTGCATACCAAATTTGGGGTTCCTAGCACCAAGTGGCCCTGAGATACGGGGCCCCAAATTTGGTTCGGAAAATGAAATTTTTTGCTGCAGAAAAGTGCTTGACTCGAATATAAGTCGAGGGGGACACTTTCAGCACAAAAAAATGTGCTGAAAAACTCGACTTATACTCGAGTATATACGGTAGTAGTTTTTTTTTATTTAAGAAACAAAAACAGTTAAGAACTATTTAACTGAAACATTTATAAGATAAAACCCTCCCACCCCTCCCAATCCCCCCCTCCTCCCCTCCCAATCCCCCCCTCCTCCCCTAGAAGGAACAACCGCCACTTCCCTCCGGGGAAGAAAACTCCAAGAGAAAAGAACCCAGGGAAAATCACTGGAATACAGGTGGGAATGCTAGACTCTTGCTGAAGTTACACTTTCCCTGGGCAGGAGAAGCGGTTATGTGGACCGGATTATTATGCATTATACAAGGTTTTTTTTGTATCTGATGTTTCAACTGCCTGATGTTCTGTATTTGTATATTGTCTGTAGAGTGGAGATGGATGGATAAGAACACCTGTCAGGTTTTTTTTAACCCACTCTTGTTGTCCTGTTTACCATTTATTTTCACTAAAAGTAAAATAAAATCCCAAATTTAGGTTTGTCACCAGAACAGGAATAGAGGGGAAATCTTCCATCTGAGGACACTAGTTCTGGTGACAACCAAGTATTTCCTCACTTTGGTGGGATTTCCTCACTTTATTTTTCGGATATGGGACAGAAAGTTAAGAGAGATCTCTAGAGTGAGACACAGATAGAAAGAAAATGGCAGGGGTTAAAAGATTTGTATGGTGGTGGCCCTCAGTGGTCAACAGGGTAAAGCCAAAAGAGAACCTGGGTGTCCACCAAAAAAATGGCGAAGGTGGGAGAATCCTGGCTTCACTGGAGTGTGTCTGCATGGACCTCTTCACATCCACACAGACACAGTCTGATGAAGCCAGGAAGTGTAGAACATCTGTGTATCGCCTTTAAACTGAGGAAGTGGCAGGTTCAAGTGGCAGGTTGAAATGTGACTTTGAGTTAAAGAGAGCTCCAGCCCCCCCCCCCCCCCAAAAAAAAAAAATTAAAAGTCAGCAGCTACGAATGCTGTAACTTCTAAATTTTAATATAAGGACACTAGCAGTACCTGTCTAGGGATCCGGCGATGTCACCCAATCCCATTCTTCAATCTGCTTTGAGTGCAGGCACCCGGCATCTGTAGTAAGGGAAAGAGGAAGTAAAGCCTTGCGGCTTCACAACTGGTTTCCTACTGCGCATGTGCGAGCAACGCTGCGCCCTGTGAATGGTCCCGTAGTCTTCTAGAACTTGTGATGTGTCCCAGAAGACTGCAGGGGAAGGGGGGGGGTGAACTTCCAGCTCAGATGGTGGAAGTAGGCACCTATCAAAACCAGGGGAGGGTGCAAACAAGTGCTACATTCCCAAAATACCAAGGCTTCTGTGAATGGGCAGCAGACAGGAGGGGCAGGCAAAGCTGCTCTATGTGCTGCAGCGTCTCTCTGGCAGGGCAATGAACCTGCCAAATGTAAATAATGAGATAAATCCAGGAGATGTCATGCAGCTCCTTAGACTGAACTCATAGTGTGCCTTCACTTTTTACAAAGAGGCAAAATTCCAGTAGTTCAGCTAAAGCAGCACTCTACAAGAGCCTGACAGCTGCTGCGGTTGGATGGGGCTGGATTGTGCACTGTAGAAACGTTAAGGGTCAGTTTGCACCATAGAAACAGTCTGGATGTGTTCCAGATGCTTTTCTGCATGCGTGTTTGTGCCGCGGTTTTGATGCATTCCAGTGCATCTTTTGTGCGTTTTTTGTGCGTTTTGATGCAGTTCAGTGCATTTTTATCCCCTCTCTTTTCTTAACCTTAAATAAGGACATGTGTGTTCCAGTGCGTTTTTAATGCGTTTTACAGCATTCCAGTCCAGTGCAGGAAGAATGCAGCATGTTCTACTTTGTTTTCTGGAACTGCAACGCACTGGTGTGAACTATGCCATTTAAAACCATATGACCTACTTTCCATGCGTTTTTGATGCAGGAAAAAAAACGCACTGGACTGCATGTGGTGTGAACTGTAGTATGTGCCCAGGGACGAATGCCCGGAACACGGACATCTTGAGTTCATTCAGGCATTCATCCCTGGGGTAATACTGTCCTAAGGGCCAGTTCACACTATAGAAATGCAGTCCAGATGCATTCCAGATGCTTTTCTGCATGTGTTTTTTTTTGTTTTTTTTTTATGCGTTCCACTGCGTTTTTGATGTAGTCCAGTGCATTCCCCCCCCCCCCTTTTTTTTAACCTTAAATAAGGACACGTGTTCCAGTGCATTTTTGGTGCCTTTTAGTTGTGTTCTGGTGCGTTCCAGTGCGTTTTTGCTACATCTTTACAGCGTTCCAGTACAGTCCAGTGCAGGAAAAATGCAGCATGTTTGACTTTTTTTTCTGGAACTGGAACGCACTGGTGTGAACTATGCCATTGGAAACCATTTAGCCTACTTTCCATGCGTTCTTGATGCAGAAAAAAACGCACTGGACTGCATGTGGTGTCAACTGGCCCTAAACATTTGTACAGCCTAAGTGCACCATTCAGCTGCAGCATCTATCGCACCCTCATATAGTTTTACAGGCTGCCGGCAGTGGGGTCTGTACAGGTCACCTGTACCCTCCAACTGCAGCTAAATGCTGAAGCTCCATGCGCCAGAACTAAACACCCAGTGTGCATGGGGTCAAAGAATGCAACATTGGCTAACAGCAGGCAATCCCATATGAAATGTAAGAATTAGGCCTGTACAGTTGAGTGTTTAGGACAGGTAGGATAGGATATTGAGGAAACTTTCATATTTCTATTTGGGCATAAGAGGCCTGTTTATTGCAATCAGCAGTTTTACCCATTTGATGATATTTCGCCTTCAGCTTTTTATGTCGCATAACTTTGCAAGTCCCTTACCCAGGTATTTATAAAGTGAAGATATGATACTATGTGGGTGTAATAAAGCAGAACTATCACTAAAATTCACACTTTACATAAATCATCAGCATTTACAAAATTAAAAACCGGGGCACTGATATATAAAAAGTGTGGCAACAGGAACATTTCATGCTGCTTATAGCAACCACTCAGCAGCCTTGTTGCATTTTCTACCCTTGACTGTGAAAAAAAAAAAACCCATAACATAAAATGCTGGTTGCTTTGGGGAATGAGAAATGTATCTTAAAAATAATTTTTCAGGCATTCATTTTAGGGGACCTTTCATAAAAATATAAAGTACTGCTAATAAATGGTCTAACAGTCTAAAAACACTAATGCCGTGTACACTCGAGCGGACTTCTCGTCGGACTGAACTCCGAAGGACTTTTCAACGGAGTTCCGACGAAACGGACTTGCCAACACACGATCCTGCCAAAGTCTGATCATTTCGAACGTGATGACGTACGACCGGACTAGAAAAAGAAGTAGCCAATAGCTGCCCTTGCGTCGTTTTCGGTCCGTCGGACTAGCATACAGATGAACGGTTTTTTCGATAGGAATGGAGTCTGTCGGAAAAATTTGAAACCTGTTCTATTTCTAAGGCCCGTCAGATTTTTCGACAGAAAAGGACCGATGAAGCCCACACACGATCGGAATGTCCGACGGATTTGTTCCATCTGACCTTTTCTGCCGGAAAGTCCGCTCGTGTGTACGTGGCATTAGACCCCTTTCACACTGGGGTGGTGCCGGCGTTGGCGCTAGTTTTAGCGGTGCTTTACCCCTGTTACAGCAGCGCTTTTCAGCCGCTAGCGGGGTGCTTTTGACCCCCGCTAGCAGGCAAAGAAATAGTTAAAAGCGCCTGTGTTGCGGCGCTGCCGAAGCACCTGCAAATTTCAATGGGCAGGGCAATTTGGGAGCGGTATATACACTGCTCTCGCATTGCACCAAAGATGCTGTTTGCAGGATTTTTTTTCCTGTCCTGCAAGCGCACCACTCCAGTGTGAAAGCACTCTGGCTTTCACACTGGGGAGGCATGAGAGGTGCTTTTCAGGCGCTATTTTTAAAGCTAAAAGTGCCCCAGTGTGAAAGGGGTCTAAGAGCCTGTGCCGATGGGCTTTTTTGTGCATCAAACAGGTTTTGCATTCCTATACAAGTCTATGGTAATGCAAACCTACCTGAAGCAGGTCAGTTGCAAGTCAGAAAAAGGTAAACTGCAGGTCAGATGGGTTTTGCATTCCAATACAAGTCTGTGGTAATGCAAAGCCTGCTTAAAGTGGTTGTAAACCCACATAGAAAAAAAAAAAGACCTGCAAGACAAAGGCATAATGAGCTAGTATGCATAGCATACTAGCTCATTATGTAATACTCACCTGAGATCGAAGCCCCCGCTGTGGTGCCCATACACAGCACCGGCCGGCGACATCGCTCCCGGGGGTTACTTCCGGGTATCACGGGCTTCAGCGCTGTGATTGGCCGGAGCCACGATGACGTCACGTCGCGCGGATCCAGTAATGACGTACGTGCCATTGCTTTAGTGTGCATGTGCCAATGACGTCGGCACATGCAGGTACAGGGGATATCTCCTAAACCGTGCAGGTTTAGGAGATATCCGGGGTAGCTACAGGTAAGCCTTATTATAGGCTTACCTGTAGCAAAAAGTGGATTGTAAGGGTTTACAACCACTTTAAAGCAGATCAATTGCAGGTCAGAAGAAGGTCAACTGCAGGTCAGATGGGTTTTGCAATCCTCATCAAGTCTATTGTAATGCAAAATCCGCTTGATGAAGATCACTTGCAGTTTAGAAGAAGGTCAAGTGCAGGTCCTATGCACCTGTCGATGAGTTCTGAATGATTTCAGGAGTATCTTACACTGATGTCAAACTGATGTCATTGACACAAGGCCAAAGCCTGTCGGCTCATTCCCCAAAATCGCTATTTAAACTACTCCCCTGCCATGCTATAGCCCAAAGATAGCTAAAATTCGGCTCTCCAGTTCTGGCAGGGTATCCATGAACATCCTCCCAGAACCGTATTTCCCACATGCCCCGTGGGGCATGCATCGAGCGCACTCTGTAACCTCTGTGTCCTTTGGTCACAGTTGATCACAGATTACAGTAAAGGGCCAATCACAGCAGCCCTTTACCATGTGATCAGCTGTGTCTAATCACAGCTGGTCACATGTAAACAGACTTGCTGGTTATCAGCAGTCCTTTCCTGACATGTCTTTGTGTGAGGAAAGAAGAGCCAATAACCAGCAAGGCTGCATTGTTTACACTGATAATCAGGGCACTGGTCATCAGTGCCCTGATTATCAGTAAAGCCTCATCAGTGCTGCCTCATCAGTGCCCATCAGTGCCGCCTCATCAGTGCACATTAGTGAAGAAAAATTACTTATTTGCAAAACTGTGTAACAGAAACTAAGTAAAATGTTTTTTCAATATTTTCAGGGTTTTTTTTGCTTATCAAAAAAATAAAAAACCCAGTGGTGATTAAATACCACCAAAAGAAAGCTGCATTGATTGCGCAATTGTCATTCCAGGTGTGACAGCGCTGAAAGCTGAAAATTGGCCTGGGCAGGGAGGGGGTGAAAGTGCTCAGTATTGAACTAGTTAAAGTGAATGTAAAGGTTAAAAAAAAAAAAAACCTGTTTATACTTACCTGCTCTGTGCAATATCCCCTTTTATATCCCCTGCTGACGCTCCAGGCCCCTCCCCTCTGTCCAGTGCCCCCATGGGAAGCCGCTTCCCATGGGGGCACTCGTGTGTGCTCGCACCCGAACCCTGCTGCTGCATCCATTAACACAGACAACAGGACTTGGCCCCCGCCCCCCCCCCCCCCCCCCCCGCTCCCTAGTCAGTGGCTTTGATTGACAGCACTAGGAGCCAATGGCTCCTGGTGCCCCAGCGAAGCCAATGAGACCCGGAAGTGAGGGGATACAAGAGCTGCGGACCTGCACAGCGCTGGATCGAATGAGGGCTCAGGTAAGTAAAAGAGGGGTGGGGGGGGGCTACTAACACTTAAAATATTTTGTACCTTAATGCAGGGAATGCATTAAGGTAAAAATAGTTTAAGCTTTACAACCACTTTAAATGGATATATTCACTGTATACTGAAAAGGTACTAAATGCACTATATGTCCCATTCATGATGCATACCACAACATGGAGCCTGAGGTGTATAATAACGTTCTTGTAATTCTTGTAATTCTACATTTTTTTTTCCGTTCTATTCATCTTAACAGCACTTTGCTTGCTTCGAAACACATATAAGCACTATTTCAATGCTGCACATATTAATGTTCACTGCTTTATACACTGGGCCCTATGTTACACCTAAAAGGTAATTGTTTTCGAACACCTCGCATAGGCGCAGGTTACCTCACTGCGGGATCCTAGGAAAGCTAATACAGAGCAAAGCCAAGTTTTCAATAAACAAAATTGTACAATTTTAATGTACATTAAGGGCACTTTCACACTGAGGCGCGGGGGGCGTCGGCAGTAAGTACGGCTTTACCGTAGAGGCGCTTTTCGGCCGCTAGCAGGGAGCTTTTAACCTCACTAGCGGCCGAATAAAGGGTTAAAAGCGCCTCTGACAGGTTGACTTTAACAGTCAGTGCTATTATGCTGCGTTGTGGCCATACACCCGTATTTGGGGCAGTGCACCCACACGGATGTCACGTTGGCAACCACAGCTGTGTCTGTGCAGTCCCTGCGTCCCAATTGACAGTAATGGGACAGCCTGCACGGGGATGCATGAAACGCCTGTACATCCCCGTGCTGGTAAAAACACACACAGCTCTCTACAGGCGTACAGGTAACATCATCTTTTTCCTATCACAGTTTAATTTTAATCGATGAAGTCAGTGGATATTTAAAACTTATGTCAAATTTTTGTCTGTGAACAGTGGAGACCTGCATTATCCCATACATTTGAAACACCATTCAGTTCAACAAAAAAATGAAATTGTAAAAGCTTTCATTCTACCAAACCAGAGCTTTTTTGAACAAAGGCACAAAACCGACATTTCATTATAAGGTCACAGGCAGACTAAAAAGCTGTATTGCGAAATGTGATGTCTGCTAAAGATAGCTTGTTGCATGAAACACATATAGACTCATATCGGGGGAAGAGAATGTCTTGTTCCAACTGGGTAATAAATTATCATAAACACACATTAATGCATAATTCTGTTAAAGTACAACTATTTGCAACACTTTTATTTTTTGCAAAAAGCAAGGGAGTGTTATAACCCCTGTCAGATTTTTTTTTTTTCACCATCTGTGTCCCATTGTGAAAATTTCCCTTCACTGTCTGTCCCATAGCATAACAGGAAGTGAGAGGAAATCCCTGCAAATTAGGAGAATCCCTGAGGAGCCCCCAGTTCACCAGAACTATTGTCCCCATTGGAAGATTTCTCCTCTCTTACTTTTCTGGGGACAACCCAAAATGTGGGATGTTCTTTTACTTTCACTTTCAAAGATAATGGAGAGGGTGAATCTCCATAACAAGGGCACAGACTGCGACAAAAACTGCCAGGGGTTCTAATCCCCCCCACATACACACACACACACACACACACACACACACACACACACACACACACACACACACTATCCAAAACTAAAAAAGTTTTGCCTTGGGTTATACTTTAACCGCTTGGCACCCTTTAAGGGGTTTTAGATGTCAGAAGGCAGGGCGGGGTTTCTGATCACCTGACCGCTGTGATTGGCTGTCACAGCGGTCACATAATCAGAAAGCTCCCGATTGCTAGTATGCATCAGGAACTTTCCAGCACCCGCCAGCTACCGTGCACGCTCTCAGTGCAGTAAGTTGTCTTAACAGGGCTGCAAGGCCCATCCGGCGAGCGACTATATATATATATATATATATATATATATATATATATATATATAATGTTCATCTATACTACATATATCATAATCTAGTTGAAAAACAACAGTCCGGATTTGAAAAACCAGACCAACCTGTCCCCATAAATTTCCCTAATCCACCTATGTCCTCTATGCTGTGTACCTGGAAAACACAGATTCTCTAAAGCCACGTACACACGAGCGGAATGTCCGACAGAAAAAGTCAGACGGAAGCTTTTCATCGTCTATTCCGATCGTGTGTGTGTGCCTCATCTGACTTTTTTTTTTTTCGAAAATTCTGATGGACCTAGAAATAGAACATGTTCTAAATATTTCCAACGGAACCAATTCCTATCGGGAAAACCGCTCGTCTGTATGCTGTTCCGACAGACCAAAAACTACGCATGCTCTGAAGCAAGTACGAGATGGAAGCTATTGGCTACTGGCTACTGAGCTTCTTTTTTCTAGTCTCGTCGTACGTGCTGTACGTCACCGCGTTCTGGACAGTCGTACTTTGGTCAGACTTTGGGTTGACCGTGTGTAGGCAAGACGGCTTGAATGGAATTCCGTCGGTGTTCCGTCAGAAACCTTCTGAGTTTATTCCGATGGCAAAACCGGTGTACGCGGCATAAGACTATATTAATCCATCTAGAAGAGTTTCAACTCTGTCTACTAAAACATGTTGACCTGTTCCTGAAGCCTGAGGTGTCCCAAACACTGCTATACATCTACAATGCATAAAACCCAGACTGTTCATGAGGTTCCCATGCCTCTCTAACCTGCCTGTTCCCATACATGTCCATGTTCCATCCATGTCTTCTATGCTGTGTGGATTCCTTGTCTTGAGCTCTCATATTCTCTAAGGCTACATTAATCCACCTAGAAGAGTTTCTACTCAGCTCACTGAAACTTGTTGACCTTTGCCTGAAGCCAGATGTTACCTAAACACTGCTATATACCCACAATGCCTGAAAACTAGAATGTTCATAGGGTCCCCATGCCTCTTTAACCTACCTGTCTCCATACATGCCAATGTTTGTTCTCTATGCTGTGTGGCTTCTTTGCCTTAAACTCTCAGATGCTTTAAGGCTACAATAATCCATCAAGAAGAGTTTCAATTCTGTCTACTGAAACATGCAGACCTGTGTCTGAACTCTAAGGTGACCAAAATACTGCTATATACCTGTGAGCAAAGTGCAGCATGGTGTGATGGGCAGTAAACACAGAGTTTAAAATAGGCAAGAGCAATATATTGTAGAAAGGTCCAACACAGTACAACGAGGCCTGGCGGGTAGTAGACTAGAAAGATGCTAACAGCATCTGCAATGAGGCGTAGAATGTGGCCTGTCCAGTCCACACCCAAAGGGGAGGCTTCCTGAAAGGAGGTAGATGTAGTTCCTGCACTGTCCCTCCTCCTCTGGAACCTTTCCCTATCTCTAAGTACTGTCTCTATCAGACAGGGAACCTATCCCTAAACTAGCCACTATCATAAAGCACACATCCAGGAGCCGGAGTATTAAATAGACTCTACCCGACCCAAGATGGCCACCAAAGTCACATGGGGTGCCAGTGTCCAATCAGATAGTTGTCTCCCTGTGACCACAGGAAGTCATAGTGGACCCAAGTTCCTCACAACTTCCTTCCCCTTCTGCATTGCTGCTTCGGTCGAGTGCTGCCTACATGCTGCACCCAGGAACGGTTTTAAGGCAGGGCAAAAGGGGCAGCTGCCCTGGGCCCTACCATTGTTGTGGGGCCCAAAGTAGCTGCCTCATACTTGCCAACTATCCCAGTTTAAATTTCCTTATACCTTGAAGTTTTAGTCCCGTGCTGTGTCCCGATATCTCAGGGTAAAGTTCTGTTGCTGCTGCCCAGCTCTGCCCTATTGCCATGTACAGATGACTCTGTGTTTACATGTAAATAACCTGTTTTAATATGTAAATAGCGGCGGCATTAATATGTAAATAGTCGTGGACTGCAGCATTGATATGGTAATAGAGGCGGCATTCATATGTATATCATGTCGCCGAGGTCATATCTATCATCACTTCTGCTGAATGCTGCCTACTGGGGAGGTAAAGGAGCATTCTTGAAAGTCCTGCCTACAACTATAGTCATTAAGCCTAACATCAGCCTATTCTGCAAAGGTAAACAAATTGAAGGCGGAACCCTTCTTCAAAATAACGTGGTGCCACAGCACCCTGAATTTTGGTGCATGTGAATACGCACATCTCAGCCGATGCATGAGGGTGTCATTAACAATTAATGGCACTGCTGTGTATCTGCTAAAGGGCAGCATGTTTCTGTAGTGTCAGGAAAGTGATTTTGCATGTATTCCTGACACACAAATGTGAACACAGGCTAAATGTCTCAGTTTCATTGGCGGTCAGTGTAAATCTTCTCATTACATTGGAGCTTGGTGTACAATCCTTTCATTCACATTAGTGGCCAGTGTGAAGGTCCCCCTTACTATGGTGGTCAGTGTAAATCCCGCTTTACATTGATGGTTATTATGAATGCTCCTTTCACATTAGTAATCAGTGTAAATCTCTATTACTTTGGTGGCCAGTGTAGAAACTCCTCCTTGTATTGGTAATCGTTAAAAAAATTCAAACTTGCATTTGTGTTCAGTTTCGAATCCTCCCTTACATCGGTGGACCATGTAGAAGCCCCCTTTAAATTGGTGGTAAGTATAAATCCCCCTTACATTGGTGGCTAGTGTAGCAATCCCCCTTTATTTGTTGTTGGTGTAAAATCCCCCATTACATTGGTTGTCAGTGTAAATTCTTCATAACATTGGTGATCAGTGTAGATTTACCTTTACATTGGTGGTAAGTGCCGATCTGCACTTACACTGGTGGTCAGTGTAAATCCCCTTTACATTGGTGGTCAGTGTAAATTTCCCCTTACATGGAGGTCATTGTATATTCCCCCTTACACTGGTGGTTGGTGTAAATGCTCTTATTACATTGGTGTCAGTGTAGAAATCCCTCTTTTCTATTGGTGGGTGGCGTAAAATCCCCCGTTACATGATGGTCAGTGCAAATTCCCCCTCACATTGATGGTCAGTGTAAATCCCCCCTTCACATTGGTGGTCATTGTAAATTCCCCATTACATTGGTAGAATCCCCCACTATATGCTTGCCAAAGTTTTCCAGCTTTGCTCTACATGACTCAGAATTTGCCACAGTGTACTTCCTCCTAACTAATCCCATCCCCCCACCACTGCCACTGATTCCATTAACCCCCCAGCATTGCCACTGATCCCAGGAGTCCTAGGAGTTTTCTGTCTATTGATGGGTCTGCTCACCTCCCCAGTCCATGGTGTGCAGGCAGTGAGGAGATGATGTGCTGTAACCTTTATCAACCAATCAGTGAGCAGTAATGCTGTGCAATAACCTCTTGCAAAGAATCATTGAGCAGTAAAGATATGCAGTAACCTCTAGGAACCAATCAGTGAGCAGTAATATTGTGCAGTAACCTCTAACAACCAATTAGTGAGTGGTATAGATAGATGTCCAGTAACCTCTAGCAATCAATCAGTGAGCAGTATTGATGTACAGTAATCTCTAGCAACCAATCAACAAGCAGAAGCCATGTGCTGTAACCTCTAGGAAATAAACAGTGAGCCATAATGTGTGCTGTAACCTCTAGCAGCCAGTCAGTGAGTGATAATAATACACTGTAACTTCTGGCAACCAATCGCTGCCTGATTTGATTCAGTAGACTTATTTTTAGTCTAGCTGCAATTTATTATATCAAAGCATGTGGAGAGCGAACTTGCATGGAGGAGGGGGCCCAAGAAAATGTTTGCCCAGGGTCCCACCTACATTGCATTGCTTTTTAATTACAGATTCTGAATGAGCAGCAACTCCACTTATTTCAAATGTTTATAGAGAAGGCACAAGGAACTGTGGTGGTCAAAAGTGGTTGTAAACCCCATTCATGACATTTGACCTAAGCACATATATCTGTAGTGTTTACTTGTCTCTCTCCAAAGCTCTAAGTGCCATGTCTTTCTACTGCTCCGTTCCTCTGTTATCAGCAGAGTCACTTCTGACAAGTTCTCCGAAACACGAGATAACAGTTGCTGAAAATCTGTGTCTGGAAGGGTGCGTAGAGGTAGATAAGCAGAGAGCTTGTCTATTCAGACTACAGCTTTGCATGCGCCTCTCTGCCTATGTGGAAATGTTGGATGTGAGCTTGTTGGCGGAAAGTCCGACCGTGTGTATGCTCCATCCGACAATTGTTGGAACTAGCATGTTCTCAAATTTTCCGCCAACATTAATGTTTGTTGTTGGATTGTCCAATCGTGTGTACACAAGTCAGTCGGAAAAAAGTCCAAAGTACAAACACGCATGCTCAGAATCGGCCGGTCTTGTAAACTAGCGTTCGTAATGGAGAATTAACATTTGTGACGTGGCAAATTATGAAATCTCCAAATGCAGCACACAATTCTCTTCTTCTTTAACCTCCCTGGCGGTATGATTATTTCAGATTTTTGATGCTCAAAGCGGTACACGTATTTTGCATGGAAATTTGGCGTTTTATATTGTAGGCCTGTAATTCTTAGGAATAACTCACTTAAATCTGTCCAAACAAGAGTCTAGTAGACATCCCGGGTATGATAAAGTTTGAAACAAGAAATCATAAATTATAATATAATAAATAACTATAAATAATAATAATAATATAATAATTATAAAAATTATTCAATAATGTAATCAAATCAAAAACACTGAAATTTGCACAGTTGCAGAATTGTTGCTGTCATTACTTTTAGTGTTTGATGAAGGATTTCCCCACAAATCACTATCGCTCAATTCTGAAAGTGATTCTAATTTATCATCGCTGTTTTCTAGCTGGTCTAAAACTGCTTTTGATGTAAAGGAACGGTTTTGGTTGCTATGGACAATCTCCAGTTTCCAGGCAGAAAGAACAGTATTTATAAAATAAAACTGCATGCAGGGCACTGGGCAAACCACTAGGGACAAAAGGGATGTGAAATAAATTGATACAGTAATGTAATCTGTAAGATTACAGTGTACTGTATATGTATTGTGTTTTTTACTTTTTGAATTTGGCGCCGTGCTCCGTCCCCGTGTGTTGCAACACTTGCAGGGAATGGAGCTCGGCTCCGTGATGGATCGAGAGGAGGACGGCTCGCACACAGTGCAGGGAGGACATCGCAGGATCCTGGGGACAAGGTAAGTAAGTTGTACCTGGATCCTGCGATGCGATCCCGAGTGTGGCTCAGGGTTATCGCTTTTGGTGCTGAAAATCCACCCCGAGCCACACTTGGGAATACCGTCAAGGAGGTTATTGGGATAATAATGAAGCTGTTTTGCTGGTGATACTGATGGAGTTATTGCAAACGAAGTTTCAAAGGCTTTTTTTTTCTAGTGATATCAAGAATAATATTACTATGCTTTATTTTATTTTTTTTGGGCAAGTTACCACAACACCATTATCCCGTAGTTTTTAAGATAAAAAATACAACTATGTTGATGTCCCTTGTTAAGTTTACATTGTATTTTATAAAATGTAACTGCCTACTCCCAAACTGTAATTTGAAGTAAAACACATAGCCAAGTACTATTCTTCACAATTTTTTTATTGTGCATTTAAAAAATAAAAATAAAAAATTAGACATGCTATCTGCCAATAGAACTTAACCAAAAAGTGCATTCTATGCACCCATGTGGAAAATATACCAAATCAAATCATTATAATTCAACCCAAAAAATAATGTCAAAGCAATAACTCCAAGGCCAATAATAAATAACACGTTATCTCCTCCGATTCCGCAACATGGCTGGTTGATAAATGGCCGTTCAAAAATGAACTGAAAAGCGCTAAATGAAAAATGCGAAAAGAAAAGCGCGAACCAACACTCACCAAACTTCTACTAACACGAAATTAGCAGAAGGAGCCCAAAGGGTTCCGCAAAAGACCTGAAAAACCACGTAGTACGTCACTACGTTCGTAATTGTTGGCCAACATTTGTGTGGCAGTGTGTATGCAAGACAAGTTTGAGACAACGCCCTTCGGACAAATGTCCACAGTTTTGTTGGCCAACAATCCGATCGTGTGTACAGGGGCTTTAGACTTTTTTTGTAATCCACTGAGTTTATAAATCATTATATGCATTATGCAATAAGTAATAGATGATTACAGTCACATATATACAGTATATTTAATAGCCCTTATTTGTAAAGGGTACTTCTTCTTATCATGTTTGCACTTTCTAAATTTCTATTTACAGTGAAATCTCATATAATATATTAGGTCAAGGCTCATATGCATATTGCACTTTATACCTTTTGAATGAGATATGATATAATTTATCAGGGTAAGGTTCATGTTTCTTATTGTGGTTCATGTTTAAGGTAATATAAAGTGAAACAGATTCATCAATTATGCACTAAAATAGATTTCTGTATTAATTATTCTAGTTTTTTTATTTATTCATTCATAATTTGCCCTTTTATAAGGCGCTGCACTTAATATATAGAATTTTCATAATCGTTTGGTGTTTTGGGAAGGAATCAGCTTGGGAATTATTTAATAATTCATTTATCTATTTATATGCTGCAGAGTGCAGGCGTATATATTAATTTACTGTACTTTGGCAATTAGTGACCCTTCTCAAAACATTTTTCAGATTCAATTAACTAAAAAACACTTTTGAAAACAAAATTCTACCCAAATTTTCCATGTGTCTTATAAAACAAGGACAACCCAAGAGGGTGCAATGTTAGTCAAGAAAGGGCCTTCATGCAACACTGGGACCCCAAAGCAGACATTCGAAAGACAACTGTTGCAAATAACGGTCTAGTCCTGATCATTTACTAACCTTTGATCATTCTCGGGTAGAACTTGTGGCACATCCCAGGAGTGTCTCTTCCACATGGAAACTCTTTTCTTTCTTCTCCTCAGTAACTGATTTGGTATGGTCCACCATCAAAGCCTTCAGAACCACAGTGATGCACAGCAATGGTCCCCCATGTAACTGGCCTGTTGATAACTACCGTCAATCCCTTAAATCTCACTTCTGAAAGCTAGTTTCACTCTGGCCTTCCACCGCAGATAACCTAAACCACATCTTGTTTGTGCTTTTGGTATGCATCTCACTTCTGTCTCTACCACCTAGTTTTGCAGTGTTCTAACTTCTAAAGCGGTTGAAGGTTTATTTCTTCCTCCGTGTAGGTCCCTCCAGTTAGCACTGTGATGTAGCTCCTTTGAAACCACTTTTTGCCAGTTTTGTGTTTTGTTACAGCTATATCCTTCTTGGGGCCCACCCTCCTGATTGCTCTGTCCTGTTTCCCTTTTTCTTCACAGCTGTGCCCTCTACTCCTTGCAACATCAAGCCTTTTCCTCTCCGCTCACGTCCATCCTCTTTGCGGCTCTGTCCTCTTTTCTTTGTTGCTCTATCTTTTCCTCCATGCAGCGTCGTCCACTTCACTTTGCCCTTTGCTGGCTGCCCTGGGGCCGTAGCATGTGTCTTCCCCCACTATGCTCACGACTCACTTTTCTCGTACAAATGATATTTTTGTAGATCCTTCCTGTTTTTATATACTTCCTTCTTAAATTTGTCTTGTTTCTGACTGTTGCTCCTCCAGTGCACAGGGTGATGCAAAGAGAGATAGGAGGCTTGCAGGATGACAGGATGTTGGTGTCATAACTGAATTCAGCACCGGGACAAGGAGACAGCAAACGCTGAAGTGTAAACCTTAAAGTGACACTAAACTCTTGTTAAAAAAATATATATATTCAAGTGTGTAATATAGTTTAGGTATGTATTTTCAACTAAAAAAAACTTCTACTGCTCTCAGCCACTTTCAGATCTCAAAATTCCTTTTTTTGCTGCTGTGATCTAACTTCCTCTTAGAAGGTGGCTTCATTCATTCTCCATGGTCCCCACTGTATGCAGGAACATAGCCGACCACCCTCTGTTGTTTGCCTCCAAGGTGGACTAAGGAGTATAGGATTTGTAGTGTGTATAGAGCAATGTACAGGATCTCTACTAATGTGCACTGCTTGTTCCAAACAAATGGAAGTGAGGGGGGAAAAAAGAGAGGTTCAGGAGCTCACAGAGGATGTTACAAGGAGGTCAAAAAACACATTAAGAAACAATTTTATAAAAAATAGACAACCTGGCCATTAAGTAGCGGATGTGTATTGAATGTATTTGGAGAATAAGGTCACTAAAGCACTATGAAATCCACAAATGCAATATATTGCAATGTAGGTGTGTTGGCTGCATTCGTTTTTTGTTTTTTTCAGACTTCTTTTTTAGACTTTTTTTTTTTTACTTTATTATATTTACCTGTTGATCGGTCCAGTAAGCCTTTTCAACTTCCTTTCACCACTTCAATACTGGACACTTTCCCCCCTTTCTGCCCAGGCCAACTTTCAGCTTTCAACGCTGTCGCACTTTGAATGACAATTGCTCGGTCATGCTACACTGTAGTCATATGACATTTTTAGCATATTTTGCACACAAATAGAGCTTTGGTGGTATTTAATCACTACTGGGATTTTTATTTTTTGCTGCACAGACAAAAGCATGCTGAAAATGTAGAAAAAATATTTTGAGACCCCATTCACACAGGGGCAACACGACTTGCAGGTCGCCTCACCGAGGCGACCTGCACACGACTGCCCGGGCGACTTGCAAAACGACTTCTGTATAGAAGTCTATGCAAGTCGCCCCCGAAGTCGTACAGGAACCTTTTTCTAAGTTGGAGCGACTTGCGTCGCTCCCCTTAGAACGGTTCCATAGCACAGAACGGGAGGCGACTTGTCAGGCGACTAGGTCGCCTGACAAGTCGTCCCTGTGTGAATGGGCTCTTACTTAGTTTCTGTTATAAAATGTTGCAAATAAGTAATTTTTCTTCTTCTCTGAAGTGTGCTAATGAGGCTGCACTGGTGAGGCTGCACTGATGAGCACTGATAAGGATGCACTAATGAGGGGGAACTGTTGAGACTGCACTGATAGGCAACACCGATGGGCACTGATAGGCGGCACTGATAATCAGGACACTGATGGTCAGTACCCTGATTATCTGTGTAAATGTACCCTGTCAAACTTGCTGGTCACGGCTCTCCTTTCCTCACGCTGTGACAGTGTGTGAGGAAAGGAATGACGATAGCAAGCAAGTTTGTTTACACGTGATCAGCTGCGATTGGACACAGCTGATCACATGAAAAGGGCGGCTGTGAATGGCTCTTCACCTCAATCTGTGTCCGAAGGACACAGCGATCACAGAGTGTGCCCGATCTTAGGGGGCATGCGGAGGCGTGTTCTGGAAGGACGTCCATGGATGCCCTCCCAGAACAACAGAGCTGCGCTGTAGCCCTGTTTAAGTGGTTAACGGATCAAGCAGTTCAGTAAAATTGTTCCAAACTATTTAAAAGAGAAATTCAGGAAGACAAGAAAATAAACAAGCCAGCAGCACACTGAGAGGCTGAGCAAGCTGCCTTTACAGTCTGGATCTTTCCATGGTCTGGACCGGCTGAGTTACATCAGCCAACAGCGGGCTTTAGCCTGCTGGTGGATAAAAAAGTAAACAAAGTGCACTTCTGTAATCCCCAGGAGGAGTAGGGCAAAAATAGCTTTGGCCATACGTCTCCTTTAACACTGACAGGGGTGCTTACAATGATTAGCCTTTATTTATTTATGTAAAACCTTTATCCCAAAAGGAAAATGTTGCTTTAACTGTTTAAAAGTGTTAGGCTTTCTTCATTGCAAAAACGCATATGTGTTTGTGCTGCGTTACCGGTGAGTTTTGCACCTGTGAAAAAAGGATCTGTAACTCCAAAAACGCAACCAGTGGGTTGAACTAAAAAAAAAAAACATAATTGATCCCAACATCAACACAAGCAATGTGGATGCAGGGATCTCTCCCGCTGTTTTAGGCACAATCACATACCTGTTTCCACGCCACTCCTGTGACTGCTGTAGATTGCAGCTCCTGGTACCCAGCCGCTTCGAGCAGCCAGGGTATCACATGATTACTATGCGATCACATGATCACAATATGAACACAACTGTTATGAATGGGATTTCATTCATAACAGCCCTGCTTAGTATTGTGATGCTGTGATAGGCCCACAGCTATTACATGGTACCTGGGCCAATCACAGCACTCTGTACCATGTGATAGCTGTGGGGCAATCGCAGCACACACTAGCAATCACAGCTGTTATAAGCGAAACCCATTCATGACAGTTCAAAACATTAATCAAAGAGGTAAAAGAATGCATTTTGGGACTTTGCATGAGGATAGTGGGGCCGTTCAATACCCCTCCTCCATCCCGATTCAGTAATCAGATTGGGGGAGAACAGGTGCGGGACTTTAAATGAGGCACAAGGTAGCAGAGGTATGACTTGAATAAAAATGCGATTTATTAATAAAATGATACAAAAATTCATATATTTACATATTTAGGCACATAGCTCTACATATGTTGGCACATAGCTCTATAATGATTATCTGTAGTCATCAAGAAATGCATTTCTATTGCAAACATAAACATATAAAAAATTTGGAACGTTCATACGCATATAATTGATCATTGTGTACACATAACGGTAGTTGTAAGCTCTATGCCGTTTCGGGACCTTATAGTCACTCATCAGGAGCATAACCGTAGTGACCACCTATGAATAGGGAAGATAGCAGTATTGAATGATTTGAAAAACAGGTGGGTAATAGCTGAGCATGACTTTCTCATTCTTTCACTAAAAAAATGGACTTACAGTATGTCTGCACAGAGGCAGCGCAGCCCCGTACGCCCATCCAGCCAGTATGCCAGGGTCCGAAGCTGAGGGGGCAAGTCCCGGCGGCATCACCAACACAGAGAGCCCCCCAGACTGGATCAGTGTAGGGGAACAAGATGAAGGAGTGATGACAGTGACCTGATTGAGAGGAGGGAAAAAGGGAAAGGGATTCCAACCCAAAAGAGCAAACTAGTGTGGGGAGTGTGTGTAGATAATGTTGCAATAGTGCAAAGTTATTGCACTGCCCCTTCTCACATTATCCACATAGTTATAAAGCTGAAGTGGCACCATAAAAAGGAACCCGTCAACCGTCACAAAAAATTCTGATAATTGGAGCAATACAGTGCCTTGAAATTTTCCACATTTTGTCATGTTAAAATCCCAATAAAATACATTTACGTTTTTAGTTGTATGTGATAGATCAACACAAAGTGGCACATAATTGTGAAGTGGAAGGAAAATGATAAATGGTTTTCATTTTTTTTTTTACAAATAAATATGTGAAATGTGTGGGGTGCATTTGTATTTAACCCCCCTGAGTCAATACTTTGTAGAACCCCCTTTCACTGCAATTACAGCTGCTAATCTTTTTGGGGATGTCTCTACCAGCTTTGCACATCTAGAGAGTGAAAGTTTTACCCATTTTTCTTTGCAAAATAGCTCAAGCTCTGTCAGATTGGATGGATTTTCAAGTAATACCACAGATTCTCAATTGGATTTAGGTCTGGACTTTGACTGGGCCATTTTAACACAAAAATATGCTTTGATCTAAACCATTCCATTGTAGCTCAGGCTGTATGTTTAGGGTCGTTGTCCTGCTGGAAGGTGAACCTCCGCCCCAGTCTCCAGTCTTTTGCAGACTCTAAAGCCGCATACACACGAGCGGAATGTCCGACAGAAAAAGTCAGACAGAAGCTTTTCATCGTCTATTCCTATCGTGTGTAGGCCTCATCTGACTTTTTTTTTCAAAAATTCTGACGGACCTAGAAATGGAACATGTTCTAAATATTTCCGACGGAACCAATTCCTATCGGGAAAATCGATCGTCTGTATGCTGTTCCGACGGACCAAAAATGACGCATGCTCTAAAACAAGTACAAGACGGAAGCTATTGGCTACTGGCTGTTGAACTTCCTTTTTCTAGTCCTGTCGTAAGTGTTGTACGTCACCGCGTTCTTGACGGTCGGACTTTGGTCGGACTTTGGGTTGACCGTGTGTAGGCAAGACCGCTTGAATGGAATTCCGTCAGAGAAACCTTCAGAGTTTATTCCGATGGCAAAACTGGTCATGTGTACGCTGCATAACAGGTTTTCTTCTAAGATTAAAAAAAGATGTATAAAATGCAGCGCTAGTGTAAAAATCAGAATCCCCAGAGCATCCCCAGGGATAAGTATGAAACTGATGGCTGCTCATTAATGAGAAACCAACATCTGGTGAATGTATCACAAAAATCAAAAAAACGTCAATGTGCAAGAAAAAACAAATAAATGAAGTTCCTGAGGGAAAAAACAAAAAGAAACAAACAGCAAACAGTCCGTGATGAACAAAAGCTTAAATACTCCTCAATGGGGTACTGTATAGTCCCATGTACAAAAAAACAAAGGGGTGGTGCCTTTTCAACAGATGATAAGTAGAAATGAGCAGGCTTCTCCATATATCATTCACAGATATGCATGTAGGATGATAGAAGAATTGGGTACGCTTACTGCAGATGGTGGACACACTCACCGTACGGTGGTGGATCAGACAGGCATTTGGATCATTAAATCCAACAGATGCTTGGTGGAAGACTGTGATGGCATAATGATATACCCCGATGGCCACATCCAGAACAGCGAAGAGTAGATGATGCACACCAGAACCTCCAACAGGCAGACGTGCCTGAACTCCCACTTAATGATTTAATGATCCAAATGCCTGTCTGACCCACCGCTGTACGGCGAGAGTGTCCACCCTCTGCAGTAAGCGTACCCAATTCTTCTATCATCTTACATGCATATCTGTGAATGATATATGGAGAAGCCTACTCATTTCTACTTATCATCTGTTGAAAAGGCATCACCCCTTTGTTCTTTTTACATGGGACTATACAGTACCCCATTGAGGAGTATTTAAGGTTTTGTTCATCACAAACTGTTTGCTGTATGTTTGTTTCTTTTTGTTTTTTCCCACAGGAACTTCATTTATTTGTTTTTTTCTTGCACATTGACATTTTTTTGATTTTTGTGATACATTCACCAGATGTTGGTCTCTCATTAATGAGCAGCCATCAGTTTCACACTTATCCCTGGTGGGTGCTCTGGGGATTCTGATTTTTACGCTAGCGCTGCATTTTATACATCTTTTTTTATTTTGATACACAGTTCACTACACTGTTGATGCTGGCTGCTAAGTTATTGGGGTTTTTTTTTTGTCCTTTATAATCACTAGTAGCGCAACTTTTTTCACATTCATTGTTTCTTCTAAGATTGCCCTGTATTTGGCTCCATCTATTTTCTCGTCAACTCTGACCAGCTTTCCTGTCCCTGCTGAAGAAAAGCATCCCCACAACATGATGCTGCCATCACCATGTTTCACGGTGGGGATGGTGTGTTCAGGGTGATGTGCAGTGTTAGTTTTCCGCCACACATAACGTTTTGCTTTTAGGCCAAAAAGTAAAATTTTGGTCTCATCTGACCAAAGCACCTTCTTCCACATGTTTTCTGTGTCCCCCACATGACTTCTCAAAAACAGGACTTTGTATGGCTTTCTTTCAACAATGGCTTTCTTCTTGCCACTCTTCCATAAAGGCCAGATTTGTGGAGTGCACGACTGATAGTTGTGAATGAATGAATGAATGATTTTGTAAAGCGCTGCAAATGCGAACTGAATCGCCTCAAGGCGCTGGATGCATTCTCTGTTGTCAGCTTCTTAGAAAAGGAAGGTCTTTAGTTTTTTCCTGAACCTGGTGGTTTTCTTCCATGCGGATGTTGGTTGGAAGAGCATTCCATAGTCGAGGTCCTTGGACTGCGAATCTTCGTTCTCCCTTTGCTTTGTAGCGGTATTTGGGAATGATAAGGAGGTTTTGGTTAGCTGATCGAAGACTGCGATTCGGTGTGTAGTGTTTTATTTTCTCACGGAGATATAGTGGAGCGTTTCCTTGTATGCATTTGTGGGTGAGGCAGAGGGTCTTGAATGTGATCCGATTCTTCACGGTTAGCCAGTGTAGGCTCTTTAGGGATGGGGAGATGGATTCCCAGGGTTTTTTCCTGTTAACAGTCTTGCTGCCGTGTTTTGGATGAGTTGTAAGCGTGCAAGCTGATATTGGGGTAGTCCTACGTAGAGCGAATTTGCGTAGTCGAGTCGGGAATTGATGATTGTTCCTACAACTGCCGCTTTGTCCTCTTCTGGGATGAAGGGGATGAATCTACGTAGCTGGCGGAGGAGATGGTGGGATCCGCTGACCACTGATCCTATTTGTGCATCCATTGTCATTCCTGAGTCAAAAATGACTCCGAGACTCTTGGCTTTGGTGCTTGGAGAGATGGTCTGTCCGAGGATGGTGGGAGGTGTCCATGGAGTCTTTATTTTGGAATTTTGGAATTTTGGAATTAGTTGTCCTGTGGACAGATTCTCCCACCTGAGTTGTGGGTCTCTGCAGCTCCTCCAGAGTTACCATGGGCCTCTTGGCGGCTTCTCTGATTAATGCTCTCCTTGTCCGGCCTGTCAGTTTAGGTGGACGGTCATGTTTTGGTAGGTTTGCCGTTGTGCCATACTCTTTCAATTTTTGGATGATGGATTTAACAGTTCTCCGTGAGATGTTCAAAGCTTGGGATTTTTTTATAACCTAACCCTGCGTTAAACCTTTCCACAACTTTATCCCTGACCTGTCGGGTCTGTTCCTTGGCCTTCATGATGCGGTTTGCTCACTAAGGTTCTCTAACAAACCTCTGAGGGCTTCACGTAACAGCTGTATGTTTTACCGAGATTAAATTACACACAGGTGGACTCAGTTGGGTGACTTCAGTAGGCATTTGGTTCCACTAGATTTTAGTTAGGGGGTATCAGAGTAAAGGGGGCTAAATACAAAGGCACGCCACACTTTTCACATATTTATTTGTAAAAAATTTTGAAACCCATTTATCATTTTCCTCCCACTTCACAATTATGTGCCACTTTGTGTTGATCTATCACATAAAATCCCAATAGAATACATTTACGTTTTTTGGGTTTTAAGATGACAAAATGTGGAAAATTTCAAGGGTGTATGAATGCTTTATCAAGGCACTGTATGTTTACTTCCTATGTTTGCCAGCTAGTGGCCATAATGTAGTATTTTCCTGACTGGTGTATTTCACAAAAATAATGCATTTTGGACACTAGACAGCGATGATAATCATAAAGTTAACATATTACAGGATTATTCATGACTGTGCAGATCAGAAAGGTCACTGTGAGGATAAGTGTTATGCCCCGTACACATGTACATCCAAGATTTTTCCGACGGTATTCCGCTCAAGCTTGCCTTGCATACACAGGGTCACACAAAAGTTCTCTGAACTTTTGACCGTCAAGAACGCAGTGATAATATATATATAACACTACGGCGAGCCGAAAAAATGAAGTTCAATGCTTCTGAGCATGCGTCTAATTGTTTCCGAGAATGCATGTTTTTTTGTGCGTCGGAATTGCATACAGACAAACGCAATTTTCCGATAGGAACTTTTTCAGACTGAAAAATAGAGAACCTGCACTCAATCTTTTGCTGGTGGAAATCCCACCAGCAAAAATCCGATGGAGCATACACACGGTCACAATTTCCGACCAAAAGCTTTCATTGGGGTTTTGCTGGCGGCATTTCCGATCGTGTGTACAGGGCATAAGAGTTACAGAAGGGTTAGTGTTGGAGTTACTGGAAACTTAAAGCCAAGACCTTGAGCTTTCCTTGGCAGAGAATGCTTTGTTCTAATTTTTTTTGTTTTTTTAATTATTGTGACAGACACTTCAAGGTTAACCGGTTAAACATTAGAAGGGGAGTCTATACCACCAATATAAAAAAAAAGAAAGGGAGCCTACAACACTATGTACAAAAATACACTGGAGGCAATTTATTAAAACTTGGACAGACAGAATCTGGAGCAGCTGTACATAGTAACTAATCAGCTTCTAGCTTCAACTTGTTCAGATACATTTTGAAAATGAACGATGAAAGCTGATTGATTTCCATACAAAGTTGCTCCAGTTTTGATAAATTCCCCTCAGTGAAGTCCATGAGGTATCTAGCCTGACCTTTCAATTCAAGTATAACTAAAAGGAAAACTCTTTTTTTCTTTGTTTGGACTGGATAGGATAGCTTTGGATGGAGAGGGAATAGATCACCTGTCAGGTTTTAATTTGCTGACTGAGCCCCCGTTGGGGAGACTAATGCCGCGTACACACGGTCGGACTTTTCGACCGGACTTGTCCGGACGCCGACGGACCAAATCTGGCAGACAATCCAGTCGTGTGTGGGCTTCACCGGACCTTCAGCAGACTTTTCCAGTCGCAAATCTGACGGACTTTAGATTTGGAACATGCTTCAAATCTTTACGTCGTAACTCCGCCGGACCCAGAAATCCGCTCATCTGTATGCTAGTCCGACAAACAAAAACCCACGCTAGGGCAGCTATTGGCTACTGGCTATCAACTTCCTTATTTTAGTCCGGTGGACGTCATCACGTACAAATCTGTCGGACTTTGGTGTGAATGTGTGTAGGCAAGTCCGGTCGTTAGAAAGTCTGTTGAAAGTCCGCCAAAAGTCTGTCGAAAGTCTGTCGAAAGTCTGTCGGACGGGCTGTCTGACTTTTGTAGCTGAAAAGTCCGACCGTGTGTACGCGGCATAAGAGCCGGTTCACACTGGGACGACTTCTCAGGTGACTTAGCCGCCTGACAAGTCGCGTCCCGTTCTGTACAATGGAACCCTTCCAATCGGAGCGAGGCAAGTCGTTCCGACTTAGAGAAAGGTTCCTGTACTACTTTGGGGGCGACTTGAGGCGACTTGCATTGACTTCTATATAGAATTTGTTTTGCAAGTCGCCGCTGCTGTCGTGTTCAAGTCGCCTGACAGTCGCCTGTCTCAGCTTGTCCTGTTTACTGTAATCACTGAAAGTGGAAATGAAGAAAGATCCTAAATTTGAGGTTGTCACCAGAACAGGACTGAAGAGGAAATCTTCCAGTTTGGACACTAGTTCTGGTGACAACAAGAGATTACCTTGCTTTGGAAGGATTTCCTCTCATTTCCTGGTTGGGATATGGAGCAGGAAATGAACAGGACACAGGGCAAAAAAACAAAACAAAAACATACAGGGGTTATGACCCTCTTATTGTGTATATAAAATTAAAAAAAAAATGTTGCCTTTAGTTCTACTTAAATCCTCTAGTATTCCTCGTCACATATCCTCCTCTTGCAGCTACTGCAAAATTATTACTGAATTAAATCTGTGCCTGCTTCCTCTGACTAATAAGATTGGATTTATTGAGTTATTCATCAGTCATAAGAAATAAAAACCAAACACCAACCACGAGTAGAGCTTTTACTGTACACTTACCAGCAATCTTTTTTTTTTCTCTAAAACAGATGTAGCGCTCTGGGGTTTAGTCAGGGAGCTCCTCACCAAATTCCTTGTCAGGAGTAGCCACTATAGATAGTTGTTAGAGATCCATTGATTTCTCCCTAAGTTTGGCCTTGTTTAACTTTTCTCTTCTGCCACTAGGTGGGTGGGCACTTCGTGGCATTAGAAGTGAGAAGTACATTTCAAGGTCAAGTTATGGGTATATGGGGTATCTCAGCCAATGGGCAGGGGTTTTCTTGAATCCCTTAGCCTGCTGGGAGAACCTGTATATTTGGGTGGAGTCAGGTGATCTGTGTTCTGTGCCACCCTGTCTGGGTGGACCTGTGTCATACGCCCCAGGCTGCTAGGCCGGAGATTGGGCCTATCCCAGGGGCATCTGGCTGCCAGGCTGTGTGAGGGCCTATCCAGAAGTGAGAGGGCAGCGCAGGGTTGGGACTGCGGCTTGCAGTCCAGCCAAAAAGTGACGCTTCTGCCGGCCGGAGAACCTGTCGTGGTCGGAGGTAGAAGGGAAGCTGTTGCCACTAAGGGACCAATCCCTGTTGCCACTAAGGGACCAACCACCTTTACCAGGGACCACAGTGAGTAACTGAAGCAAGTACCGGAGCAACATTGTCACTGAATGGGCACGGTGGAGACTTCAGGCGGTGATCAAGTCAGGGACCCAACCAGCGGAGGTAACGTTTGCAGAGCAGCCTTGTGTGTCAAGCCAGGGACTAAGCCGGTTAGCAGGGGTGAAGCTTGAGGAGTATCTGCAGTGCCAAGCAAGGGATCCAGCAGGGAAGGGTGGGTGACACTTGAGGGGGACACCACCGCAAACATCTTGAGGATCTCATGGGATTCAGAGTCAGTGAATCAGAGGGTCTAGTGAGAGACCAGGAGCTCAAGGGGCTAAAGAACTACAAGTAGACATTGTAGTGAAGCTGAGAGAAATGTTGAAATTTGTGTTAGGAACTGTTAAGTACGGTTGCCATAGGAGACAGCAATCCTGCACGTGCAGAAGTGGCGCCTTGCTGGGGCCTTTCCCTGTACGGCTATTCTCCTATTGAAGTCTCAGAGTCTGCCAATTAAAATTACAACTATTCAAAGGTGTCCTGGACCTAACCCTCTTTCCCTTCAAAAATATAAAAAGGACTGTTAAAAGAAATCAAACCTCTTTTGCATCCAAGAAGTGTCTGGCGCCCAATGACTTTCACCATCTTTGCACCCACTATACCTTACAATCCACTACATATTGAAGGATGTCAGATGTCTTTGGCCTTGAAGGTTCTTATTAGACTGGAAGAGCTTAAAGACTTTGCTAAACAAACATGAGCACCATCACCAAAAATTTGTTATGTGATGCCCCGCCACCCCCCACCCCCATCCAAAAACTGTCACAATGTTCCCTGTAGTGGAAGAAGCAGAAAAATGCAATCCAGAGGTGTTTTTACTTTCAATGTTTTTT
Organism: Aquarana catesbeiana; assembly: GCF_042186555.1. Taxonomy (NCBI): domain Eukaryota; kingdom Metazoa; phylum Chordata; class Amphibia; order Anura; family Ranidae; genus Aquarana; species Aquarana catesbeiana. The sequence goes on along the minus strand of NC_133334.1, from coordinate 49,006,195 downwards.
TTTTTAAGCTTGTCTTTATTTTAGGTAAAATTTTTCTTTGCATTTTTGTATTTTTATTTATATATATATATATATATATATATATATATATATATATATTTTAAATAACACAGCCCTTCAATTGTAAGTGATTGGTTTATAACCATAGTTCACACTGATGCGGTGCAGGATTCGCAGTGATTCCTGCACCGCATCACAATCGCACTCCGTTAATGCGAATCACTGAGGATGTCAATGTTAAGTTTACGACACCCCAAAGACGCTTCACAAAATGCAGTGCGATTGGCTGAATTGGATCGCATGGGAGTGGACACTTATGCGATCCGATTCCAGTGCAGCAAAAAAAAGCGCATGCACCTTTTTTGTGCGAGTACAGTTTGCAAATGAAGGAGCTCAAATTGCACTGCAAGGAATCGCATGTGAATTTAACAGGCATGAAGTGTGATTCCTGACCGCATCACATCAGTTTACCCGCACCGCATCACTGTGAATCGGGGCTCAAGGTTTAAAATGACACTAAATTATATCCTTATTCTTCAAAAATATTCCATACATTCTCACTACTGACTACATTCTCTCCTCACTGATGTAACTTTAGCTCTCCGCACCCTGCTTTTCAGAGCTGAGAGTTCCCATGTAAGTTCTGTACTTTAAATGGGTGTAGGGGTAAGACCGTTATAGATAAACAGGTACAACTTATGTAGGATGATTTGTTTCATCTGGGACCAGTCACTTCACTGGGTATATGTAAGGGTTTTATGCCACTTTAAATAGTTTCTCACTGTGTTTTTTGTCCTCTGAGCTCCTGAACCTCTCCTTACTTCTGTTAGTTTGGAACAAGCAGCGCACATTAGTTGTTGTCGTGTGCACCGCTCTACTGCTCTAATCCTAAAAAGGCATTTGGAGAGGTAAGACTACATACTTGAATTAAAATATATTTTAGCCAGCATATAGTGTGACTTTAAAGTGGTCGTACACCCTGTACAACCACTTTTATCTACAGGTAAGCCTAGATTAAGGCTTACCTGTAGGTGCTGGAAATATCTCCAAAACCTCCATGGTTTAGGAGATATTTACAAAAAAGCCATGGGCCGATGACTATGGCGCATGCGTTGATGTCTATGGCGCATGCGCACCTTAGAAAGGGCACATCGTGCCGTTTCTAATAAGGGTCATGCCGTGAGTGACGTCACGCAACTCCAGCCAGTCACAGAGCCGGAGTTTGTGGCCCCCGGAAGGAAGAGGGGTAAAGATGGATGCTCGCTGCTAGTGGGGACAGCGGTGACATTGCAGGCTTCAGTTTCAGGTAAGTGACACATAATGGGCTACTGTGTGATGCATAGTAGCCTATTATGCTTTACCTTTCTGGTGAAATAAAGAGGAAGTAAAACCCACCAGGGTTTACTTCCCCTTTAGGTCACACAAGCACTTATGGTAGTGCCACTATATTAAAGCTGGACTCCAGGCAAATCGCTAAATACATGGAGGAAATACATATGGGAGCTGTGTATTTCTGTCCATCCAGTCCCAAAAATTTACACAGGTCTGCAACACAGCACAGGCAGGGTACCTTACACTTCAATAATACCTTGCAGTTCAGTATTACTTACAGATCTTGTCCACATCCACACCCTCATCTCTCTGCCAATCTGCTATCGTCTCCTATAAACATGTTCCTTGCACTCCAATACACCTGATTGGCTCCTTGTGCTGCTTCTTCCTCCCCCTCTGTGAGCTGTAAGTTGCTGACAAGTCAATTTCAGGTACTTTCATTACATGGCCTGTGAAATGTACCCATTCAGTAGCGCCCCCCCCCCCTTCTCCCGACCTTCATTAGTTATATGCTCATTTGGCTAAGGGGGAAAAGGATAGGCACAAAAATTTACATTTTTTCTCGCTCTCTTGGCAGCCAGTGTTATCCTATGTCACAAAAATAAAAATAAAAATATGTGCACACCCAGGGGTTATTTCCTCATTCCAGTTTATTGTAGAAAATAACAGCAACACAATAAAATGACTCTCAGACAAATGTCTAACCTCCACCACGTGGTCCTACCACCACCTATATATATGGCACCCCTCCCTCCTTCATGTGCAGGAACCCACTATGAAAATGCCAACCCTCTATTCCCTCTGTACTTCATGGGGCCACTATATACCTCCCCTTCAGAGCTGGAACCATAGAACTGTATAAACACCCCCTGATAAAGGTGGTACCCCTGATAAGCACCTATATCCAATCTAGGCAGAGATGGTATGGCATAGACATGTGCACTGCTGAAAAATTTGTTCGTTTTCGTATTAATTTCATTTGTTTTTTTGTTTTTTTTAGAAATGCGAAAATTTGGACATTCGGAATTGGGAAATTCAGAAATTCAAAAATTCATAAATTTGGAAATCTGAAAATAAGAAAGGAAAATCCAAAAAGTCTAAATAATAACTAGCTAATAATAACTATTAACCACTTAAGGACCGAGCCTCTTTCTGAGATTTGTTGTTTACAAGTTAAAAACTGTTTTTTTTTTGCTAGAAAATTACTTAGAACCCCTTTTTTCTAACACGCTAGAGAATAAAATGGCGGTTGTTGCAATACTTTCTGTCACACCGTATTTGCGCAGCGGTCTTACAAGCGCACTTTTTTTGGAAAAAATAAATTTTTTTGAATTATACTGTGAAAGATAATGTTATGCTGAGTAAATTGATACCCAACATGTAACGCTTCAAAATTGCGCCCACTCGTGGAATGGCGACAAACTTTTACCCTTAAAAATTTCCATAAGCGACGTATAAAAAACTTACAGGTTGCATGTTTTAAGTTACAGAGGAGGTCTAGAGCTAGAATTATTACTCTTGCTCTACTGATCGCGGCGATACCTCACATGTGTGGTTTGAACACCGTTTTCATATGCGGGCGCTACTCACGTATGCGTTCGGTTCTGCATGCGAGCTCGTTGGGATGGGGCGCGTTTAAAAAAAAAAAAAAATTATGATTTTTTTTACCTTTTTATTTTTTATTTTTACACTGTTTAAAAAAAAAATTGTCACTTTTATTCCTATTACAAGGAATTTAAACATCCCTTGTAATAGAAAAAAGCATAACAGGACCTCTTAAATATGAGATCTAGGGTCAAAAAGAGCTCAGATCTCATATTTACACTAAAATGCAAAAAAAAAAAAATTGTCATTTAAAAAAATTATTTAAAAAAAAATGACCCTTTAAGAGCTGTGGGCGGAAGTGAGGTTATGACGTCGCTTCCGCCCAGCAATTGTATGGAGACGGGTGGGGGCCATCTTCCCCCTCACTCGTCTCCATACCCAGCTGCTGAGAGGACGCGATCGCCTCTGCCGCTGAGGACAGCTCCGGAAAGTGGCAGAGGGCACCGAATTGCGACGGGGGGGCCCCCTCTCCCACCACCGATAAAAGTGATCTCGCAGCGAATCCGCTGCAGAGACTTATCTTGTAGCGGACCGCCCACTGAAGACAAGGATACCAGGGTTATGGCAGCTAGCTGCTGCCATAGCAACGATATCCTCCTTCAAACAGCCACCGTATAACGACGGCGGGCGGTCCGTAAGTGGTTAAATTATAGGTATTGGAATTTCCTTTCAAATTTGGCTGTTAGTGAACGTAACAAATACAAATTTATTTGAAGTTACGAATTATCCGAAATAAAGAATGCTGCATCTAAACAAATGGAACGTAACAAAATAATAATAAATAATACTTTTTTATTATTATTATCAATTTGTTACTTTCCATTCCATTAAATACGGCATTCGTTATTACGGATAATGTAATAATTACGGATAAAGTAACTACGGATAACAGGAAATTCCAATACCTATAATTTAATAGTTAGTAATAGTTAAATTATTATTAGTTAGTTAGTTATTTCAGATCTTAGAATTTTAGGGTTTTTGAATTTTCAGATTTTTATTCTTCGTGGATTTCCAAATTTTCGGATTTTCAAATTCCGAATTTCCGACATTTTGAATTTTCGATTTCCCGAATTTTCGGAAAAATTCAGAAATTCGGATAATTCCGAATTAACAAATATGTCTAAATTCGTTAGAAAAACAGATTCAGAACTAAACGAGTTGCACATGTCTAGTATAGAACCAGATAGCTCCCAGTACCCTGAATAGAAGGCTCTGCACCTTAAAACCGAATTGGGCGAATGCAGCAGCCTAAACTATGACAGGAGATTCTGGGAGACTGTCTGTCTGCTGGGTGACCACCTGTGTGGGACACCTTCTCGTTGTGTCATAGGACCCAGTCCCGAATAAATGGGTGATAGGAAGTCCCAGTGGTCCTGTCAAGAAGACCATAACAAGGGGTAAAGAATTGATGAATAATAGGAAAAGTCTCTGAGATGGAAATGCACCGCTGATCAAAACGCTAAAGACCACCTAAGGTTGAAACAGTAGGAGACTGTCCCCACATAACAAGTGCAGTCAATCAGAGTCATATGGGAGCATAGGTGATTACATTCGATCCGGCCAGTAATGGGTAGATCCCAGTACTCCGGGTACCCCATGTGAACTGCCGATGTGATCAATCATGTAATAAAAGGTGTACTCACTGTCCTGCTTCCTCAAATGACGACTTGTTATTGATGAGTGATCACGGTCCTCTGATGGTCCAAACCAACAGGTTATCCTATGCTGCCTGATGATCCTGTGATGTGGGCAGGCCCTTGCTGTCCTTGTGTCGGATACAGGACTTCTGGTCCTGCATTGTATGTGATAATGCCAGGGACCTGCAACCGGCCCGGATGGGCAGCAAAATGAAGCATTGTATATAATCTGATCTCTCTCCTGGTCCGGTCTATTTCACAACACGTACTTCTTTAGACTTTCTCTTTCTTAGAGCTTGCCAGGTGCTAGTTTGTGCATTAAAACGTATTTATCTTTGTTGCGCTACCCCCACAGGAGCCACTGGTAGATTGGTCCTATCCCCACCCCCCCCCAGAGCACACACAGCCAGGCACACATCATTTTCAGCATTCTTCCTCTGGCTCAAAAGATGAGTCTAGGGTTATTTTTTCTTTTTAGGGTTTTTACTAGAACAGTAACAAAGAGAGTATATACAAAATAAGTTGCGCTCATATAGCGTGAGTGATCACAAACGATAAAATAAAAGCAAAAATACTGGTGAAGTACAAAACGTAATAGTGAAGAGACAATGAGAGAACTCTTCATCAACAGAAGTGAAAAACAACAACAGTTGTTTAGAAAGAAGAGGTAGAGGGGGAGGTTGTCTCTTTGAATCGAAAAAACCCCACTCAGTATATGGGGACCCTTACCCAAACTAGTGGACCCCCTAAAGAGCAAGGTCATATGCGCCAGCAGATTCAACCCTCTGTGTGGTCTAATGATCCTCCGTATTCCTGGAGCCCTCCGGTTACAGCTGGAAGTCCTCCCAACTAGAAATAAAAAGTCCAGTCTGGGCAGCGCACTATGGCAGAAGTCACCAGTGCAGAAGGAGAAAGACACTTGTCATGTACCAGATAAGACCAGAACTGTGTGGACTGCAACAGAGGAAATCCAGATGTGTATAAGTGAAAATATAAATGATTTATTAAAGATAAATGAATAAATATGACACAACCACCTCCAATATCACTCAGTGCACCACAACCAATACAAAACAGAACCCCACAAATAATAATAATAACAGAACAAGTATAGTATATACAAGTAAGGGAAATACCGAGATCGTAAACAGAGCCAGGCCAGGGTCGTCAACAGGAGGTCAGCAGCTGGGGAAGGGAAACAGGACAAGAGAGGATGGATGGATCACAGGAGGGACGGGTCAGATACAAGGCTCAGGGTCCAGAGCAAGGAAACAGACAGGGAACAGGATCCACAGGTTCAGGAATCAGGTAATCAGGATGCAGGCTGCAGGTCAGGGCTCAAGAAAAATACCAGGGCAAGATGAGTGTGCACTTGCTGGGTATTTATACTGCAGCTGCTAATTAAGGTCAGGTGACACCTGTCAGCAGAGGGGAATACCTGCTCCATACTGCCAGGATTCCTCCGCTGGTGGACGCCAGTACTGCGACCCAAAGGTGACAGAATACCAGCAGGAAAAAGCTCTTCAGACAGCTCCAAACTGCCAGGAGACACCTGCTGGTGGACCTCAGTACTGCACGCCAAATGATCGATATTACCAGCAGAGGGGACCTTTCCTGACAGTACCCCCTCTTGAAGGAGCGACTTCTGGACGCTCCAACTAGCCATTGCTGGGGAAAGTCCATGGTGTCCAGCCGGGCAGCGGGCACCTCAAGCTGGGCAGCGGGCACTTCAAGCTGGGCAGAGGGCAGTGGCACATCAGGCTGGGTAGCAAACAGGAATACATCAGGTTGGGCAATGGACAGGAACACATCAGGCTGGGCAGCAGGCAGGAACTGACCAGGCTGGGCAGTGGGCAGGAACACACCAGGCTGGGCAGCAGGCAGGAACACACCAGGCTGGGCAGTGGGCAGGAGCACACCAGGCTGGGCAGTAGGCAGGAACACACCAGACTGGGCAGCAGACAGGAACACACCAGGCTGGGCAGCGGACAGGGGCACTTCAAGCTGGGCAGCAGGCACATCAAGCGGGGCAGCAGGCATGGGCACTTCAAGCTGGGCAGTAGGAACTTCAACCTGGGCAGCAGGCACTTCAAGCTGGGCAGCAGGCACATTAGGCTTGGCAGCAGGCACGGGCACTTCAAGCTGGGCAGCAGGCATGGGCACTTCAAGCTGGCCAGTAGGCACATCAAGTGGGGCAGCAGGCACATCAGGCTGGGCAGCAGGCACGGGCACTTCAAGCTGGGCACAGGCACTTCAAGCTGGGCAGCAGGCATGGGCACTTCAAGCTGGGCAACAGGCACATCAATCGGGGCAGCAGACACATCAGGCTGGGCAGCAGGCACGGGCACTTCAAGCTGGGCAGCAGGCACGGGCACTTCAAGCTGGGCAGCAGGCACATCAAGCTGGGCAGCAGGCATGGGCACAGGCTGAGCAGCAAGCATCGGGTCATCAGGCTGGGCAGCAAGCTTCGGGTCATCAGGCTGGGCAGCTAGCTTTGGGTCATCAGGCTGGGCAGCAAGCTTTGGGTCATCAGGCTGGGCAGCAAGCTTTGGGTCATCAGGCTGGGCAGCAAGCTTTGGGTCATCAGGCTAGGCAGCAAGCTTTGGGTCATCAGGCTAGGCAGCAAGCTTTGGGTCGTCAGGCTAGGCAGCAAGCTTTGGGTCATCAGGCTAGGCAGCAAGCTTTGGGTCGTCAGGCTGGGCAGCAAGCTTTGGGTCGTCAGGCTGGGCAGCAAGCTTTGGGTCGTCAGGCTGGAAGGCGGGCACATCAGGCTGGAGGGCGGGCACATCAGGCTGGAAAGTAGGCAATGGCACCACCGGCTGGAACACTGGCACCTCCAGCTGGAACACCTCAGGCTGGAACACTGGCACCTCAGGCTGGAACTCCTCAGGCTGGAACACTGGCACCTCAGGCTGGAACACTGGCGCCACAAGCTGGAACACTGGCCCCTCAGGCTGGAAGGCGGGTACCAGGACATCAGGCTGGAAAGCAGACATCAGGACATCGGATTGGATAACAGGCACTGGTACGTCAGACTGGATAACAGGCACTGGGACGTCAGACTGGATAGCAAGCACTGGGACGTCAGACTGGATAGCAAGCACTGGGACGTCAGACTGGATTGGATTAGCTGGTGTGGAGGCAGGTTGGGTTACTGGCAGGATCATCTTGGTTGGAAAAAAATCGTTTTTTCTTGGGTTTAGTCACTGAGGCTCTGTAAGTGGGGGGTGCAGCAGACTGGAAAGGAGGATTGGGATATGGTGGAGAAGAGATAACAGTAGCTGGGGGAAGTTTTTGTGGATTAGTAGGCAGCTAAGAAGAGGCAGGTGGGTTGAATGCAGGATGGGTACAGGGAGCAGAGACTGGATATGAGTATCTGGTTGGGAGCAATATATACTGAGTTGCAACTGAGTTTGGCATGGGTGATGGAGAGACAGACTTGTGGGCAGGTAGGTGTCTGATGGCAGAGGTGGTTTGTTGTGGATTGGTTGGGGCTGGTTGTAACATATCAAACCATACTAAGAGTATGGGTTGGACAAAGGACGGATCACATTCTGCCTGTCTAACAAGGGTCTGTGCTGAGTGAATACACTCCAAAAGCTTCTGCTGAGAACAGATGGAATAGTGCTCAAAAAAGCATGCAGAATCATCCTCTAACAGCCACAGCAGAGACTCCACCTGATCAGCACTGAAAGGGGGAGAAAAATCATCACTGGTGTTAGGAACACAGGACAGGGCTAGCTCAGCACATATTTGGATCAAAGGCTGCACATCACCAAACAACATACAGCCCTGGTCAACCAGGGAGTGAGCCAAACGGATGAGCTCAAGTAGCTGGTCATTGGTCCACTCTTTTAGTGACTAGCAGAGATACTCGCCACTTTCTGACGCCAGCAGAGCATAATATGGGATCACATCGGGATTCATTCCAGCAAAGCCAGCAGAACCAAGATGGTTCCTCTATGCAGCCACCTCTGGTCAGGGATGGCCCGGTATTCTGTCATGTACCAGATAAGACCAGAACTGTGTGGACTGCAACAGAGGAAATCCAGACGTGTATAAGTGAAAATATAAATGATTTATTAAAGATAAATGAATAAATATAACACAACCACCTCCAATATCACTCAGTGCACCACAACCAATACAAAACAGATCCCCACAAATAATAATAATAACAGAACAAGTATATACAAGTAAGGGAAATACAGAGATCGTAAACAGAGCTAGGCCAGGGTCGTGAATAGGAGGTCAGCAGCTGGGGAAGGGAAACAAGCAGGACAAGAGAGGATGGATGGATCACAGGAGGGACGGGTCAGATACAAGGCTCAGGGTCAGAGCAAGGAAACAGACAGGGAACAGGATCCACAGGTTCAGGAATCAGGTTTCAGGAATCAGGTAATCAGGATGCAGGCTGCAGGTCAGGGCTCAAGGAAAATACCAGGGCAAGATGAGTGTGCACTTGCCAGTGTCTTGCCGAGAATGTTCCCTCGGCGGATAAGTTCCCCCCTGTACTGTGCAGGCGCAGCGCCTGCGCAGTACGGACTACTGCTAGCCGCCGGAGATAGCCCAAGCTCAAACGCTTCAATCAGCTGTACACGGCGCCTGCACTCTGGGTCCAGGTTCCTTCCCCACCATCCAAGTGGACCTAGAGGGGGAATCTAAAAGAGCCGAGCGAAGCGAGGCCGTGCCCGAAGCGTGGCTTCTTACAGGCGCCGTGTACAGCTGATTTTCAGCTATTCCGCTTCAGCTATTTCCGCCGGATCCTACTGCGCAGGCTCAGCGCCTGCGCAGTAGAGGGGGGAACTTAGCCGCTGAACGGAACTTTCTCGGCAGAACACCGGGTATTTATACTGCAGCTGCTAATTAAGGTCAGGTGACACCTGTCTGCAGAGGGTATTACCTGCTCCATACTGCCAGGATTCCTCCGCTGGTGGACGCCAGTACTGCGGCCCAAAGGTGACAGAATACCAGCAGGAAAAAGCTCTTCAGACAGCTCCAAACTGCCAGGAGACACCTGCTGGTGGACCTCAGTACTGCATGCCAAATGATTGATATTACCAGCGGAGGGGACCTTTCCTGACAACATTCCAATAGTGTAGTAACGTTAAAAAATAGATAGCCTTTATTGCTAAAAAAAGCAAGCAGATACAACCGCATAAGAAATTTAAAACAGCCGGCAAGCTTAATAAAAAACACACCCGTACTTCTGGGGTCACGTGGGGCGTAATGACGTCAGCGCGTAGCACCGCCCTACATGTTTCATCATACGTGACGTCTTCCTGGGGCAAAGATAGGGATGGAGTGCATGGGTTACTCTGGAACTGTACAACTTGAAGACAGCTTGACTTCTGGCTTCTAATTCAGGCTGTATTGCACAGCCTTTGGCTGCACTGCACTCTCCTGGCTGCACTTCACAACTCCTGGCTGTTTTGCGCAACTACTGGCTGTACTAGGCTTGCAAAAGAAATATCCTGCAGGATTCCTTCCACTGACCTGTACTCCCTTAGGAGATCAAAGCACCCCACTGTCACTTCTCCTGTTAAAAGGAGGAGGAGGGTCAATTACTCACTCAGCCACAGGATGGTTGGATTTCTATTCCACCAACTTCCTTCTGGCTCAGCTCAGTCTCGGGACAATCGTTCTTCGGTAGACCTCCCAGCTAAGCCTAGCTGGGATTTTGATGTCTTCACAAGGGCTCCTCCAGCTTCTTCTGCCCCAGGGGCAAAGCCCCTGCACAGGAGTCTCCTCCTGCAGGACTGGACCCAAGAGCTCTGCACTCTGCTGGCTAATTATGGGCTCTCTCTCCACTTTCTGGGCACACCTCCATCAGGATTGGTTGGATTTCCATAAAAATTCAGGCTGCCTGTTCTGCTCTCCTTCCCACCCTGCTTCCAGAACACTCTAGAAGAGGGGCGAGTAGCAGAACAGCAGCCTGTGAAACACTGAACAGTCCTAAGCAATCAACCACTGCTCCACTGATTACAGAGGAACTAAACTAAATTTACCTAGCAGCCTGCTCTAAATGAGGATGGTTCTACGCCTTCTCACTAGGGAGAACTTGGGCCAACTTAGAATGGATTCTGACCTTGTCTCTTTGTTGGATAAACCCTGCCGCTGTCTTATTGCCAACTTTACCCTCAGCCTCAAAATTCCACCTGATAACAATCCATTTATTGCATGGATCAATGAACAATCTGCTCCAGTGTAGCCCTCAAACATATGAGAAAAAACAAAGTACCCAGTTCCTTTACAGAGAGCCTCCTCTGGAGCCTTTTTCTCTTCATTAATTGGGTACACAATGTGCTCCTTTCCCCACCCGTTGATATTTAAATGGCAAGTCAGCCACACAGCTTTGAGAGTTTATATTTAGCTGCCTGATAAACATAATTCATTAGCACGATCCCTTTGAGAGCAAGAAGGAAGAAATAGGACTGATTAGTGGCAGGTAGAAATTCAGGTTTGGAAGAGGTAGGTAAGAACAGCCGCTGGGGAACTGATGAAAAGGAGCTGTCAAGAGAGAGGAGAGTAAAAGGCAGCTTGGCAAGAAACACTTGAATTTCAAGACTCGAGAAACACAACTTTTGTGTACAGTCCCCCAAGGTCTTAAAGTGAAAATGTAATTACTCATAGCAAAGTAACAGAGTTGCTGCACAGTAGGATCCATAAAATACAAGCTCCTACATTCACTACACCCCTTTTCAGTAACAAAATTCAGCATTGGTGTGTAGGCAAGGGTTAGTACCCCTTTTATAGAAACTTCTTTTTGGGATGGGTACAGTGTGTGGGGCTAGTCTCTCGATATATATAATCAGGGACCAGAAGAACTTTAGTGCAGAGGTTGATGGGAAATGGTTGCCTACAGAATACCATTATGTAAGGTTGCAGCCCAAGGAAGTTTGCCCTTAGGGTAGGCACTGTATAGTAGGGTTGCCACCTCATCCCTTTAAACCTCAACACATATGAATTACACAGGTTCTGAGGCTAATTTCATGCAGATAAGGCACCAAGTGATTTTAATTACCACCTTAATCAGCCACAGAACCTGTGTAATTATTATGTGTTTGGTTTAAAAGGGATGATGTGGCAACCCCATATAGAACCCATCTAAGGGAGCCTACAGTGAGAGATCTGGAAGCACTGGTCGGCTTCCTCGTGTTACCCTTGGTTCACACTTGTGCCGGTTTGTGGCCTCTGTTTGCCCTTGCCTGCATTTCCCCCCAAAAATGGTGCTTGCACCTTTTTAAAAAAGTGGCTGCAGAGAAATCACATGTTGCTTTTGCACTATGCAATTTCCCTGCGGTACCCGCACATGCTGCGGGTTGAGATGTGTGGGGATGCCAATAAGAATGAATGCAGCCCCACGTGTCTCTAAAGAACGTCTTGGCTGTGGGTGGTTATTCCAGCAACCAACCCGCACAGTGTGAACCTAGCCTTAAAGTTGAATTTGAGCTGTAGAGTGTTGCTGATGTCAAGTGCAAAGAGGCAGAAGCGTGTAGGCAGGTGCAGTCTGTGCTCCCCTCTGTAGGTGGTGCTTAATTTTAGCTGCAATACATAAGGGAAGGAAGTTTGAGAAGAACTTGATTCCTCTATGACTTCCTGGGTCATCAGCAGAGCAGCTGTCTGATTGAACGCTGGTGCCCTGTGTGACCCCCACAGCCATCTTGGTCGAGGGCAGTGCCTATTTAAGGCACGGCCCCCCTGGACTTGGTGCACATTCTGTGAGTGGTTTGCGCAAAGACAGGTTCCCTATCTGTCGGACAGAATCTAGTGTTAGGGATAGGTTCTGGAGGAGTAGGGATAGTCCAGGGACTACGCTACTCTCCGCTTAGGAAGCCTCCCAGTTAGATCGAACCAGCCAGGCCGCATTCCCGCTCTCATTGCAGTTGGCATCAAGTCCAGATAAAGTTTGTTGCTACAGACTATTGTTGCTACAGACTCCGTGAGTGGCTCTGGATGGTTGTGCTCACCCACTGGTTATTTTCTGCAATTACTTTTTTTTAAATTCTTTTTATTAAGTTTTATGCATGAAACACAACACCTGAGACAACTGCCTCAATGGCCACGCAGGGCCCAACAATAATAGTACATATTAAAATATTCCTAAACAAACATGGTCCAACTGACTAACAACCTTACAATAGACCCAATCTCCCCCCCCCCCCCCCCCACAACTACACCAGCTCAGACCAGAACCTTGGAATTTAGTTCACTTCCAATAGAATATGCATCATATATGAAAATGAGGATCAATAACGACCTTTAACTATATAAAAATGTTCTACCAAGTGAGATCTTAAAGCGGAGTTCCACACAGAAATGGAACTTCCGCTGATCGGATTCCTCCCCCCCCCCCCCTCTGTTGTCACATTTGGCACCTTTCAGGGTGGGGCAGATTCCTGTCAAATTCAGGTATTTGCTCCCACTTCCGACGAAAGAGCGCCTCACATTGCTCCCCCCCCCCACTGTCTTCTGGCAGGCACACAGGTCCTAGCGGACAGCAGGGACCATTGAGAACGCACAGCGCGACTCGCGCATGCGCAGTAGGGAACCAGGAGTGAAGCTGAAAGTTTTCACTGCCTGGTTCCCTCACCAGGAAAGGTGGCGGCAGCACCCATGAGTCGATCCAAAGATTGGCTTCGGGTGCCAACATTGCGGGCTCCCTGGACAGGTAAGTGTCCATATTTAACAATTCGCAGCTACAGTATTTGTAGCTGCTGACTTTTAATTTTTTTTTCCCAGGCAGAACTCCGCTTTAACATATTAAACACTGGGATACTGGAACCATAATATTTGATTTTACCCCCAATTCTTAAAGGTTGGCAATATCTGTATACTAGTAATTCCAGTAATGGATTTTAACCACTTCAGCCCCGGAAGGATTTGCCCCCTTAATGACCAGGCCATTTTTTGCGATACAGCACTGCGTCGCTTTAACTGACAATTGCGTGGTCGTGCAACACTGTACCCAAACAAAATTGATGTCCTTTTTTTTCCCCACAGATAGAGCTTTCTTTTGATGGTATTTGATCACCTCTGCGGTTTTTATTTTTTGCGCTATAAACAAACAAATAGCGACAATTTAAAAAAATATATATATATTTTTTTACTTTTTGCTATAATACACATCCCAAAAATAAAAAAATCGCAATAGGCATATATTGATTTGTTTGCGCAAAAATTATAGCGTCTACAAAATAGGGAAAAATTTATGGCATTTATATGATTTTTAAAATTTTTTTTTACTGGTAATGTCAGCGATCTGCGATTTTTAGCAAGACTGCAACATTGCGGCAGATCGGACACTTTTTACACTTTTATTTTGGATCAGTGACATTTATACAGCGATCAGTGTTAAAAATAGCCACTGATTACTGTATAAATGTCACTGGCAAGGAAGGGGTTAACACTAGGGGGCACTCAAGGGGTTAAATGTGTTCCCTGGGTGTGTTCTAACTGAAGGGGGGATGGGCTGCCAGGGACATGACAGAGATCACTGTTCTCGATCATTGGGAACAGTAGATCTCTGACATGTGAGGTGTCAGAACAGGGAATCGCCTTGCTTACAAAGGCAGCTCCCCCTTCTGCTTCTGTAATAGGCAATCGCGGGTCGCCAGCAGACATTGAGTCCGCCCAATCCACGGGCACGCTCCTGCAGCGGGCACGCGCCGCCACACAGCTATGGTGATCTTCACAGGATAGCCAACCTGCCGCCGTATAACGACGGCAGCTGGTCGGCAAGTGGTTAAAAGACAACTGACCACACTAACTGTGACATCTGAGTTATACCAGGCTTGCCATACTTTATCAAATTTTTTGCCACATCCTCTGGATACATAGGTCGCCTTGTAGTAAGACATCATAGAATTCACCAGGCCCTTCAAAAAGGACAGGCTAGGGGCACCCGCCTTCCTCCAATGTAATAGTATGGTCTGATCAGTGCCCATCTGCAGTCTTGCCCATAACTATAGCATGATCAGTGCCCATCTGCAGCCTTGCCCATCATTGCAGCCTGATCAGTGCCCATCTGCAGCCTTGCCCATCATTGCAGCCTGATCAGTGCCCATCTGCAGCCTTGCCCATCACTGCAGTCTGATCAGTGCCCATCTGCAGCCTTGCCCATCATTGCAGTCTGATCAGTGCCCATCTGCAGCCTTGCCCATCATTGCAGTCTGATCAGTGCCCATCTGCAGCCTTGCCCATCATTGCAGTCTGATCAGTGCCCATCACAGCCTTATCAGTACGCACCTGCAGTCTTGTAGAGCCGGATCACCTGTGTACTCGACTCTGCTCGCAGTCACGCCCAGTCCCACCCCTTGGCCCGACTCCTATGATGGATGTAGCACCGGTCCAATGGTGGGATGTCAATGCTAGGAGGGCGAGCCAAGTACACAGGAGCTCGCGGCTCTGTCTATTTCGGCGGCACTCGCTCCCCCCTTCCCCTCCGAGGCCCTATATCAGTGAATAACACACACACGATTTCCCCCTGATTTTAAGGGGGTAAAAGTGCGTGTTATATGTCAATAAATACAGTACTTATGTACAGCTGATTTTTTTTTCAGTTTTTATTTTTAATAAATTTGCAAAGATTTCAAACAAACTTTTTTTGGTCATTATGGGGTATTGTATGTAGAATTTTAGGAAAATAATTAAGTGAATCCATTTTGGAATAAGGCTGTAAAATAACAAAATGTGGAAAAAGTGAAGCGCTGTGAATACTTTCGGGGTGCACTGTACCTGCAGCAGAGAAAGATTAGACCCCCCCCCCCCTTTTTGCCAGACAGGGCTGTGCTGTGTGTCAGAGCTGTGTAAGTGTCAGAATTACATAGACAGAAATACAAATACTTTTGGCAGGTAAATCAGTTCTTCCAGATGTACTTCATCTGTGTGTTGAGGTGTCTGAATAGAAAATATCATTAAGTGCAGTGAAAACAAATAAGTTACAGCTAACAGGCTGTAATGATAAAAAAGGCAAATCTGGTAGGGGTGAGATGAATAGTCATCCAGTGTTTATCTCGCAGGTAATGAAGTTGATTAGTGATTGCACAGATCTCTGCTAGGATACCAGATAACAGGGAGAGAATCTGGGCCAAGTACACACACAAACAAGAAATCACACCAATGGACCTATCATAAACAAACATATCACCCACACAGTACATGCTGGGGCCAACTATAGACATCAGATGATGGTTGTTCTTGCGTCTATGATCCATATAATATTAAATATGGTACAGATGGCTGTTCTACAAACGTGCACATTTGCATCAGGAGAAAATGTACAGTATGTTTGTGCACGACAGGAAGGGAGATCACTCCTGTTCTGTTTCAAATGCTGCTTTATGGATTGAAATACCTACTTAGACCTAGTTTGTCCAGACAGTATGGTTATCTGCTGACTTGGCAACATCCACAGAAAGCTTCACTCTTCAATAAGACACAGAAGTTGAATCCAATGCAATTTTACTTCAGCTAGTTGCAGTACAGAGGAGGCTTTTTGGGTCTTTAGAAGTGTTGCGCTTACCCTTGATAGGGACGCTGAGAATATACCCAGGTATCTCATAATGGTACTGATAAATCAGGGGTGCTCCAGCCTCCAGATGAGCAGAGACAAGGAGGAAGACAAAAAAAAAGGGGGATTAAAAGCCATGAGAGAGATTCTTCTAATGCCTCATACACATGATCGAACTTTCCGACAACAAAACCGTGGAATTTTGTTCGAAGGGTGTTGGCTCCGACTTGTCTTGCATACACGCAGTCACACAAATGTTGGCCAACAATTAGGAACGTAGTGGCGTACAAGACGTATGTGATATCCCCACCACGAACGCTAGTTTTACAGGACTGAGCACTTCCGGCTCGTCCTTGATTCCGAGCATGCGTGTTTGTTCTTTGGACTTTTGTCCGACGGACTTGTTTACACACAATCGGAAAGTCCGACAACACGCATTTGTTGTCGGAAAATTTGAGAGCATGCTAGCCAACATTTGTTGGCGGAAAGTCGGACAACAAATGTCCAATGGAGCATACACGAGGTCGGGCTTACCGCCAACAAGCTCACATCCAACATTTCCCGTCGGAAAATCCGATCCTGTGTACGCGGCATTAGGGTTGTATTCTGTTGAACATATGTGAAAAATAAGTCAAAAAGTGTAGTAGGCATATACTCATATTCATAAGGATGCTGGATACCCATTCTAGGGTCAAGCAACCTATTTTAGCACATGTGGAGTATATGAATGTCTCCACACAAAGTGTGGGTGGTCACACTCAATGCTCATCTGGGTTTTCTGGAAATTCTTGCACCATGCTAGGTTGCGATCAGATCCAATGAACAACGATAGATTTAATAGGGCCCCAAAATGGAACCAGTGTGTGGTCAACAGAGCCGCCCATTCAATAAAAAGGTGCTTCTAAGTGGATTCCTCAGAAAGGTTGGTATTTATTGATCATGAAATCAGATTAAAACACCATCAGCACGTTTTGTGGTTTATTGGTCACTTAATCAGGAAAAGGTGTAGAGTACACTTTTATGCGAGGGAAGAAAAATCCACTTGGAAGCACCTTTTAATTGAATGGGGACCTCTGCTGACCACACACTGGTTCCATTTTGGGGCCTTATTCTATCTACTATAATGGTACTGAGGCTGACAGGCACAAGCACAGTTTCATGCACACTAATGCCGCGTACACACGAGCGGACTTTCCGGCATACTTGGTCCGGCGGACCAGAGTGTGCCGGACAATCCGCCCGTGTGTGGGCGGCGGCGGACTTTTCCGGCGGACTTCTTCCCAAAAGCCCGCCGGACCTAGATTTTAAACATGTTTTAAATCTTTCCGTCGGACTCAGTTTCGGGCGGAAAGTCCGCTCGTGTGTGTGCTGGTCCGACGGAAAGCCCGCTCGTGTGTAGGCTGGTCCGACAGACCAAATACGACACGAGGGGATGGTATTGCATCTCGCGCTCGCTGCAATAGGAAAAACAAATCTTCCTATTGCGGCGAGCGCGGGGCATACCAGGCCCTTAGGTCTGGTATGGATTATAAAGGGGAACCCCGCTACGCCGAAAAAACGGCGTGGGGCCCCCCCTAAAATCCATACCAGACCTCGATCCGAGCACGCAGCCTGGCCGGTCAGGAAAGGGGGTGGGGACGAGCGAGCGCCCCCCCCCCCTCCTGAACCGTACCAGGCCACATGCCCTCAACATGGGGGGTGGGTGCTTTGGGGGAGGGGGGCGCCCTGCCCCATGTTGATGAGGACAAGGGCCTCTTCCCGACAACCCTGGCCGTTGGTTGTCGGGGTCTGCGGGCGGGGACTTATCGGAATCTGGGAGCCCCCTTTAATAAGGGGGCCCCCAGATCCCGGCCCCCCACCCTATGTAAATGAGTATGGGGTACATGGTACCCCTACCCATTTACCTAGGAAAAAAGTGTAAGTAATAAAACACACTACACAGGTTTTTAAAATATTTTATTAAACAGCTCCGGGGGGGGGATCTTCCTCCGGCTTCGGGGGTCTTCTTCCGGCTTCGGGGGTCCCTCCGCTTCATCTTCTCCCGGCGTCCGGTTGGTTCTTCTCCGCTCTCCGGCCTCCTCTCCCGGTGTCGCAGGTCTTCGGCCGGCCCCTCCGCTCTCTTCATGTAGCTCTATTGCGAGCGGAGGTCCGGACTTCTGGGCTTCTTGGCTTCTTGGCTTCTTGGCTTCTCTTCTCTTCTCTTCCCCCAGATGTTGACACGACGCTCTCTCCGGCTGGACTGGTCTCTGAGGGCTGCGTTGTGACTTATATAGGCGGAGACCCCGCCCCCATAGTCGACCACGCCCCCTAAAACGTCACAGTCCCAGCATGCCCAAGGACTGTGACATCATATGGGGGCGGGGTCTCCGCCTATATAAGTCACAACGCAGCCCTCAGAGACCAGTCCAGCCGGAGAGAGCGTCGTGTCAACATCTGGGGGAAGAGAAGAGAAGAGAAGCCAAGAAGCCAAGAAGCCAAGAAGCCAAGAAGCCCAGAAGTCCGGACCTCCGCTCGCAATAGAGCTACATGAAGAGAGCGGAGGGGCCGGCCGAAGACCTGCGACACCGGGAGAAGAGGCCGGAGAGCGGAGAAGAACCAACCGGACGCCGGGAGAAGATGAAGCGGAGGGACCCCCGAAGCCGGAAGAAGACCCCCGAAGCCGGAGGAAGATCCCCCCCCCGGAGCTGTTTAATAAAATATTTTAAAAACCTGTGTAGTGTGTTTTATTACTTACACTTTTTTCCTAGGTAAATGGGTAGGGGTACCATGTACCCCATACTCATTTACATAGGGTGGGGGGCCGGGATCTGGGGGCCCCCTTATTAAAGGGGGCTCCCAGATTCCGATAAGCCCCCGCCCGCAGACCCCGACAACCAACGGCCAGGGTTGTCGGGAAGAGGCCCTTGTCCTCATCAACATGGGGACAAGGTGCTTTGGGGGGGGGGCGCAGGGCGCCCCCCTCCCCCAAAGCACCCACCCCCCATGTTGAGGGCATGCGGCCTGGTACGGTTCAGGAGGGGGGGGGGCGCTCGCTCGTCCCCACCCCCTTTCCTGACCGGCCAGGCTGCGTGCTCGGATCGGGGTCTGGTATGGATTTTAGGGGGACCCCACGCCGTTTTTTCGGCGTAGCGGGGTTCCCCTTTATAATCCATACCAGACCTAAGGGCCTGGTATGCCCCGCGACGGGGCTAGCAAGGTGTCAATCTCGCCGATAAAAGCGGCAAGATTGACATCCTTTTCTAGTCCCGTCGCACCTGAGTCACGTTCAAAATGAACGGACTTGTCCGTGTGTGGGCAAGTCCGTTCATTCTGAAAGTCCGCCGGAACTCCGGCGAAAGTCCGTCGGAAAGACGGGCGGACTTAGCCCGCCGGAAAGTCCCGGCGTGTGTGGGCAAGTCCGTCCGTTTTAAAGTCCGGCGCACCTGGCGGACAAAGTCCGTCGGAAAGTGTGCCGGACCAAGTAGGATAGAAAGTCCGCTCGTGTGTACGCGGCATTACAATTCAGTCTCAGTCTAGGGGGTGTCTTTTTAGGTTTATTGCTATAGAACTTGAACAAGAGAGGGGTTTGGGGTCACAGGATACACCAAAATGCAATTAGCAATCAATGGGAGGACAAACTTCTTAGAAAAAAAAACATCCTTACAGGAGCAGCACACACTACTGTCCCAAATCAGATCTTACTCAAAGTCTCAGGAGCTGTCTACCACCCAGCATCCACAGGTAGATCCTAATTGAGGGAGATAAAATATTCTTCACCAGACTAAGACTTTAGGACAGTGCCCTCCAGCAAAAAGTTCATTAGCAATTTTCTCCAAGCCCTCTGCCCAGCTCCCCCCAGACGGCAATCCCTTGCCTTATGATACCCAAGGAAGAACTAAAACCCTTCCTGGAAAAGAAAGAATGATCTGCTCAGACATTTATCACCTCCCCAGTCACCTTCTGGATGCCTCCTTCCAGAGAATGGCTGGAGCATGATAAATATTCATATATGCTATTTGAATCATTCTGGAAGCTTCTTCCAGAAGCAGGTGAGTGAAATCAAACACCCAGAGAAATCAAACACCCAGCTCAGGAAACCCTGAACAGACAAAACAATCAACTGCTGCACCACTAATTACAGTGAATCCAAAAACTAAACTTAACCTAGCAGCCTAACTAGAAGAGGGTGCAACAGAAGATTTACTAAAACGGGAGAGTGCAAAATCTGGTGCAGCTGTGCAAGGTAGCCAATCAGCTTCTAACTACAGCTTGTTCAATTAAAGTGATTGTAAGGGTTGTTTTTTTTTTTGTTTTTTAAATAACAAACATATCATACTTACCTACACTGTGCAGCTCATTTTGCACAGGGTTTCCCCCGAACCTCGTTTTCTAG
This sequence comes from Aquarana catesbeiana, assembly GCF_042186555.1. Taxonomy (NCBI): domain Eukaryota; kingdom Metazoa; phylum Chordata; class Amphibia; order Anura; family Ranidae; genus Aquarana; species Aquarana catesbeiana. The sequence goes on along the minus strand of NC_133334.1, from coordinate 48,985,734 downwards.
GATCCCCCAGCGGCTCTCGCTGCTCCTCCCCACATCAGATAATCCCCTAGGAGAAGCGCTCTCCTGGGGGGTTACATTGCAGGCGTGATACCGAGTCCGGCTTTTGCGTTCATAGACACGAATGCCTGATTCGGCCCCGCCCCCCAGCGCTTGCATCAATGGATTTGATTGACAGCAGTGGGAGCCAATGGCAGCGCTGCTATCAATCTATCCAATCAAGAGTCGGGACCCTGTGGAGAGAGGGAGAGCGCGTCTCCGCCAACAGAAATATTGGGCTCAGATAAGTAAAATGGGGGGCCGGTCACTGCCAGGTGTTTTTTTACCTTAATGCATAGGATGCATTAAGATGAAAAAACATGAGGGTTTACAGCCCCTTTAAGCTTTGAAAAAAAAAAAAAAAAAAAACCCTGGAAGCTGAATGGTTTCTATGCAGAGCTGCACCAGATTTTGCACTCTGCAGTTTTAGTAAATCAACCCCAATGACTTTCTTGAGCCCTGTCTCTGAGTAACTAAAACTGACTGAACATAGAAGAAGTCGGGTTCTAGCTTAGGACTATAGTTCAGAGTATTGCAATAAGCGCTGGAAGCTTCTTGGATGCAGTAATACGGCTTTACTTTCATGGAGAAATATATTACATGTCTTACAGCATGGAGAAACATGAACAGGAAGCAGGAGTATACAAGTACATGCACCTAGATAGACAATACATCCTGTTATATAATAGAAAACACAAACTATGCATTATAATACTACAGCGCCACCTGCTGCATAGATAGGTATAATGCATACAGTATTGTCAGTTTATTAACAACTTTACATTACATGCTGTTCTTTTCCAACAAATACTAAATTAACTGACCATAAAAAGTAGGGAAGGGTAGAGGAAAATACCAAAATCACATTGGTAAACAAGTTGCAGCAGCCCCAAACTGCCACTAGATGTCAGCATACTACAAAAAAACGATACCCTCATGCAGTTCAATACAAGACATAAAAAATACATGAATGTGGGGCAGAGCAACTCTGATAATACCATACCTCCCAACTTTTTGAGATGGGAATGAGGGACACCTATCAGCAAAAGTATGCAGGCATAGGACACACCCCTTGCCACGCCCCCTTAAAGGAGCATTGTACAAAAAACAAGATTGGTTTAAACCACAAGTGCTTTTTTTTTACCACTACTATTCCTTTATATTGGCTTTTGGAATTTACAAATGCAGCAATTTAGAAATCAGATGAAAGGTTTAGCACTGGAAAACACTTTTTGATAAATAAAAAGTGCATTTTATATACACCTATATGGATCAGACCAAAATGAGGGACAACTGAGGAGGAATGAGGGATAGAGGGACATTGCTCCAAATCAGGGACAGTCCCTCGAAATCAGGGACAGTTGGGAGCTATGTAATACTTCTATGTTTCTAATGGGTAAGATACAATCACAAACACCTCACCCTCCAAAAATGCTCAACAACGAAACGTCTGCCAAGACATATACCCTAAAGACATAAGATCAATGTCTGATCCAACCACAGACCAACACAAGTAGAAGAAATCACAGGATCCATTATGATACTTTGCCTACAGTGATCCTTCTGCCTTCTTCAATAAAGGGTAAAAGATTAGTATCTGTTCAAAGTGAGATTTACCAACAAATTACAAATCTTCGGACTTCCTGAGTACAGAAATCGACCAATAACAGCAAGGGGTGCTGTTCAATTGTCTGGAATGTGACAATTTTCTTTAATACCTGTGAGCTCCATATATATAGCTCACAATTTGTCTTATAGCTAAACATATGTTGTAGGCAAATTATGCTTTGTAAATATTTGTTGTTCCCCTCAGCCCTGATGAAGAGAGGCAAGAAACCCCCAAATTGTGTTGGCTATTACTATGACTTTTTATTGTGGCAAATAAAGACATACAAGGCTTAATAAACACCTGCGGGGCTCTTATGCTTTGAACTTTTCTATGTGCCGATTCTCTGAAAGCCTAGATAATTTTTTGCATATTAATTCTAACTGATCTTTGCAACTGTGGACGGGGTAGGAAAAAGTAATCTGCCTACATACTTGTTAAAAATGTTAAAAGATGTCCCTATTTGTCATCTCAGAAAATTGAGAGGTATGACAGAAAGGGTAAGTTGCTGTCTCTGTGGTTAGAGGGCCCAAGCATAAGGGATTTATCAAACTATGGTCCATTTGGTATATTTTGGTTCCTTGGCAGGCTACTTTGACCTACTAATGTGTTCTGAGCCACTTGGCTATGGCAGAGTGAGGGTCATTGCAGCAAAACAGGCCAAATGCTATCTACAGCCTGCAATCATGGTGGTCCAGTCATGAGCAGAACACTGGCAGTACCAACACAGTGCATTGGAATTTTTTCTATTCTGCATTCAACAGTCTAAATAAGTAGTGGCTAAATGGTTAGCACTTCTGCCTAGCATCACTGGGGTCATTGGTTCACAATCCCAACAACGGGAACACACCCCTGGAGTTTGCGTGTTCTCTCTGTGCCTGTATGGGTTTTCTCTGACACGCCACGACATGCTCGTAGATTAATTTGCTCTAGTATGTGTATGACTATGAGTTAGGGACTTTAGATTGTAAGCTTGGGCAGTGACTGATGTGAATGTACAATATATATGTAAAGTGCTGCATATATTGATGGCACTATATGAGTACCTGTAATAAGCCCTTATTGCTTCATTTTCTCAATTTCCATTTGTTTTGCTATTACTTTATGTACTGACTTTCAAGTCAACCATTTTTTATATTCCCTTTTTAGCTTATCTTACCCTCTGTAGGCTAGGAGGGGAGCCACTGCACACATCGTGAGGCCTCGCACACTGTGGTTCCAGGACAGGCCCCTAGGACCAGTTCTGTTCCACGGTGGGCCCTAAGATAGGGACCCAACCACTCGTCACGGTACATCAAGACCACACTACCTATGAGACCTCTGTCCCTGGCCACCACTACTTCCACTAACGAACTGCCTGCTCCTCCTTCCCATCACTTGACTCACTTCTGCACCCTAAAGTTGTACATATTATTGCCTAAATATGTTCACTGTAAATTAATTTCACAAAAATCAGACCAGACGTTTCACACAACCAATACTTTCTTAACTTTTGCTTTGACATCCTATACAAACAGTTCTTAATACTTTCCAACAAAACAAATACTGTAGCTGCTGACTTTAAATATTAGGACACTTACCTGTCCAGGAATCCAGTGATGTTTGCACCCCAGCCGATTTTTCCATCGGCTCTCGGGTGCTGCCGCCGCCATTGCTTCTCAGGGAGACCGGCAGTGCAGCCTTGTGGCTTCACAGCCGGTTCCCTACTGTGCATGTGCAAAGCACGCTGTGCTTTCTCAATGGCCTGGCGGCAGGGGAAGGAGGAGGAGGGACCAAACTGGAGGGTGATCTCACCGCAGTGAGATTACCCGGAAGTGGGAGTTGGTACCTGTCAAAACCAGGTACCTGCTCCTCCCCCCAAAAGGTGCCAAATGGGTTAGACAGATAAGCAGAGCTTCCCCTTTTGGGTGGAGTTATGCTTTAACATCCACATGGTAGAACATTTAGATTTCTTCTTTCTTAAATGCTGTGGTGCAAAGGCACATTGGAAGCGAATAAAAAATAATTTATCAAGAGATAAAAAAAAGCAGCAACTAAGCATTTCGAAATACTTATTTTTAACTATAATTTTTAAATAGGTGACAGGGTATCTTTAAAGGTGAATTCCAGGCATGGATTATTTATATCTTGTTACAATGGTCCAGCTTGGACCAATGTAAATAGGCATATACCATACCTGGTCAAGGGCCCTGGAAGATTGATATAATTGAAATAGACATCCCTACCTAATGATCCCCACTTGCTTCTAGGTCCTGCATCAAGTGACTTCCCTACTGCATGACCAGTGTAGATCAGATGCCCCTAACTTTCCTTTTACCTGTCCAACCATAAGTACTCACCCCCCACCCCTTCTCATTACCCAGATTAACGAGACCAGACATGAAATGGAGTACAAATGGCCATAGCAGCCCTTTTATTAACCAAAACACTTAATCAAATAACATTCTTTACATCAACATCTGAAACCAAAAATTAACAGTCCTCAGGTCTGTTGGTCTATGATGGCAACCCCAACATTCCAAAACATGTTCCACTGCTACACTGCGGGACATTTATCATGATAAGGCCTCTAGCCATGAACACCAGCTCGGAGACAAGCCCACTACCCGCAGTGCAACCATTACCCTATGCTAAACCATGTTAACTGGAATCCACCAGAGGGGCACGTACCACCGATGAGTCCCCCACACTTCAATCTCGTAATTTCTTACACCGTCACAGACCAATCTACCTCCATCCAATCAGCTGCCATGACTTCCCTGTTCATACCACACCTGCAAAGAAAGAAAACAGACAACACACAGGGAGGGCGGGTGGGAAACTGCCTGCTTCTTCACCTGCCGACCCTCCACTAATGCCCAAGAGCCCGCCTCCCCCTTAAGTAAACTACCAGACCCCTCCTTTTCCTGCTTTTCTCAACCAATCCTCTCTCCTTCCTGCTTCTACAACTTTAACTTCCTTAACCCACTCATTGCCTCCCCTTCTCACTCTGTCATGCCGACCCTTCACTATTTCCATTACATTCCTATCGCTCCCGGCCTCACTTTCTGAGTACAGGAGGTCTGCTGCCAGGCACAGATACTATTCAGAGAATGCAAAGCATTTGTGGTGCCACTTCACCACCTCGTCCAATCAGAGAACGCTCTGCATTAATTCAGAGGATGCAAAGCATTCTCTTAATGGCACCTGTGCCAAGTTGCTGACTTCCTATGTTCAGAATGCAGCAGAACAGCCGCGCAGCACAGAACCCAGAAGCAAGTGGAGATAGCTGAAGTAGCGGCATCTACTTCAGTGATTTCCAGCTTCCAGGGTCATTGGCCAGGTATGGTAAATGCATAGTTACATTGGTCTAAGCTGGACCAATGTAGCTATGTATAAAATATCCATACCTGGAATTCATCTTTAAAAAATCAGTCCAACCAAAAGTGAATGAATGAATGAATGATTTATAAAGCGCTGCAAATGCGAACTGAATCGCCTCAAGGCGCTGGATGCATTCTCTGATGTCAACTTCTCAGAAAAGGAAGGTCTTTAGTTTTTTCTGAAGGCCTGGTGGTTTTCTTCCATGCGGATGTTGGTAGGAAGAGCGTTCCATAGTCGAGGTCCTTGGACTGCGAATCTTCGTTCTCCCTTTGCTTTGTAGCGGTATTTGGGAATGGTAAGGAGGTTTTGGTTAGCTGATCGAAGACTGCGATTTGGTGTATTGTGTTTTATTTTCTCGCGGAGATATGGTGGGGCGTTTCCTTGTACGCATTTGTGGGTGAGGCAGAGGGTCTTGAATGTGATCCGTTTCTTCACCGTTAGCCAGTGTAGGCTCTTTAGGGAGGGGGAGATGGATTCCCAGGGTTTTTTTCCTGTTAACAGTCTTGCCGCCGTGTTTTGGATGAGTTGTAAGCGCGCAAGCTGATATTGGGGTAGTCCTACGTAGAGCGAATTTGCGTAGTCGAGTCGGGAATTGATGATTTTTCCCACAACTGCCGCTTTGTCCTCTTCTGGGATGAAGGGGATGAGTCTACGTAGTTGGCGGAGGAGATGGTGGGATCCGCTCACCACTGATCCTATTTGTGCATCCATTGTCATTCCTGAGTCAAAAATGACTCCGAGACTCTTGGCTTTGGTGCTTGGGGAGATGGTCTGTCCAAGGATGGTGGGAGGTGTCCATGTAGTCTTTATTTTGGAATTTTTGTTAGCTTGTAGAAGAAGAAGTTCTGTTTTTGATCCGTTGAGTTTGAGGGAGCTAGTGGTCATCCAGTCGTCTATTAAGGAGAGGCATTTCTGTAATTGCTGATGAAGGTCTTTTTGTCCGTTGATACGAAGGTAGAGTTGGGTGTCGTCAGCGTATGAATGGAAACAAAGATCAGTTTTCCTGATGATATTGAGAAGTGGGCGGATGTATATGTTGAATAGTACTGGTGACAAGGGTGATCCTTGAGGGACTCCGCAGGAGACTGCCCGGGTTTCCGAGGTGAATGTACCTAGTTTCACTGTCTGGGAGCGATTCTCTAGGAAGGATGTAAACCATTTTAGAGCAGAATCTGTTGCTCCTGCTACTTCAGCGAGGCGGATGAGTAAAGTGTTGTGGTTTACTGTGTCGAATGCTGCGCTGAGGTCTAACAGTACCAGGAGACTCTGTTCTCCGTCGTCTGCTGCTTCAAGGGCATCATCCCATATTTTGAGAAGTGCTGTTTCTGTGCCATGGCCTGGGCGGAAGCCTGATTGCAGAGGGTCCAGGAGTTGGTGTGTGTCCAGGTGGCGTTGTAGCTGTTGTACTACCACTTTCTCCATAATCTTGGAGATGGCGTTGAGGCTAGTTATTGGTCTGCGGCAGTTAGGGTCCTTAGGGTCGAGATTGGCTTTCTTTAGCAGAGGTTTGACGATGCCTTGCTTGAGGGAGGTTGGCACAGTCCCTTCTTTAAATGATTGATTTATGAGCTGTGTTAGGATAGGAGCCAAGATGTCGGAACATTCTTTAAGCAGTTTAGTGGGGATGATGTCGTTCGGTGATGTGCTGTCTCGAAGGCTTCTGATGATGTTTTTGGTTGTGTCTATGGTGATTGGGGACAAAATGAAATTCGGTGGTTGAGTGATGTTTGTGTCGATATCTTCTTTTTGCTTTGGTTCAGTGAGGGTGATCGTTGTTTTCTGATGGATTGATTTCCGAACATTGTCTATTTTGTCGATGAAGAAATCTGATAACTCATTGCAGAATTCTTGAGTATCGTTTCCTGGGGGCTCTAAGCAGGTCGGGTTCATAGACTGAGCCACTATTTTGAACAGTTCCCGCGGACGGTTTAAGGCGGATGAGATGGTGTCTGAGAAGTGTTTTTTTTGGCTTTGAAGATTGCCTTGTGGTATTTCCCCGTGAGTGCTTTGTAGTTAGCATGGTTTTCCTTGGTAGGATTTCTTCTCCATGCTCTTTCAGCTCTTCTACGTTCTTGCTTGAGTAGGGTGAGAGTACCACTTGAACCAGCCAGCTAGAGTGGTGTACTTTATAGTGAAAGTTGTAAGCTGACAGGCTATTGTAAGTTCATGGTTTTTTTTTTTACCTCTTGGGTATTGCAACAGCAAGATCTCCTTTCCATAATTCCTGAGTCTGTTCCTTTTTTTTTATCTTTTTATACCTTGTCATACCTGCTGTTTGAGCCTCTAGCAGTCTTAATAAAAGACAACCAACCACCAGCCATTGAGCAGAACTTGCATTAGTTCTGTTTGAGATGTGAATGGTGGGATTTTGTAGCAGCGTCTTAATGCTTTTAGTTCTCAGGTACACTGTATAATGACTACATACAAGAGAATAAAGAGCCATGTCACTTATTTGCTATAACTGATCTCGCTCTTGTGTTATAATTGCCTCCCCGCCTTCCTTCAAAGAACAGATCTCAGAGCAGCATTGAGCTGTGCCATTCTCAGCGGGCTCAAAAGAAAGATGTTAAGCACACTTACAGATGATTAACACGGCATGAGCCTGGCACACCAAACCAATCTTTTATTGTGCCTGTTACCCCTTTGAGCTTAAGTCTGTTGACAGATGTGTGTGTACTCTGTAACGTTTGCAGCATTGTGTATATCTATCCATGCAGAGAGAGCGAGCTCACCCTTTCAATGCCAAGCTGGCTTTCCATGGGCAAAACACAAAGTTCCATCACAGATGGAAAAACATGAAATATGTTGGTGAATAAAATAGAGAATTATACATGGGAAGCCTTTCTAAACCTTTAGAAACTCCCAGTTATATCAGGAGCTCACAAGAGATGCAACCTGAAGATGATTAGGGGCCAGAAATGGGCAGCCTTTAGCGTGCCAACTGCTCTGGACACCCCCCCCCCAAGTTACGACAGGACATTTTTTAACACTGGTGTGCCTGGAAAAATGGTTTATAGATCAGCTTCAAGCTAAACTGGCTGAAGTTTGAACCATGTATGGTTGGCTTGATGGGAGGTGATCTGTAAAAGGAGACTGCTTGAGCAATTCATTTGAGGGAAACTTGCATGGCAAGGTCTGCTTTAAAGTAGACTTTGCATTAATTTATAACGTGTACCCAGCGCTGTCATCCTATCAACACTATTTCCAAAAATCATATATATGCAAATGCAAATAAATCTTAAATGCCAAAAACTGTATGAATCCTGAAAAAATCCCCAAAAATCTGTGTCAAAAAGTGTGTTCTTTTCATATATTATTGTGCAGTCCTTGTGCCAGTGCTTATTCGCGCTATGCCGTGCCGTGCTCCCCTCCTTATGTGTCCACACTCACCAGATAGTGGTGGATATGTATCAAGAGCAATTACTCATCATAATCTTTTCAATTGATGGTCGGCTTGTTGTAGTTCTCCAGCAGGTGGGGATGGGTCAGTATAATGGTGGATATTACACCTGTAATGCTGTGTACACACAAGCGGACTTTCGACGGACTGAATTCCGAAGGACTTTTTGACGGACTTTCGATGGAGTTCCGACGCAACGGACTTGCCTACACACGAGCTCACCAAAGTCCAACTGATTCGAACGTGATGACATACGACCGGACTAGAGTAAGGAAGTTCATAGCCAGTAGCCAATAGCTGTCCTTGCGTTGTTGTTCGTCTGTCGGACTAGCATACAGACGAACTGATTTTTCGACCGGACTCAAGTCCGTCGGAAGGATTTGAAACATGTTCTATTTCTAAAGTCCGTCTGATTTTTCAACAGCAAAGGTCTGATGAAGCCCACACAGGATCGAATTGTCCAGCGGATTCGTTTCCGTTGGACCTCTGCTGACGAAAAGTCCAGTCGTGTGTACACAGCATAAGACTTTGCATTAAGGCAACTCTGTAGTGGGCAGCCCAGTGCATGGAACCCCAATGCAGGCTTATGAAACACCTGGAAGTGTTGAATGCTAAAGAATGTAGCTCTACAAGAGGGTGAAGATTGATGTCACTGGCGACAGGACTGATAAATATTAATAATGTTCTTTTACAGGTTGACAGAGGAACATTAAAGCGTATCCTTACTGGATAATCTTTATAACATAACTGTGTATGAAAATGACCTGTGTTGTCCTTTTAAGCTTGGTTCACAGTAGTCTGACTCCAAAATCCTGCGACTTTCAGTGCAACTTTGGAATCCAACTTTGATGTGACTTTGGAATACGACTTTCACACTTTGTGGCATTGAAGTCATATCAAGTGTAGCGCTGGTAGATTTACAATCTACTGCATGTTAGGTAAATTTAGTAATTTGGGCGTTAGGAAGGTAAAAGTTTGCCTCTGTTCCAGCTTGGCTGACGTTGTGTGTGTTTCCGTGCTGACCGGTGGGTGTCGCTGTTGCCACTGGTCAGTGTTGGAAAAGCAACGTGTCGAAGTGTATGGATGCTCTTCTGTCTCGGAGACAAGCTAGGTGGAGGTGGTCCTCCGAGTTGCATTCTGGGAAGAGGGTATTTATGGGACAGACGCCATGTTCTAGGGTTCGTTTTACAGCCACCTGCTGGCTCTCCTGGCCAACAGGTATGCGTTAAGGAGCTACCTCGTGGTCCTCCGATCTAGAGGCTCACGATGCTGCGGCGCAGGGGTGGGTCCAGAGGCTTGTCTGGGGCCTACCACCGTGGCCGAGGAATGGTTCTGAGCTGTCGGTCCTGTGTGACGAAGCTGGACAACTGAGGAGATCCCAGGGCAGGACCTGTCTTGGAGAGATCACGCGGTGAGCTGGTCTATAGAGGGGCCTGGTGACTCGGTTGGAGGACGTATCCAAAAGAAGTAACTATACAGCATAGTGTTGCCGGTTCGGCTTAAAGGTTCAGGCACTGTGACTGACTTTCACTGCAGCATATCTGATACATCCTGTGGCAGAGGATTGTACGGATTTATCCCCCCCAAGCAAGCCTGTGGCAGAGACTTTTGATTCGTGCTGCATACTGGCTGCTAGACCGGTGAGAGAGGCCTATCCAGACGAGCAAGGAGTGTGTCCCACGAGGGGAGCGCATTCCACATAATTATCTGAATTCTACCAGGACATTTGTTGCTAAGATTCTACAAGAAGATATTTGAGTTTCTCCTGAAAGTTTCCTTTTCCGCCTCTTTCCTGCTACTTCCTAAAGTTTGTCTGTTTAATAAAGCATTGAAAACGTACTCCAGTGTTGGTGCGTGTGTCGTCCAGAGGTAAACTCAACGGAACCCCTAGACCCGGTGCCGGTGCAACAGAGGGAAGCAAAGTGAAGGTAACAGACCCGCTTAAACCAGCAGCTCCACCGAGAGTTAGTGCTACACAAGTAAGGCCAAAGTAGTGCAGGAACCTTTTCTAAAGTCAGACAGACTTTTGTAGTATCAGTTAAAACAGATCTTTATAGGGAAACATTGAATTTCACATGTCATCTGATTCAACCTGGGGTCTCGCAAGTCAGATCTTGTGTCGCATTAGTGAGAACTGAGCCTTATGCCGTGAACACATGAGCGGACTTTTCAACTGAGTTACTACGGACTTTCGAACGACCGGACTTGCCCACACACGAACAGACTAAAGTCTGTTCGAAAGTCCGTTGGTTTGAACGTGATGACGTACGAAGGGACTAGAATAAGGAAGTTCATAGCTAGTAGCCAATAGCTGCCCTTGCGTCGTTTGTGTCCATCGGACTAGTATACAGACGAACGGATTTTTCGACTGGACTCGTGTCCGTCGGAAAGATTTGAAACATGTTCTAAATCTAAAGTCTGTCTGATTTTCGACAGAAAATGTCCGCTGAAGGTCAGATGAAGCCCACACATGCTTGGATTGTCCGACGGATTCGTTCCGTCGGACTAGTCCGGTCGAAAAGTCTGGTCGTGTGTACACGGCATTAGTGGTAAAGTGTTACATAGCTCCCAACTGTCCCTGATTTCGAGGGACTGTCCCTGATTTGGAGCAATGTCCCTCTGTCCCTCATTCCTCCTCATTTGTCCCTCATTTTTCTTTGATCTATAGAGTTGTATATAAAATGCACTTTTTAGCTTTCAAAAAGTGTTTCCCAGTGCTAAACCTTTCATCCGATTTCTAAATTGTTGCATTTGTAAATTTTAAAAGCCAATATAAAGGAATAGTAGTGGTAAAAAAACACTTGTGGGTTTAATTAACCTTTTTTGGGGAGTTAATTCTCCTTTTAAGGGGGTGTGTCCTATGCCTACATACATTTGCTAGTAGATGTCCCTCATTCCCATCTCAAAATGTTGGGAGGTATGATGTTACTAAACCCACAACAGTAAAATCAGTCTGTATATGCAGTGTTATACTCACTGTGGAACCTAAGGGGTTAAACCTTTGCATTGTACATGCACAGATCCTCCTCTTCTTCCACTGTCTCCAGAACAGGTCCGGATAACAGAGTCTATAGAGTCAGGCTGCACATGCTCAGATTGGTGTGTTTTGCTAGAGAGTTTTTTTCTTGGGAGAGTGCATGTGATAAGCACAGGGCCAATCAGCACTGTACAAACAGAGGGTCAGGGGTCCAGGATCCTGGTGGGACAGCTCAGTGCAGAATGAAAACTCCTCCTACAAGCTTTAACAAGGAACTGATAGAAGTCACAAGACTGCTATATGCGGCTGATGAGAAAAGGTATTTAGCAGTTTATATTTACTAAAATAATAATACTAAAATTGCATTTCTATGTTCTGTGTACTGTGGGAGACCAAATATAGTGAATGCAGGGTCCTGGGTTTAGTGACACTTTAAAAACAAGCTGTTGATTTAGTTCAGGATTTAGAGAATGACAAACTTTTTTAAAAGCATTTCCAAACAAAAGTTAATGTTATATGACAAACACTGCAACCATTGCAGGATTTAATATTAGGCATAATAGGCATGCACCTTGTCTTTGAGATTGCTTCTTCTGTGTAAAAGGCACGGGTTAAGGTTAGGGTTACAGGAAGGGTTAGTGTGAGGGTTATAGGGAGGGTTAGTATTGGTGGTAAAGAGTTGGTGTAAAATTTGAAGGGAAAGTTAGAGTCAGGGTTACAGGGAGGGTTAGTGTTAGGAATGCCGGGAGGGATAGTGTTAGGGTTATACTGAAGATAAGTGTTAGGGTTACAGGGAAGTTTAGTTTTAGTTTTATAAGGAGGGTTAGTGTTAGGGTTACAGGTAGGGTTAGTTTTGGGATTAGGGAAGGATTGGTGTTGGGGTCAGAGTTATTATGGGGATAACAGGGAGCTTCAGGGTTAAGGATGTTTAGTGTTGGAATTATAGGACAGTTTGTATTGGGGTTACAAGTTGGGGTTGTATTAGGCTTACAGAGAAGATTTGTATTAGAGCTACAGGGAGGATTGGAGTTATAGAGAAGATTACTGTTGAGGGTTACAGGGAGGATTAGTATTAGGGTTACAGAAAAGGTTAGTTTTGGGGTTACTTGGAGACTGTAAAAATTATATTACTTGGTGCAATGGTAAAACAGGAAATCACTCCTGGTTATACTATGCTCACAGACTTGTTAGATTCATCCATTCATCTATCAGTCACAGGGCTTACAGTGCTTTGAAAAGGTATTCATATCCCTTGAAATGTTCCACATTTTGTCATGTTACACCAAAAACGTAAATGTATTTTATTGGGATTTTATGTGATAGACCAACACAAAGTGCCACATAATTGTGACGTGGAAGGAAAATTATCAATGGTTCTCAATTTTCTTTACAAATAAACATGTAAAAAGTGTGGTGTGCATTTGTATTCAGCCCCCCCGAGTGAATATTTTGTAGAACCACCTTTCACTACAATTACAGCTGCAAGTCTTTTGGGGATGTCTCTACCAGCTTTGCACATCTAGAGAGTGACATTTTTGCCCATTCTTCTTTGCAAAATAGCTCAAGCTCTGTCGGATTGGATGGAGAGCGTCTGTTAACAGCAATGTCAAAGTCTTGTCACAGATTCTCAATTGGATTTAGGTTTGGACTTTGACTGGGCCATTCTATCACATAAATCTGCTTTGATCTAAACCATTACATTGTAGCTCTGGCTATATGTTTAGGGTCGTTGTCCTGCTGGAAGGTGGACCCCAGTCTCAAGTCTTTTTTCAGACTCTAACAGGTTTTCTTCTAAGATTGCCCTGTATTTGGCTCCATCCATTTTTCCATCAACTCTGACCAGCTTCCCTGTCCCTGCTGAAGAAAAGCATCCCCACAACATGATGCTACCACCACCATGTTTCACAGTGGAGATGGTGTGTTCAGGGTGATGTGCAGTGTTCGTTTTCTGCCACACATAGTGTTTTGCTTTTAGGCCAAAAAGTAAAATTTTGGTCTCATGTGACCAGAGCACCTTCTTCCACGTGTTTGCTGTGTCCCCATATGGCTTTTCGCAAACTGCAAATTGGACTTCTTATAGCTTTCTTTCAACAATGGCCATGGGCGTCCACAGAACTTTTTTCAGGGGGGGCATCAATTTAGGGTCACCCATGCACCGCCCCTTTTCGACAATTTCATTATCACATTATCATGTTCAGAGACTGCAGACGCAGTACAGTCCCTAGGATAAGTAATGGATAATGGCCAACAGGCCCTCTTACCAGACCCAGCGAAACTACAGCAGTCATCCCTCCAGCTGGAGGATTGCTCACTCTGGGTTCCCCGGGGGAGACTCTGGTCAGTAGTGTAGCATGTCTGTACTCTGATAGTGGCTCAGTCTTTCTGTCTCTGGTGTTGCTGGGCAGCGTGGCTCTCTCTGGTGGCGCTGGGCAGCGTGGCTCTCCCTGGTGGCGTTGGGCAGCGTGGCTCTCTCTCTCGCTGGTGGCGCTGGGCAGCGTGGCTCTCTCTCTGGCTTCCGCCCAGCACACTCCTCATTCTTTGTCCTGTAGTGCTCTCTCCCTCAGCTTTTTTTCCAGTCTGCAGTCTCTCAATCTCTCTCTTGATCAAGCTGTAGCTTCCTCCTGTGAAAAATGGGGCCGCCAATCTTTGGGGCTACATGTCCCATAATGCTCTCCTCTCCTAGTCTCCTTTGATTGGCCCTCAGTTATGGCCAATAGGGAAGGAATGGAGCTGGAAGGAAGCTGGGCAGGGAACCTGGTGAGAACCGCCACCTCTACTCCCTGACAGGAGAAAGAGGGGAGAGGGAAAGGGGAAAACCTCTGATAGCCCGCACATCGCCTTTCTCCTGTGACAGCGCCGCCGAGTTCTCTGCTGGACTGAGCAGGGAAAAGAGCCCCAAGTCACACTACACTGATGGGGGGGCTTGACAGCACCTTGATGGTGTCACCCCACTGGCGGGTGGCACCCAGGTGTGAGCTGCCAGAACCCCGATAGCGACGCAACTGCTGAATTTAGGATCCGATCTCTGATTCCAGGGGGGGCACTTGACCCCCCTTGCCCCTACCTGCGGACGCCCATGACAATGGCTTTCTTCTTGCCACTCTTCCATAAAGGCCAGATTTGTGGAGTGCACGACTAATAGTTGTCCTGTGGATAGATTCTCCCACCTGAGCTGTGGATCTTTGCAGCACCTCAAGAGTTACCAGTGGGCCTCTTGGCTGCTCCTCTGGTTAATGCTCTCCTTGTTCGGCCTGTCAGTTTAGGTGGACGGCCATGTCTTGGTATGTTTGCAGTTGTGCCATACTCTTTCCATTTTCGGACGATGGATTGAACAGTGCTCCGTGAGATGTTCAAAGCTTGGGATATTTTTTTAAAACCTAACCCTGCTTTAAACTTCTTAACTTTATCCCTGACCTGCTTGGTGTGTTTCTTGGCCTTCATAATGCTGTTTGTTCACCAAGGTCCTCTAACAAACCTCTGAGAGCTTCACAGAACAGCCGTATTTATACTGAGATTAAATTACACACAGGTGGACTCTATTTAACAATTAGGTGACTTCTGAAGGCAATTGGTTCCACTAGATTTTATTTAGGGGTATCAGAGTGCAGGGGGCTGAATACAAATGCACGCCACACTTTTCACATATTTACTCGTAAAACATTTTGAAAACCATTTATCATTTTCCTTTCACTGCACAATTATGTGCCACTTTGTGTTGGTCTATCACATAAAATCCCCAAAAAATAAATTTACGTTTTTGGTTGTAACATGACAAAATGTGGAAAATTTCAAGGGGTATGAATATTTTTCAAGGCACTGTAAATGCTGGAGAGACTCCAGTCAAAATATTTCTCCTCTGAGGCAGGGTCCTTCTTCAAGTCTTTATGTTACTGCCTCTAACTTTTGCCTTAACCCTTGGCTTTAAACCTTGCAGTGGGTCCCCCTTCACACTGCAAGGGTTAAATGTTCATTTTGTCTAGCAGTGGAGAAATAGGCAGTTATACTTACCCTATTTTTCAGTCCTCCAGCAGCTGATGCTCTACCTTGCAATTTGATGCATGGACATGGGCCTTCAATGACCTTGTGTATAATGCAGGATCATTAGTTCTGTATTGTATGTGATGACATCGGAGAAGCCAGGATCGGTTAAGCGGCAAGGTGAAGGGGTTTCCAGGAATGTTTGTGTGGTGGGGAGGAATCCTAAGGGATCAAAGAACAAGGTAAGTATTTCAACTTCCTTTCTCCCTAAACCAACCATTCTCCATCAGGGTTCCTGCACAGATTGTTAGGAGTTCCTTGACCTGTCAATTTACCTCCCATATGACATTGCCTGGGTCATTCCGGGTCCAACGCCACTTGGCAGAGCTAGTAGCATGACACCAGTAATCTTTTTAGCTGTCTAATGGTGGCATTCTGACCACTACTATAAGGGGGCATTCTTCCCACTGACCACCAACAAAAATTACTTTTAGAAGGGGTTCCCTAAGACATTACATTATTTTAAGGGTTCCTTTGGGTAAAACGTTTGAGTAAGGCTACGCTATACAAAATGATTAGTTCTTTGCTCAGTCCCATGATATATCCAGCCCCATACAATTTATACCACTGTATAAGTGACATGCTGGGAACTGTGTTTCCTTGTGCAGGTAAAGTTAGAAAACACATTGATTTGTATTCCTGGAAAACACATGTAGCCAGGTGCTTGGCTCAGAATGGAGAGCAAGAGAAACACTGGCTGCAGCTGCTCTCAGTAGAACTGGTAAACAGCTATATCAGCAAGAGGGGAAAGCTGCTGAGCAGGAAGAGTTCAATAGAGTGAGTCAGGCAGCACTGCACTGTGGGAACTGTATGTTGTTATATTGATATACTGATGATACACTGTAATCTCTGGCAACCAATCACAATCGCCGCCTGATCTGATTCAGTAAACAGATTTTGGGTTTAGCTGCTATTTATTGTATGTCTCAGAGCAGGTGGAGAGCAAAACTGCATGGGGGGGGGGGGGGCAAGAAAAGTTTTGCCCAGGGTCCAATCAATATTAAAGACAGCCCTGCATGTCCCCAGTCTCTGACCATCTCCTGTACCATGTCAGCAGTCTCTGACCATCTCCTGTACCATGTCTGCAGTCTCTGACCATCTCCTGTACTATGTCTGCAGTCTCTGACCATCTCCTGTACCATGTCTGCAGTCTCTGACCATCTCCTGTACCATGTCAGCAGTCTCCGACCATCTCCTGTACCATGTCTGCAGTCTCTGACCATCTCCTGCATCATATCTGCTAGAGGTGCACCGAATGGAAATTTTGCTAATGCTATTAGCAATGTGTTCTATAAAAAATGTATACAGTCATTTTCGGTATCAGTCGTTTTCGGTATCGGTTTTGGTTTTTGGCCTAGTGTATTTTTGATTTTCGGTATCGGTTTCGGGACCAAAAAACCCATTCGGTGCACCCCTACTCCTAACCCTTAACAATATTATCATTTACCACTAAACAGTCTTGTGTCTATTTCCTGATTCTAATTCTAATTCACAGCCAAGTTGAAAGTATCTACACTTGGGTTCTTATAAGTGCATGCAGTAACTTTCACTCAACCAGGTGTACCAGAGGGGCTGAAGGTTATTCTTGAAGTTAAGGCGCAGAACAGAGAACCCAATTTACTAAGCAGCTTCTTTGGGGGTAGTGCTACATGCAATAGAGCATAGGTTGTCTGCATTGTTAGTAAGTTATTTATAAGAAGGGATGGGCGAACGGTTCAGCCCGAGCATAAGGGGCCGAACTTTAGCTGTTCGGACGTTCGAAGAACAGCCGAACAAACGGGTAGTTCAACCGTTTGTTCGCCCCCCCGAACCGACCATAATGCATTGCGGTGCTGAACAGTGCATTGCAAGCCCTGATTGACTGAAGCAGTGAAAGCTTCAGCCAATCAGGGCACAGAGCACTGTCAGAGTCATGATTGGACACTGTCATCATGACTTTATCCAATCATGGCTCATTCCCGCCCCACAGTATAAAAGTATTCTTTCAATGGCAGCCATTTTCAGTGTTATTTCGGCGGGGAAAGTGATAGAACAAGGCTCTGTTCAGTGTAGAATATTAGTTTAGTGTCAATCTAGGGATAGTGTGAGGTAGTGAGGAGGACCATCATTCAACTTTGCATAGTGTGCAGCTAGAGTAGGGACAGCTCAGATAGTTTCACTGTAGTGTAGTGAGACAGTGTCATTCATTCATACATACATTAGTGTGGAGTAGGGACAACTCATATAGTTTCAGTGTAGTGTAGTGAGACCGTGTCAGTAATCTTGACATTAGTGTATAACTAGAGTAGGGACAGTTCAGATAGCATCAGTGTAGTTGAACACGGTCTATTTGATTGCGTTACTGCCAGTTTAATGCCATTTACGTGTTTGTGTGTTAATGCTAGTTTAATGTCATTTACTTCTGTGTGTGCTACTGCCAGTTTAATTCCATATCGTTTTGTGTGCGTTACTGCCAGTTTAACGCCATATTGTTTCGCGCGTGTTACTGCCAGTTTAATGCCATATAGTTCTGTGTGTTGCTGCCAGTTTAATGCCATTTACTTCTGTCTGCGTTACTGCCAGTTTAACGCCATATGGTTCTGTGTGCGTTACTGCCAGATTAACGCTATATAATTCTGTGTGTGTTACTGCCAGTTTAACGTCATATAGTTCTGTGTGCGTTACTGCCAGTTTAACGCCATATAGTTCTGTGTGCGTTACTGCCAGTTTAACGCCATATAGTTTTGTGTGCGTTACTGCCAGTTTAACGCCATATAGTTCTGTGCGTCACTGTACGTTTGGTGCATTATATTGCAGTAATTTATAGTGTATCTGTGGAGTGTGTCTGTGTAGCTTGAGTACTCAAATTAGAGTGCACCAAACACCTCTTTACATTGAGTACAGATTTCAGCTTCTTCTTCACATTTGCTTATAAGCACCGCCCCCTCCATCCCAATAATGTCCGGGAGGACAACAAGGAGAGACAGACATTCCCTTGGCACTGTAAGGGGGCCAGCAACAAATGTGTCCACAGGCAAAGGTGGACATGGTGGTCACTCTTCAGGCAGGGCAATCATTTCCTCTGTTTAGTGAGTTTGCCCGTGCTATCCAGCCACAGCATGCAGATGGTGGTGGTCTGGCTTACTAAATCTTCCTCATCCTCCTCATCCTCTGTCACACAAGCAGAGACAAGTATGCAGTCTCCTGCAGTTGCCAGAGTGGATAAACCTGCCTCCTTGTCCACATCTATTCCTGCCATAGCCCCAAGATCAGCCATTGAGGAGTCAGCTGAGTTATTTGACCACAGCGTCAGCCACTTGCTCATTGATGATGCCCAGCCACTATTGGATTCAGATGTTGGTTCTGAGGTTGAAGATGACAGGAACATGAGCCTAGAGAGAGGGAGGTACACTGGTAGACAAATTGACATTCATGTTTCCCAAGCCGTAGCATATTGCCAAGTTGTCTCCAATGGTAATGATGAATATGGAGGTGATGATGATGATGATGAGGTCACTGATGTGACTTGGGTGCCAGATAGAGCAGAGGAGGAAACTGAAGGTGA
This sequence comes from Aquarana catesbeiana, assembly GCF_042186555.1. Lineage (NCBI taxonomy): Eukaryota > Metazoa > Chordata > Amphibia > Anura > Ranidae > Aquarana > Aquarana catesbeiana. Next base: position 48,966,770 of record NC_133334.1, on the reverse strand, counting down.
GGCGGCACAACCCCAAGGAGGCCGACATCAAGAAATAGTAGAGAGCAGCCACCATATTCCATCACATTCTGCAGCTGTTATGTCCAGGCCCATTCCCCAAAGCTCAGCTGTCTGGGCCTTTTTCAGCACATCTGCAGCAGATCGCACTGTTGCTATCTGCAAACTGTGTCTCAGGCACATCAAGCATGGCAAAAACACCAACCATTTGGGTACCACATGCCTAACAAGGCATTTAACGTCCAACCACTCAGCCCTTTGGCAAGAGCACCTAAAAGCCACACAAAAGGGGCACAAATCTGTCCCTTCTCCTCCTCCTCATTACCCACTTCAGTCTGCCCCTGCTATACCGAGTCATTACCTCTCAGCAGCCTCCACTGACAGGGATGATGGTATAGCACAGGGTGTCCCAGGTCCTAGCAGCACATCTGCCAGCAGCACACCACCAGCTGTAGACTTTCTCTGCCCCATCTGCTGCAGCGTAAAAAAAATACAGTCCCTGCCACCCACATGCCCAGCATCTAAATGCAAGCTTGTCAAAGCTGTTGGCTCTCCAACTTCTGCCTTTCAGCCTGGTGGATTCTGCCCCCTTCCGTGAATTTGCACAATGTGCTGTACCACAATAGCAGGTTCCCAGTCACTACTACTTTTCACCTAAGGCCATTCAATCTCTCTACCATCACGTGGAAGGGAATGTTCTGGCATTGTTGGGCAAGGCAGTCAGCCGTAAAATCCACCGTACTGCTGACATGTGGTCCAGCAAGCATGGGCAGGGATGATATATTTCCTTCACAGCACACTGGGTAACCCTGCTTGCAACTCGAAAGGATGCAGGACAGGGCTTGGTGCTGCAGCTTGTTGTGCCCCCACGTCTCCATACAGCTGGTGGTGATGATGCCAGACCTGTGAGCTCTACCCCCTCCTCATCCTCCTCTGCCACCTCCATGCCATCCTCTGCAGAATTGTCCTATGAACATCAGGTACCCCCTAAACGTCAAAGGGCTATTCCCAGAGTCAGGCTAAAGGGTGCCATGCAGTGCTTCAGCTTCAGGAACTACACTGGAGCAGAGATTCTTGCAGCTCTGTAGTGACAGGCCCAGTGGTTCACACCATGCCAGCTGGAGCCAGGAATGGTGGTGTCCGATAATGGCTCAAACCTCCTGTCAGCCCTTAGACAGGGAAAGTTGACACATGTGCCATGCCTGGCACATGTCCTTAATTTGGTGCTGCAGCATTTCCTAAATACGTACCCAAGGGTGCAAGATGTACTAAAACAGGCAAGAAGAGTCTGTAGCCATTTCAAGTGGTCATACACAGCCAGTGCTCAGTTGGCTGAAATTCAGCGGGAATTCCACCTGCCTTTAAACCGCCTGATTTTTGACATGCCTACCAGGTGGAACTCAACTTTGGGAATGCTGCAGCAGCTATACATGCAGCAGAGGGCCGTCAATGAGTACCTGTGCCAGTATGGCACGATGACGAGCTCAGGCCACCTCGGCTTTTTTTCCCCACACCAATGACTGATCATTAAGGATGCATGTACTGTATTGTCACCATTTGAGGAGGGCACAAGGATGGTGAGCAGTGACAGTGCATGCATCAGTGACACAATCCCTGTTGTGTTTCTGCTGGAGCAGACTCTGCATGGCATTATGGACAGGGCACTGGAGGCAGAGCAGCAGGAGGAAGAGGAGGACTTCCTTTCCTCTCAAGGCCCACTTTATTCAGATACCATCATTCCTATGTCACAAAACACACAGGAGGAGAGGGGGAGGAGGATGAGGAGAAGGATTCTGGCACTTTCATAGGCTTTGAAGAAGATGAAGACAAATGCGTCAATCTGTAAGCGATGGCTTTCACACCCCAGGACCCTTGGGAGAAGTACGTGGCTGGGAGAAGGAAGTTCCAGATGCTGTCATCCTGAGTGACCCCAAGGAGTCTGCTTGTCAAGCCTCAGCAAATTTGAGGCGCATGGGCAACCTCATGCTTCAAAGCCTGCGAAAGGACCCAGGAATACGTGGCATAAATGAGAAGGATGATTACTGGTTGGCAACCCTCCTTGACCACCGTTATAAGGGGAAGATCTCAGAACTCATCCCGTCCCCACAGAGTGCAGAAGATAAAATCTCTTGAGGACACGTTAAAAAGGATTTTATTGAACGTTTTTCCTGACTCCAGTAGGTTACAGTGTGGTGGAAAACGTTGTTTTGAGTCTTCTGTTGGTCAAGAGAAGAGCGTTGAAGAAGGCGTGTGGGGCATTTCGGAATTTTTTTAGTCCTCGCTGCCCAGGGCTGTCAGCTTCCACATTCCATCGGCAGCATCTGCATCACATGGTGGATGATTACCTTGGGGCCAAAACAGAGATGGAGAGCTTTCCAGCTGACAATCTACTGACTTACTGGGTCATGAGAATAGACCACTGGCCAGAACTTGCCCAGTATGCTATTGAGTTGTTGGGCTGCCCTGCATCCAGCATGCTTTCAGAATGGGCATTCGTTAGTGAGGTTTCATTAGTGATCATCGAACGCATCTGTTCACAGACTCCGTGGACTGTTTGACTTTTATAAAAATGAATCAGTCCCGGATTACCAGCTATGAAGCCCCTGATGCTGATGTCACTGAGTAAGTCTTTTTGGGATGTGGAATCTCTGCAGGACTTCGAGGCTGCCTAGCTTTGAGGGTGTTCAATCATTTCATCTGGAAGAATGTTTTTGGTATAGGTTTCATGGGCACAATTAACACGCAAAGACCATTTTTTCTGCACTTGTTTGACAGGTGCATATCATTGCAATTATTTACAGCAAGGACAATTCTTGCTTTCATCAAGAGTACCTCTATAGGGTTACAGTGAGAAGGCAACAATGACACCCAAAGACCAATTTTTCGCACCTGTTTGACAGGTGCATATCATTGCAATGTTTTACAGCAAGGCCAATTCTTGATTTTATCAAGATTACCTCTATAGGGTTACGGTGGGAAGGCGCCACCGACACCCAAAGACCAACTTTTACATACCCGTTACTTCTATCCAAAGTCAAAGTGACACCAGAATGTATCCAAAAATCTCTAATCTTGTTCCCAGTGCACTACATTGTGGCCTCATCATTCATACTGGCTCACCAGCTGTTGCTGAGCAAAATAAAGGCAGCTTGCAGGGAAAATGTCATTTTTTTGGGCTTTATAAATGCAATTATTGCTGCAGCAGATTCTAGACATGGTACAGATCTGCCACTTTTTACAGGTAGACTAAGGGGACCCCCCAGGCACTATATTGGAAGGAATTGTTTATTTTTATGCTTTCACTTTAAAAATCAAAAAATCACTGCTCATTTAAAAATGACATTTTTTACAAGCTTTTTTTTATTGATACATGTCCCCCAGGGCAGGACCCAGACCCCATAACCATTGTATGCCCAATTACTTGCATATAAGCCTTCAAAATGGGCACTTTTGATTTTTGACGTACGGGTCTCATTGACTTTAATGGGATTCATTCTTCGGGTCCGAACTTTCACAGTGTTCGGAAGTTCTGGTGCAAACCGAACAGGGGTCTGTTCGGCCCATCCCTATTTATAAGCAGTATATAAGTTAGCTACCTTAGTAACAGAATATTGACAAGGCCTGTTTGTCTAGCTAACTTGCTTTATTCATTAAGGGCTTAGTCTCAGGGGACTACTGATTTCATTATCAATGATTCTCTAACCCTATAATTTTTCCATTACATCTTCATCCTCCTTGTTCTTACTATTCTCAGTTATTATTGTACTCTGTTATTATTGTAGCTTATCCTCCAGCAATTTTTTTTTTAACATAGTGTTCACATATTTAAATATTTGCTGCACCATATTCCCATTATTGTTAAGTGGAAGAAAAGCCTAATTATAACTTTTCTTAAAAATGGTCCCTCCCCCCTTCCTTCTACCTATTCTGGCTAATCTGTATGAAAAGAGTACTTACCTATTTTCACTCCGCTCGGTCTGGTCACATTATCCTGCAGCACTGTATAAGCGATCACTTGACCACAGCTGTGAATTCCAGGTGGCGTGATGCCACTCATAGGCTACAATGGCCCAGCGGTTATTGGCACTACCTCCTCTCCTCTGCAGCAGCCACTTACTGACACAGTGAAGCCAGAAATGCAGGATCATGTCATGGGACCGGAGTAGATTAAAAAAAGGTAAGTAAACATCTTTTTTTTTTGCAGGTTAGGTAGGAAGGCGATGGGGGGGATACATTTTTAAGAAAAGTGCAGCCCCGGTCCAGGGCACACTATGAACTACAGCTGCACAGACCAGGCTGTCACTGACAGTGTCACCCATGCTGCATATATTCTCTCTCTTCATGTCTGCCAGTGAGGAGAGGAGGGGAGAGAGAGAGAGAGACAAAACACTGAACATTTCCAGGACTGAGAGCCAGAGGAAAGCTCACCCACCACAAGGAACAGCAGAGGAAGATGTAATGTAATGCCATGCATCCTGGGAGAGGACAAAGCCTTCTGGGAAGAGAAAGGATTTGTGGGAGATGTACTTCCCAGAGAGACTGAGATTGTGATGTAGTTTTGTTCTTAAACTACAGATCCTAGCATTACCAGACCCCTGCAGAGGAGGAAAAAAAATGGAAGGACTGTTCTTAGGCTTGTGGCAGGCATTGGGAGGACAATGTAGAGCACACACTGTGCGACAGGCTGCTGATAGGATGATTTACTGCAGTGTTGGGGACACAGAAAGGCAGAGTTACTGACATCTTCTGGTCTCAAGGAACGCCACTGTCAAGTCTGGTGTCGTCACCTAGTCAAAGAGAGGACAACACAGAAGCTGGCATCACTGAGCCTTGGACAGAGAGCAGGTTCCATCACCACAAACTCGCTCATCCATGTCTTTATGGACCTTGCTTTTTGCACTGGTCCAAATCATTAGAGGGGTTGGAGGGGGGGTGATTATGGTTCGGGGTTGTTTTTCAGGGTTTGGGCTTGGCCCCTTAGTTCCAGTGAAGGGAACTCTTAAGGCGTCAGTATACCGAGACATTTTAGACAATTTCCCCCTCTCAACTTTGTGGGAAAGTTTAGGGGATGGCCCCTTCCTGTTCTGCGCACCAGTGCAAAAAGCAAGGTCCATAAAAACATGGATGAGCAAGTTTGGGGTGGAGGAACTTGACTGGCCTGGCCTGATAGAACACCTTTGGGATGAATTAGAGTTTAAGACTGCGAGCCAGGCCTTCTCATCCAACACCAGTGCCTGATACCACAAATGCGCTTCTGGAAGAATGGTCAAACATTCCCATAGACACACTCCTAAACCTTATGGACAGCCTTCCCAGAAGAGTTGAAGCTGTTATAGCTGCAAAGGGTGGGCCAACTCAATATTGAACCCTACGGAAGCCGGGTACAAATTTTCATCTGTTTTTTTTGTTGCATGCTAGACTCATATCGAAAGTGAAGGGGTTACTCAACACACAAAAACTCTTGTATGACAGAATTCAACTTTAGAAGTGATGTAACCTTTTGAATTGTTTTGTATGTGTTCTTTTGTTTCTGAGCATGCGTAGTCTTGCTCTTACGATCCTTTTCGGATGAAAACTGTACTGATTAAATGAACATCGAACGTTGTGTTCACATCTGACAAAAATTTTAGAGCCTGCACATCCAGTTTTTGTCATTCGAAAATTCGGAATTGGCTGTCGAAAGTGGCAGATCGTTCATCGGACAAAATTTTCTTTCCAATTTTCTTATCGTGTGTACGGGCATTAAGACTGGGATGCCATTAAAGTTTATGTGCGTGTAAAGGCAGGAATCCTAATACTTTTGGTAATATAGTGTGTATTAGCTGACCTTCGCACCTTCAGTATTGGTTACAAAATGTTCAAAACTTGATATTTAGAGAATGACAGATGGGCCTGATGTGATAAAGTCTGCTGTAGGTGAAACAGTTGGTTGCTATGGCAATCTGTCAGTATCCTTGATGTATTTTAAACCTGGGCTATAAAAATTACTATGGAAGTAAATTGGTTGATCTGGGCAACCACACATCTTCTCTCAACCATTGCTTTGTTCATGGAGGCTTTAGGAGCTGATAATGACAAAACCCTGTATTGTAGCTCCTAAAGACTCACCCACATGTGTGGTAGCCCCTGCTGCCCCTCTGTAAAGTGATCCACAGTGGATTGAATTTCAGAGCCGTTTGGCAGGTGGTGAGGAAGTGGTATGTCACCTCCTCGCCACCTGATTTGACTCCGTAAATTCCACACTACTGCACTGCAATCTCATGCATTGCAGTGGGGGATTGCAGTGTGGCCCTATAGACTTGCATGGGTTATGTACTGAATGCAGGGGCAGACTGACCATTCGGGCACTGCCAGAGGGCCCCATGCCACTAAGGGGCCCCATCATGGTTGCCAGCCTCAATAAAACCAGGGACAGTATGTACAATTCTGTGCTTTTTTAAAAATCCCAAGATTATAGCTGCCCCGCCTCTCCAGTACCTTTTCAGTGTGTGTATGTGTATTCTGTGTGTGTATACTGTGTGTGTGTATATTGTGTGTCTGTGTGTGTATACTGTATGTGTGTGTGTGTGTGTATACTGTGTGGCCCCATAATCTATTGCCTGGGGGCCCCATAATCTCCTATTGCCCGGGGGCCCCATAATCTTCTCCTATTGGATGGGGGCCCCATAATCTCCTATTGCCCGGGGGCCCCATGAGTTGTCAGTCCGCCCCTGACTAAATGTGACATGCTGTCTAGTTTTTCCAGCAGCATCATGGTGTTCTGGCCTGCATGTCTGTGTTCGTGTGCCAAACAGGATGGGGGGCAGTAAACTCATAGTTCAACTGCAGAGGTTTTACCATCCCCTGGTTGCATGTGTGAACAATACCCTAGTATTTCATTAGACCAAAGATAGCAATGGTTTTACAGCTTTTGAATATGATGTGAGGACACAGGAGGATACAGGAACATATGGCTATTAAAATATGTATGACATTTTGGAAGGTACTGTTGTTTGAAAACCGCATGGTTACAGATCTGATAAAAAAAAAATATTTGTCCACAATGTTTATTTGTCTCAGATTCAATTCCAGTTATTGTTTAAAAACGTTTTTGTCATTTTAGGACTGTACAAGACACCATCGGGGGAATTCAATAAAGCTATAACGGCACTCTTCTGGCAGCAGTTTCCATAGGAACCACCTGCGCCTAATTCAGGCAAGAATTACTGACATGTGCGGCAGATTCAGGTAGATCTTACTACCATCACTTTAAAAGAAATGTTGAGGTTTTTTTTTTGGAATCATACTTACCTAGGTGGATGCTGTTCTGGCCCCCGCTGGCTGTAAGGCTGAGAACCGAACGATCAAACACTGACAGTCACCGGCTTTCTGCTCTGCCCCCCGACCCCTCCCCCCCACGCTCACTGGATTGCTGGGCTGTGGAGGGGGTGGGTGCGGCTAGCTTGGACTCTCAGTGGCTTGCTAAGAGGCTGGACCGGGTGTCGGTCAAGGCATCTGGGTGGATCCTGACCATATGGCGAGGATCTTTCAAGAGCCTGGACCGGCTCTGTGACGTCAGCCTACAGCCCTACTTACATGGTGGTGAGTTCTGCACATTTCAGATACCCACCCAGCAGATCCAGGGTTGTCCAGTTAAGACCCTCTTCTATTCTGGCAATGCTCAGCCACCATGTTTTGGTGTGACGCCATCAAAAGGTTGCTGGCTATTCCAGGGTTCAGCTGGTTTGCCTTCCTAATGAGGCGCCGTTTGGCCCGCCACCTCCTCCTGAATGAAAGGCTTTGCCTCCTGGGATATGTGACTTGCATATCCCAGGAGGCAAAGGGAGGACAGTGCATGTAATTCGCCTAGGTGAATGACTAGCAAGCAGGGGCAGGGCCAGACACTTTACTAAAGAAAAAGAAACGTAAAAAGAAAGCTCTATTCATGTAGAGGACCAAAGGAGAGGTGGGGAGAAGGGATCTTTCATTTGAGGGTGAAGATCCACTTCAAGACCAGCACAGCTGGCATACAGAGGCCCCTGCACAAGGCTCTATCCATGGCCCCTATTTAGCTGTCGACTGGGAACTTCTCCAGCCAAAAGCTAAATGTAAACAAAGGGGCAGACTGGGATACTGGTGATGTCATTACCCAAATGGGGCCATGCCTGTATTTGGGAAATGACTGGTCACTGGGTGGGCAGAGCCTGATGAAGAACTGCTTTACTTTTGATTCACAGCAGTGAGTGAAATCAATTGCCACTATTGGACCAAAATACAGCTATGTATTCGCCCATTGCCATATGCTGTCAATCAAAGTAAAGTGGACTTAAAGAAGAACTAGTCTCTCAGTTCCCCATCAGGCTCTGCCCACCTCTAGTACAAAACTCTTCAGCCATGACATACTGTATGTGTCCCAGGCACAATGACCATGGGGGAGGGCAGATATGCTCCAAGGAAGGAGTGAGCAGAGACAGGTACACGAATTGGGTGTAAGCATCTATGAGACCCTTTATAAATACCCTTGGGTGTCGTCAGAATGTGTACAGTTAAGATGTCTATTAATAAAGCTTTCTCTCGTGCAGGCCCGGACTGGGACAAAAAAATAGGCCCGGCAATTTAGACTGAGCAGCCAATTTTCCAGCAACCGCCCGTTCAGCGGTCCTCTGCACTGTAATGGGGCACTGTGATATAAAGGGGACTGCACGGTAAAGGAAACTAATGATTACAGTCCCCCTTTACAGTGCAGTTCCCTTTTCATCACAGTGCCCCTACCAATCACAGCCCCCCATTACAGTGCCCCTTGCAGTCAAGCCCCCTCCTTTTTCTCTGTAATCACAGAGGCCCCTTTCACGCTCTGCCTCCCCTGCACAGTCCTACCTTTGGCAGGGCATTTTTTTATTCTTTGTGTTCTTTCTTTTTTATCCTTTATTTATTTTTTATTTCTCCTTTTTTTTCTTTTCTTTTCATTATTTTTTCTTTTTATATTTGTATTTTATTTTTATTTATTTTTTTACACTTTATTTATTTTTTTCTTACTTAGGTAATTTTTTCTTTACTTGTTTTTTTCAGTTTATTTTCCAACATTTTTCTCAGTTGCACCTTATCCTCTTAATTTGTCTCCTTTTCCCACTCATTTCTTCCTTTTTCCTATTCTCATTTCTCTATCTTTATCCTTTTTTATTTTTCACTTGTATTTTTTTCTTATTTTCCTCCTTTCTTATTTCTCCTTTGTCTCTTTTTTTCTGTTTCTTTTTTTTCTTTTTCTTTTCTCACCCTTTCTCCTTTTCTCTTTATATATCCCCCCTTTTTTTCTATCTCTTCCCTCCTTCCCCTCTTCTTCTACCTTCCTTATCTCTTTTTTGCCACCGTTTATCTTTTACACTTTTACACTTTTTCCTGTGTCCTCCATTACTCCTTGTTCTGCCTTTTCTCGTTTACCTTCTGTGCAGGGTTGCCAACTGCTAGTAAATTTACTGACAGTTTGTGAAAATCTGTGATTTTTTTACAACTGCTAGTAAATATCAGGGGCTGATAAGTTCATGCGGCGTTGACTTTTTAAGTGTAAATCAAGCAAATTACTTTGTTATAGGTATTGTCAGTGTTTCCATATCATGTTTATACTGTTCAAATATTCACTGTGTTAGTTTTTAATAGGAGTTCTGTAACTTCTCAGGGTGGCAGTAAAAAAATGTGCTCCGCCAGTAAATTTCCCATGTTTTGTCAGTAAAAAATGCTGCGGGAGGTTGGCAACCCTGCTTCTGTGTCTCATTTCCTTGTATGCACTCCCAATCTGATGGCTTCACTTCTCACGTTTACTATCTCCTTCACTCCCCTTGGTTTTTTGAATGGACGTAATCTGCCTAGGTGGGTGGGGTCTCCTGACGTCATACATTTCCAAGACATCAGCGGCCCCAGTCCTGGCAGCGTCCCCCGTTGCCTAGCTATCGCCGGCCGCGGACAGCGATTTCTGTTTTAATTGGATCCGACCTGCTGCCCAGGCTGTTCAGTGTACAGATCTCCGGCTCCTCCCACCCCTGCTGATAGATGACATCAACGGCAGGGCAGGAGAGCCTGGAGAGGAGACACAGGCATGGCCACATAGAGGGAGGTGAGCGACGACCGCGGCCTGTGTTAACCCTCTCCAGGCCGCGTTCGCCGCTTACCTCCCGCTCATCAACAGGCATCAGACGCCCAAGGTTGAGCCCGGCAGCCCCGGCTCACCGGGCAAATGCCTGGTGTGCCCTATGGCCAGTCCGGCCCTGCTCTAGTGCGATCCCTATGAAAATTAATTTTCTGCACACGTGTTTTGCAAGGGTTCCTCCAGAGTTTGCTAGGAGTTTCTTGAGCTGTGGCAGTTTTATCCCCCACGTACAATCGCCACCAATGTAAGGAGGTAATTTTCCACTGACATAATGTATAAGGGGTCACCTATTTACTGACCACCAGTGTAGGGCTTAAGTTTTCCAATAACCACCAGTATAAGAGGACACATGTGTGCAGGTTGGGAATGCATGTATAAATGTGATGGATCAGAGGTCTCAATGCTGAATTACCAAATAGGTAGAGTAGGCACCAGCCTATGAGCTCCTCGCCATTTAAGGGCCCCCGTGACAACAGATAAAAATAATATTGATTTGATCTTGAAATAAAATTACAATGAAGCTTTCCTAAGTTGTTTATAAAAGAGAGAAAAAAATGAATCAACTCAATGAAATGAAAACTTTACATTAAGGACTCTATGGAGAAAATTCTGTATTGATGTAATGTACCCAATAACAGTAGTAGATAAACCATAGATATCAGGATCACATTACAGTTTGTCTCTTAAAAGCTCATCTTCAGCTGTCAGTTTGTAGAAAATATTGGTGACACCTACGTTTGTATGATGGACAGTAGTGATGGTCGTCTCCATCTGGTGGCCAACATGCACACTACTTCAATGTTATCCTACTAGAGCACGGGCATGAGAAACCTCCAGAAACCTGCAAGGGGGGCCCCAATGTTTCGACTGCCTAGGGACCTCCATAGAGTTTAATCTGGCACTGGGTAGTCATGGAAAACAGAAGTTTGTCTAAATCTAGTCGCCCATAGATCTAATATAGGTCCAGAAAGCTTCATTTTTACTTGCTGTTCCTTATTTGATTATTATTATACAGGATTTATATATCGCCAACAGTTTACGTAGCGCTTTACAATGTAGAGGGGGACAGTACAGTTACAATACAGTTCAATACAGAAGGAAGAGGAGGGCCCTGCTCATGGAGCTTACAATCTAAAGGGATGGGGAAGTGGTACAAAAGGTAATAACTGCAGGGGATGATCTGATGGAGGTGACTCGGGTACAGTTCTTAGGTGGGGGTGGGGTAGGCTTCCCTGAATAAGTGAGTTTTCAGAGAGCGCTTAAAGGCTGACAGGGTAGGGGCTGGGGTAGGGAGTTCCAGAGGATAGGAGAGGCTCTGGAGAAGTCCTGGAGGCAAGCATGGGAGAAGGTGACAAAGGAGGTAGGGAGCAGGAGGTATTGGGAGGACCAGAGAAGATGATTTGGGCAATATCTGCAGATGAGGTTGGAGATGTAGCTGGGGGCGATGTTGTGGAGGGCTTTGTATGTTGTGGTTAGTATTTTGAATTTTTTACGGTGGGGTAGGGGAAGCCATTGAAGGGATTGGCAGAGAAGAGCAGCAGCTGCGGTTCGGTTAAGTGAGGTGTATGAGTCTAGCAGCATCATTCAGAATAGACTGAAGGGGGGATAGCCTGTGTAAAGGTAGGCCAGTGAGGAGAGAGTTGCAGTAGTCAAGGCGCAAAATAACCAAGGAGTGAATAAGTTGTTTTGTGGTGTCGTTAGTCAGGAAGGAGCAAATTCTGGAAATGTTGCAGAGGTTAGGGCTGCAAGATATAGCCAGTGATTGTATGTGGGGGCTGTAGGAGAGGTCAAAGTCTAGGAAGTACACCCAGCACCTTGGTGTGTGTGGAGGGACCTATGGTTGTGCCATTGATCTCAATGGTAGTCATGGGAAGGTTTTGGCAAGATTGAGTTTGAGGAAGTGGAGTGACATCACATCCATACTGACATGTCGCTCAGTAAATTTGCGATATGTAAGAAGATTGAGGGAGTGAGTTAAGGAGTGGAGAGATAAATCTGGGTGTCGTCAGCATAGAGGTGGTATTGGAAGCTTATCAACTGGCCCAGGGAAGAGGTATAGAGAGAATAGGAGGAGCCCAATTTGATTATTTAACTTACAGTATATGATCCTTCTAGTCGTCATTTTTTGAGGTGTTATGATTAGCCTGGCATAAGTTAATTTTGTCCTTACGGAGCAATCAGTAAAATCCCATTAACTTTAACATGTTAATGTAATATCAAAAGTGATTTCCATTCTTTATGAATCTGCTGCATTCATTAAAATAATAACTTATGATCCCGCCATGAAGTTCCTCATATAAGAACTTTCTGTTATAGGGTGACAACGCTCTGTCCCTGTCTGTCAATTGTGCTTCTGCGTTGTCACCTGTCACACGTGTTTCCGATGGAGACTACAAGTGGCCCTTTTAACACACATTATACAGACATGGTGTACTGGTGTCACCATCAGGAAACCCACCCTGGGAAATCCCATGCGGCCATTGCTGGAATGCAAATAGATATGAAGTAGCTTCCAATAGGCTGCAGGATATCAGCAGCACTGAAATGTAACAAAATATGGTAAAAAGATTAAAAAAAACAACTTTTCATTTAGAAAGAAATACCTATTCTTTAGGATACACTGGGCTTTAGCACACCAAATCTCATTCAGTTAGAGTTTTCAATTAATTTAATGTTTTTACGAGTAGATCACCCAATGTTTTCCCCAATCCCTTTCACCAGACTGTTAAAACCATTATTATCACAAGTTCTATAAGCCAGTATGACTTCAAAAGAGGTCAATAGCTTGTTTTTGCTTTACACATGAATAGCTAGGAACTGGACAAGTGAAAGAAAATCACATTGATTTGATCTTTATTTATATAGAAACTGTGAGTCACAAATACACAAGCTTTCTAACTAGTGAGATTTTTGCAACTTTTTTTTTTTTGTACAATCAAAACACAGAATCAAGGTCCAGTTATTGACACCTCATGTTTTTCTAACACAACAAGTCAATTTTTTCAACTTGTATTTCAAGTTTAATAATGTAGAGAATCCTGAATTATTTACAGAGCCAGACCCATCCCTCCATCATTTGGTTCCTGTACCCCTAGTAGACCTGACCCATAGATGTGCAAAAAGAGGGGAGCAGTAAAATGCAGTCACTGTGAACTACTACTAAGCAGGACACAGACCCTGCCTATGTAAGAAAAAAATATACTGTAGCTGCACTTATGTACACCATACATTGGGGGAACAGGCAGTACTCCTTTATTGGGCTTGAGCTCCATTGGTTTAGCAGGGGGGCCTGGGCCCAGTGTGGCTTTTGCAACCTCTTTAAGTTGCACTTTTGGTGCATTCTATGTAAAACCACCTGCAGTAAAGAAGAAGTTTTTCAGCAGCTGAGGAGAGATGGCTCCTTTACACCTTCGGTAAACACCGCCTGTACCAGTATAGGTGATGCTCCAGGGGGTTAACTTTAGCCAATGAGAGCCATGTCTACCTTTGAGCTGAAGCAGCACGGCACCCCTATATGGGTGAATAAAAAAAATGGGCTGCCCTAACGCACTCCCTCCCAGAGCAGCAGCCCTACTAAATGGCTGGGGCTAATGGCACTGGCTCCTGAGGAAGCCCCACCATGTCCACTCAGACAGGGGCCCCCTTAAGTAGGCTGTATTGGGCCCAATGATTCTAATGGTGGCCCTAAAGTACATATGTAAAAAAAAACAAAAAAAAAACAAAAAATGAGATATTAAGACATCTATTGCATTCATAAGATTGATGGCATCAGGCTAAACGTATTCGCATGTGCAAATGAAAAAGAAAGCATTCAATATACTTAATTTAATTGACTTAATGAACTAGAAGGTAAATGATTTCTCACCTGTATGACAGCTGCTTCTTCATATAAAGTGGAATCAGAATGTCTGCTGTTCCTTCAGAAGAGACTCTTGAAGTGTTAAACTGTGACATGGCAGAAGTACTGGCTCTCACCTCTTCCCCTTCAGATATACCATGCATGCTGGTTACTTGTCCATCCCCCGATCTACTGGGGTCCTGATCCTGCCATCTCTCCGCCATGCTGCCCTCTGTAGTCCCCCCCTGGAAACTCTGTCAAAGCCTGGCACTGTTCTGTGCAAAACGACAGCAAGTTCTATCAAGGAAACTGTGCTGTTGAAGGGAGAAGGAAGAGCAGAGAAGGAAAAGGTTGAGTAGAAAGCGTTTGATTTACGAAAGGAATAATTTATGCCTATGTTCACTTCCAAAGTCCAATCAAGTTCAGGAAAATAAAATCTATTTTCTTTTTCAAATTCTAATGAAGCTGATTGGGTGTTTGAAGTGAACACAGACAAGGATAACACTGATTCAGCCCCAAAGAGGAATAAAAGGGAAATAGGTTTTGGTAAGATGCACATCTAGAGTGAGAAGGGAGATAAAGAATGGGAAAGAGAAGGGGAGAGGAAAAGAGAAAGAGGAAGAGAGATAGAGAGAGGGAAAGAAGATGAGAAAAGGAAATATGAGAGAGGGAGGGAGAAGGATGAGCAAAAGGGAAAAAAGAAAGAAACAAAGAAGCAACAGCAGCAAGAAAAGGAGACTTGGATTCTGATCAGCTGAGATGAAAGCAGGTATGGCTGTATAAATGGCTAAATGTACAAAGTCCAAAGGTGCACAGAGACATACCGGAGGCAGGAGAGGTAGAGGGAAAAGCGGAGACGAGGGAGAGAGAGAGAGGGGGTGGAGTTCAAAGCTGGGATGAGGAAAGAGGGATATGGATGGAAAGATACCCAGGAGACCACGCTGCAGATCTAGGAGTGGGTAAAAGTATGAGGGATATGGATTGAAGGATACCCTTGAGACCAAACTGCAGATCTAAAAGAGGGTAAAAGTAATACAGATACAGATGGAAGCATACCTAGGAGACTACACTACAAATCCAGAAAAGAGTAAAAGTAATGGGGATACAGATAGAAGGATACCCAGGAAACCAGGCTGCGGATCGAGAAGAGGTAAAAATAAAAGGGATGTTGATGGAAGGATATTCAGGAGACCACACTTCACATCTAGAAGAGGGTACAAGTAAGAGGGATATGGATGGAAGGATACCCAGGAAACTAAGCAGTGGATCTAGAAAAAGGGTAAAAGTAAGATACAGATGCAAGGATACACAGGAGACCACACTTTGCATCAAGAAGAGGGTAAAAGTAAGATGATATGGATGGAAGGATACCCAGGAAATTAAGCTGTGGATCTAGAAAGGGGTAAAAGTAAGATACAGATACAAGGATACACAGGAGACCACGCTTTGCATCAAGAAGAGGGTAAAAGTAAGATGATATGGATGGAAGGATACCCAGAAGATCAAGCTGCAGATCTGGAAGAGGTTAAGGTAAGAGGAATACAGATGAAAGGATGTTCAAGAGACTACACTTCACATCTAGAAGAGGGTAAAAGTAAGAGGGATATGGATGGAAGGATACACAGGAGACCACCTACTGGATATAGAAGAGGGTAAAAGTAAGACGGATATGGATGGAAGGATACCCAGGAGCAACACTGCAGATCCAGAAGAGAGTAAAAGTAAGAGGAATACAGATGAAAGGATGTTCAAGAGACCACACTTCACATCTAGAAAAGGGTAAACGTAAGAGGGATATGGATGGATGGATACACACGAGACCACCTACTGGATATAGAAGAGGGTAAAAGTAAGACGGATACAGATGGAAAGATACCCAGAAGACAACACTGCAGATCCAGAAGAGAGTAAAAGTAAGAGGAAAACAGATAGGATACCCAGAAGACCAGGCTGCGGATCAAGAAGAGGGTAAAAATAAAGGGCTATGGGTGGAAGGATACTCGGGACACCAAACTTCACATCTAGAGAGGTAGAAAAGTAAGAGGGATATGAATTGAAGGATACTCAGGAGACCACACTTCGCATCTAGAAGAAGGTAAAAGTAAGAGGGATATGGATGGAATGATACCCAGAAGACCAAGCTGCAGATCTAGAAGAGGGTAAATGTAAGAGGGATACAGATGAAAGGATACTCAGGAGACCACACTTCACATCTAGAAGAGGAAAAAGTAAGAGGGATATGGATGGAGGAATACCCAGGAGACCAAGCTCTGGATCTAGAAGAGGCTAAAAAAAAGAGGGATACAGAAGGAAGGCTACACAAGGGACCACCTACTGGATCTAGAAGAGGCTAAAAGTAAGAGTGAAGCTGATGGAAGGATACCCAGAAGACCACACTGTGGATCTAGAACAGGGTTAAAGTAAGAGTGATACGGATAGAAGAATACCCAGGAGACCACACTGTGTATCTAGAAGAGGGTAAAAGTAAGAGGGATACAGAGGAAAGGATACCCACGAGACCGAGCATTGGATCTAGTAGGGGTAAAAAGAGGGGTACAGATGAAAGGATGCCCAAGAGACATCGTTCTGGATCTGGAAGAGGGAAAAAGTACAGAGTGAGAGGATGGCAGCTGTAAGATGGCAGAGAGAGGCACAAGTTAAGACTGGGACTCTGTAAGTTCACAGCGAGAGATGTGGTGGAGATGAATGGGTGTATGACAGCTGGAGTGAATTGAAAGGACAGCGTGCAAGACAGAAAGGAAATGTGTGAGAATGGAGGATGAGAGGGCCAGGCTGTGACAGAGCAGTGATCGAACCAGACTGTGACAGGGCGCCTTGCGAAGGAGGAGGAGACCCACTAATATAATAATATTCATCGTGTCACCTTAGAGACACTAATTAACCCTGCACAGCTATTCAACAGCAAAAGCGAAGGAGGAAGAAAAGGGCAAGACACATCACTAGCTCCTGTGTTTTAGGCCACTTCAGAGCACTCACATACAATGACACAGTATGTAACACATCACATTGAGACTTGGTTATTGTACATTAAATGAGTTAAAAGGTCAATTCAACCATAAGTGTCATCGCAGCTTTCAGTAGATACTGGCAGGCTAAATCACCAAATACAATGACACCCATCATTGACTGTGGTCCTGAGATCACTGCATGTAGGTTTCTAGGTTGGCCTGCCCCCCCTTTGATGACTGAGAAGGGACCCTGTATCCTCTTGTTGTTTTTTTTGCAGAATGCAGCAGGGGGCAGTATGGAGCCAAGGGGGGAAATGCATCTTGTTGCTGGAGCCTCTGAGAGATATTAGAAGCCAGTGGATGATTTAGCCCACCCACTAAAAATATATGGTTAGGATGGCTTTTTAAATTGATGCCTGAAAGGTCATAAGAATATGGATGGGTTTCCGGAATAAACACTTTATATATAGAGAGAATTTATATATAGAGAGTTTGCATGACAGATTGAGTATAGAGTGTGCCGTGATTGACCACAGAAAATATGCTCTGGGATGGAGCATTATTAGATATAGGTATTGCAAGCAGAGTTTTGTATGTTGGATCAAGGAAATAGTTTATCAAAAATCAGTGAAAAAGCAATGAATCAGGAACAGAGGGCTGTGTGATGGATGTGGACAGAAGGTTGTGTAATGGATCAGAGATAGAAGGTTGTGTGATGGATTGGAGACAAAGGGCTGTGTGATGGATCAGGGACAGCAGGTTGTATGATGTATCGGGGGCAGAGGACTGTGCGATGGATCAGGGACAGCAGGTTGTGTGATGGATCAGGGACAGCAGGTTGTATGATGGATCGGGGGCAGAGGACTGTGCGATGGATCAGGGACAGCAGGTTGTGTGATGGATCAGGGACAGAGGGCTGTGTGATGAATCAGGGACAGAGGACTGTGTGATGGTTCAGGGTCAGAATATTGTGTGATTAGTAGGGGGACAGAGGGCTGTGTGATGGACCAGGGACAGAGGACTGTGTGATGGATCAGGGACGGAGGACTGTGTGATGGATCAGGGACAGAGGACTGTGTGATCAATCAGGGACAGAGGACTGTGTGATGGATCAGGGACGGAGGACTGTGTGATGGATCAGGGACGGAGGACTGTATGATGGATCAGGGACGGAGGACTGTGTGATGGATCAGGGACGGAGGACTGTGTGATGGATCAGGGACAGAGGACTGTGTGATGGATCAGGGACGGAGGACTGTGTGATGGATCAGGGACGGAGGACTGTGTGATGGATCAGGGACAGAGGACTGTGTGATGGATCAGGGATGGAGGACTGTGTGATGGATCAGGGACAGAGGACTGTGTGATGGATCAGGGACGGAGGACTGTGTGATGGATCAGGGATGGAGGACTGTGTGATGGATCAGGGACGGAGGACTGTGTGATGGATCAGGGACAGAGGACTGTGTGATGGATCAGGGACAGAGGACTGTGTGATGGATCAGGAACAGAGGACTGTGTGATGGATCAGGGACAGCAGGTTGTGTGATGGATCGGGGACAGAGGACTGTGTGATGGATCGGGGACAGAGGACTGTGTGATGGATCAGGGTCAGAATATTGTGTGATTAGTAGGGGACAGAGGGCTGTGTGATGGACCAGGGACAGAGGACTGTGTGATGGATCAGGGACGGAGGACTGTGTGATGGATCAGGGACGGAGGACTGTGTGATGGATCAGGGACGGAGGACTGTGTGATGGATCAGGGACGGAGGACTGTGTGATGGATCAGGGACGGAGGACTGTGTGATGGATCAGGGACAGAGGACTGTGTGATGGATCAGGGACAGAGGACTGTGTGATGGATCAGGGACAGAGGACTGTGTGATGGATCAGGGACAGAGGACTGTGTGATGGATCAGGGACAGCAGGTTGTGTGATGGATCGGGGACAGAGGACTGTGTGATGGATCGGGGACAGAGGACTGTGTGATGGATCAGGGTCAGAATATTGTGTGATTAGTAGGGGACAGAGGGCTGTGTGATGGACCAGGGACGGAGGACTGTGTGATGGATCAGGGACGGAGGACTGTGTGATGGATCAGGGACGGAGGACTGTGTGATGGATCAAGGACAGATGACTTTGTGATGGATCAGGGACAGAGGACTGTGTGATGGATCGGGGACAGAGGACTGTGTGATGGATCAGGGACGGAGGACTGTGTGATGGATCAGGGACGGAGGACTGTGTGATCAATCAGGGACAGAGGACTGTGTGATGGATCGGGGACAGAGGACTGTGTGATGGATCAGGGACAGATGACTTTGTGATGGATCGGGGACAGAGGACTGTGTGATGGATCGGGGACAGAGGACTGTGTGATGGATCGGGGACAGAGGACTGTGTGATGGATCGGGCACAGAGGACTGTGTGATGGATCGGGGACAGAGGACTGTGTGAGGGATCAGGGACAGAGGACTGTGTGATAGATCAAGGACAGATGACTTTGTGATGGATCGGGGACAGAGGACTGTGTGATGGATCAGGGACGGAGGACTGTGTGATGGATCGGGGACGGAGGACTGTGTGATGGATCGGGGACAGAGGACTGTGTGATGGATCGGGGACAGAGGACTGTGTGATGGATCGGGGACAGAGGACTGTATGATGGATCGGGGACAGAGGACTGTGTGATGGAACGGGGACAGAGGACTGTGTGATGGATCGGGGACAGAGGACTGTGTGATAGATCAAGGACAGATGACTTTGTGATGGATCGGGGACAGAGGACTGTGTGATGGATCGGGGACAGAGGACTGTGTGATGGATCAGGGGCAGAAGATTGTGTGATTAGTAGGGGACAGAGGGCTGTGTGATTGATTGGGGACAGCGGGTTGTGTGATCCATCTGAGACAGAAGACTGTGTGATGAATGAGGGACAGAAGGCTGTGTGATGAATGAGGGACAGAAGGCTGTGTGATAGATCGGGGACAGATGGCTGTGTGATGGATCAAGAACAGATGGCTGTGTGATAGATCGGGGACAGATCTATCACACAGCTTGTGTCAATGTCATTAGTTTAACATCAATTTGAGATACTTCTGAGATTGTTCAGAATTCACTGACAGATGCATTTGACCAGCAGTTGACTTCCTTCTGACCTGCATTTGACCTGCTTCAAGTAGGTTTCCCATTCCCATAGACTTGAATGAGAATGCAAATCCAGCTAGAAAGAAACAAGACCCAGAGTGATATGTGAAGGATGAGGGATAGAATGATGTGCAAAGATAGACCAAGGGCAGTGTGCTGTATAAGTGAATGATTAAATACTTTACTGTATGATGGGACCAATAATAGAGTGCAGTGTGTTGAACCAGGGACAGAGTGCAAGTGATTTGATAAAGTGATGCATGATAGATAGGTTACTTTGAGATGGGAGATAGAAAGATTGCCATAAAAGTGGTTGGTAAAATACAATATAATGAATGAGGCATAAAATACTGTGTGATGAATGAGGATCAGAGTGCAGTATAATTGATTAAGTGAACAAAAATGGATGAAGGATAGAGTGCTATGTGCTGGAACAGGGACAGAGGGCTGTGTGCTGGATCATGGGCAGAGTGCAGTGTGATGTATCATGGGCAGAGTGCAGTGTGATGGATCAGGGGCAGAGTGCAGTGTGATGTATCATGGGCAGAGTGTAGTGTGATGGATCAGGGGCAGAGAGCTGTGTGATGGATCAGGGGCAGAGTGCAGTGTGATGGATCAGGGGCAGAGAGCTGTGTGATGGATCAGGGGCAGAGTGTAGTGTGATAGATCAGGGGCAGAGTGCTGTGTGATGGATCAGGGGCAGAGTGTAGTGTGATGGATCAGGGGCAGAGTGTAGTGTGATGTATCAGGGGCAGAGTGCAGTGTGATGGATCAGGAGCAGAGTGCAGTGTGATGTATGATGGATCAGGGGCAGAGTGCTGTGTGCTGTATGATGGATCAGGGGCAGAGTTCTGTGTGATGGATCAGGGACAGAGTGCTGTGTGATGGATCAGGGGCAGAGTGCTGTGTGATCTATCAGGGGCAGAGTGCAGTGTGATGTATCAGGGGCAGAGTGCAGTGTGATGGATCAGGGGCAGAGTGCAGTGTGATGTATGATGGATCAGGGGCAGAGTGCAGTGTGATGTATGATGGATCAGGGGCAGAGTGCAGTGTGATGGATCAGGGGCAGAGTGCAGTGTGATGTATCAGGGGCAGAGTGCAGTGTGATGTATCAGGGGCAGAGTGCAGTGTGATGTATCAGGGGCAGAGTGCAGTGTGATGTATCAGGGGCAGAGTGCAGTGTGATGTATCAAGGGCAGAGTGCAGTGTGATGTATCAGGGGCAGAGTGCTGTGTGATGTATCAGGGGCAGAGTGCAGTGTGATGGATCAGAGGCAGAGTGCTGTGTGATGTATCAGGGGCAGAGTGCTGTATCAGGGGCAGAGTGCAGTGTGATGTATCAGGGGCAGAGTGCAGTGTGATGTATCAGGGGCAGAGTGCTGTGTGATGTATCAGGGGCAGAGTGCTGTATCAGGGGCAGAGTGCAGTGTGATGTATCAGGGGCAGAGTGCAGTGTGATGGATCAGGGGCAGAGTGCTGTGAGATGGATCAGGGGCAGAGTGCTGTGTGATGTATCAGGGGCAGAGTGCTGTGTGATGTATCAGGGACAGAGGACTGTGTGATGGATCAAGGACAGATGACTTTGTGATGGATCGGGGACAGAGGACTGTGTGGTGGATCAGGGGCAGAAGATTGTGTGATTAGTAGGGGACAGAGGGCTGTGTGATGTATCAGGGGCAGAGTGCAGTGTGATGTATCAGGGGCAGAGTGCTGTGTGATGGATCAGGGGCAAAGTGCAGTGTGATGGATCAGGGGCAGAGTGCTGTGTGATGGATCAGGGGCAGAGTGCTGTGTGATGGATCAGGAGCAGAATGCTGTGTGATGGATCAGGGGCAGAGTGCTGTGTGATGGATAAGGGGCAGAGTGCTGTGTGATGTATCAGGGGCAGAGTGCTGTGTGATGTATCAGGGGCAGAGTGCTGTGTGATGGATCAGGGGCAAAGTGCATGATGAATTGCTGTGGGAAAAATAAATAAGTGAGTGCAATTTGATACACTGTGAAGTGATTTTTTGGTATTTGGATTAGAAGTAGAGACAGGTGTTATTGATCAGTTACATTGTTCTATGTACTGGATCAATAACTTGAAAGATACATCGCCAACAAGGTGCTCTCTGATGGATCACAAAGAGACCGCTGTGCAAACAGCATATTTTTTTTTCTTTATGTGAAAATAGAAGCTTTGTAAGATGATTTCATTTGAATAGACTAGCCAAAGACAATGTGCTGCTGCACAGTTGCTAAACCACATAAATCAAATTGGTTATAGTCTCTAGAGTCTAGATAGATCTTCATTGCCCACAATACACCTGACATGTCCCCATAGTGTAGATTTCATTTTAAGGTGATAGTTGATTTGTAATCTAAGATGATGTAGTAATGTCAGTGCTGTAAATTACAGATATCAGTGTATTGGTGATCTCAGTTATAGAGGATGTGGGCTCCAGGTTATAGAGGGCCCTATTGCTCTGTAGTAAGCGGCCCTTGCACAACGCACACCGAGGCTCCTAGCATGAAGCTTGGTGGATGCTGGGCGACACTGGCTGCTGCAGCCACTGATGCGATGCTTGATCTCATTAGGTGAATGTGATCTGTCAGCGGCAGGAAGGATGATTTTGAATTACTGGAGTCACTGCTCAATGACTTTTCCACGTCTGGGAACATCTGCAGCTGACTTATTAACTCTTCTGTATCCTAGAGAAGTCAGGTCTTACTCAGAGCCATCCCCTCACCCTCTCCATCACAGGGCTTATTTAAAGCAATATTAACCTCAAAATCAAATCTTTTGAATATTGCAGTTTACCAACCCTAAAATATACTGGGTGCATTCATTTTCTTTTTTTTAGGCTTTTTTTTTTTAATTCTCACCTGGTGATCCAACCAGTGACACACTTCCATTCTTAGTGTGTCTCCATTCCTCTGGAGGAGCAATGGAGTCACCCTTCAACGGCAGCATTGTCAATCTGGGCAGAGGGCTGTGATAGATGCACTATCAAATTTAGATGGACTTGATTTACAAATTGAAGCTGAACTCCAGCTAACGCTTTTTAAACAGTTACAGCAACAGATTTTTTTTAATCCATTTGAGGTAAAGGTTTTACATGAATGAATAAAAGCTGACCATTGTAAGCACCCCTCTCAGAGTTAAACTCCAAATGCCACTTTTGCTGGACAGCTTGGTATGTTGAAGGAAGTTTAAAAAAATAATAGCCTTACTGACCAGAAAAAAAAGTCTTATAAAAGAAAAACGAATGTAGCCACCACGTCTAAAAACAGATTAGATGCAATATACAGTAACTCATTTCTGGAGGGTTTAATACTTCTTTAATAAGGCAATAAACCAACTGCAGAAAGTAGTAACCAACAGCAAAGTAAACTTGTCAAAAAAAAACAAAACAGGCTGTCTTTGCTGACTTACTTCTGAAAATGCAAGCTGCCTGGCTAGCTTTGGCTTTAAAACCTTCCGAGTCACTGACCCGGAACAAGCCTGCAGATCAGGAAAATTAGAGTGATGTTTGAACATGCAATCTGAATATCTGTTCAGCGGTCAGTATTTATTCAGATTGCAGTGACTCGGAACACTAATGCCCCGTACACACGGTCGGATTTTCCGACGGAAAACGTGTGATAGGACCTTGTTGTCGGAAATTTTCCATCGGATTTTCCGACACACAAAGTTTGAGAGCAGGCTATAAAATTTTCCGACAACAAAATCCGTTGTCGGAAATTCCGATCGCGTGTACACAAATCCGATGGACAAAGTGCCACGCATGCTCAGAATAAATAAAGAGATGAAAGCTATTGGCCACTGCCCCGTTTATAGTCCTGACGTACGTGTTTTACGTCACCGCGTTTAGAACGATCGGATTTTCCGACAACTTTGTGTGACCGTGTGTATGCAAGACAAGTTTGAGCCAACATCCGTCGGGAAAAATCCTAGGATTTTGTTGTCGGAATGCCCGAACAAAGTCCGACCGTGTGTACGGGGCATAAAACTATTAACATGGCATGGCAGCCAAGAAACTAACATTTTCAGATAGAAAGGACATCCATGGTGACAGCCATACTCCCTTAGGTTTTCTTTAAGAGGCCCCGAATGGGCAAAGTGACATAGTCACTTTAAATCCCACCATCCACCCACTTATACTTATCATCACAATGCTCCCTAGATGCTCCATTCCTCTGTCATAGCCAAATACGCAGTGTAAGCTCAGTGTTGGAGCTTACACAGGTTGATGATGTTGCCTCCTCCATCAAGTGACAATCTGTGGACCCAGTGACTGTCTGCTTACACAACAGAATTAGGGCCAGATTTAGACCCAAGGGGACCCGGGGCACTTTGGGTTCAGGGGGTCCCTCATACACAGAGTTGGTTTACATTCTCAATGACCGACAAATTTTTATCCAGTTCCCGCCCAGACAATAGCAGATTGATGACGCTGTATTGCCCTGGTGACAGTATGTTAAAAAAAATAAAAAATAGTGAAAATTTTTTTCTTCTGATTTTTAAATTTTCCATAAAACTTCAAAAAACCCGCCATGCCTCTTACTAAATACCTTGGACTGTCTACTTTCCAAAAAGGGGTCATTTGGGGGGTGTTTCTACTGTTCTGGCATTTTGGGGCCTCAAGAAATGATAGGTCGCCAGTACAGCAGGATTGATCAATTTTTGGATATATACTAAACAGTTTGTGGAGGCTATAACTTTCCTACAGACTAAATAATATACACCGATACACTGATTTGGGTTATTTTGACCATAGCAATGTAGCAGAATACATTTTGACCTAAATTGACCTAAACGAAGAACAGTTGTTTATTTTCAAAACGAAGAAAAATTTTTTTTTTTTTTTTTTAAATTTCCAGTCCTTTTTAGTTTATTTGGTATTAAAAAAAAAAAAAAAAACGGTGGTGATTAAATACCACCAAAAAAAAGCTCTATTTGTGTGAACAAAATTTAAAAAATATTTTGTTTGGCTACAGTGGTGCATGACCGCGCAATTGTCCTTCAAAGTGCAACAGCACTGAAAATTGGACTGGGCAGGTAGGGAGTAAAAGTGCCTGGTATTGAAAAGGTTACAATACATGACACAACGTCATTCCGAGGTCACATGTGCACTCACACACACACAGGCAGTCATAGCATTGGATGTGTAGTTCAAATGATCTGCCAAAATTTGTTTTTAAATATGATACAATATACCAGTCCAGAGTAAAAACTTTTACAGATGATGGCAAGCAAACTATTACTTCCCAAGATACAATTAGAAAAAGAAAGTAATTTGTTATTATATATTTTATATTATTGTATTATTGTTTGTTTTTTTATTATTTTATGTAATTTTTTTTATATTGTTTTATATTATTTTTGTATAGAGGGGGCCCCTTTCTGGCAGGGGGTCCAGGGCAGTTGTCCCTTTGCCCCCTATAAATCCAGCACTGACCGGCACAACTACAGTTGCAGTGCTGCGGTGGAGGAAGTGGGGGATGAGTAAAAGAGTAGTAGGCTTCAAAGGGAAACTGTTGCTAAAATGTGTCAATAAAAGAATTCCCTACAAAAAAAGTAAATATTCACCCCTCTAGCTGCCCATGAAATTCATGGAAATTGTCACCTGAAGTCTCTTCAGACACCAGTACTTCCAGCAGAGTGATGTTTGGACAACTGAAATGATCAGTGCTTGCTCCCGCTGACCTCTATGTCACTTATGTCTCCTGTAGTGACATAGGGTTTGGTAGGAGGTACCACTGAGCATAGCAGGGAACCAGGAGATTACCACTCCCAGAAGTGTCAGACTGTAAAGTTGCATCATTGGTATCAATGTCCCCTATAGTAACATAGGGTTGGTAGGAGACGCCAATGAGCACAACAGGGAACCAGGAGATCACCAACCCCCAAAGTGTCGGACTGTAAAGTGGCATCATTGGTATCAATGTCCCCTACAGTAACATAGGGTTGGTAGGAGAAGCCAATGAGTACAGCAGGGAACCAGGAGATCACCAACCCCCAAAGTGTCGGACTGTAAAGTGGCATCATTGGTATCAATGTCCCCTATAGTAACATAGGGTTGGTAGGAGAAGCCAATGAGTACAGCAGGGAACCAGTAGATCACCAACCCCCAAAGTGTCGGACTGTAAAGTGGCATCATTGGTATCAATGTCCCCTATAGTAACATAGGGTTTGGTAGAAGGAACCACTGAGCATAGCAGGGAACCAGGAGATTACCACTCCCAGAAGTGTCGGATCTTAAAGAGACATCTTTAGTTCTTTCATAATTATAACCAGGATCAGCAGTGGTAAGTATTTACTTCTTTGCAGGAGCATCTGTTGTTGGCACTTCAATTTTAGCAAGACAGTCACTTAAATAAAAACCCTGTTGCAACACCATTTATTTCAACAATGCCCTTCTCATGAGGATATACTGTATGTCCATTTCATGTATCTAAGGCATTATTTACCTGTAAAAACCTCCCTTGTGTAGATATTAAAAAAAAAGCCCTGAGACTGCTATTGGGGTCACCATATTGGATGTGATGCCAGCATACCCCAGCAGATGCAGAGCTGTGCCTCAGTTGACCCTCTACAGTTTTCTCCTTCGCTTCTCACTCAGCAGCTACATTAAAGGTTATGTAGTGAGATGAAAGAAGGGGCAGATATGCTGGGCCAGCACAGACAGTAATTAGACACTCCCAGAAGAAGAGAGGGCTATGACGTGCAAGTAAGCGGGAAGCTGCACTAGAGAATTGATTTCCCTGGAGTAGTCAATTTTTCTATCAAGCTCAAGGTACATTTGCAAGTTAAAAAAATGTATTTATGGGAAGCAAAAACACTGCAAGTAATCATTAAAAATATGTATTTTTTTCAATGCTTTTACTTCCAATCTTTTAAATTGGTGACTGGGTCTCTTTAAAGAGACTCTGTCACTTTCCTTTAAATGAGAAAAGTGACAGGGTCTCTTTAATCCTTCATTTTTGCTGACTGCTTTGAGCTGATAGATAGTGTGCTCTAACGTTGCTATGCTTACTGCACCATGTACACAATCATTGCCCTCCTCAGGCTGATCTGGAAGGGCATGATGGGAATTGTAGTCCATCACATGCTGGAGGGCCCCACATTGTCCTTCTCATCTAGGTCACCTGCGTAATTGCTGCTCTTCCCCTTAGCAGCCTCCTTCATAATACATAGCACTCTGTCCCTTGGTTCTTCATTTTCAGCTATGTTGACCTGTTTCATTCTAGCCTTGCTCTACCCTCCCCACCTTCAGTGACTCACACAGGAGACGTAATGCTGATGCTAATTTTTTTTTTATTCTTATGATTTTGCTTGACTGAAGCAGGCACAGAGCGGAGATGAGAGGAAGAAGCGTATAAATTGATGTAAGGAGCCTCCAGTGCGTAAAAAGCTTGCGTTTTAGGGAACCAATCTTTTCCAGAGATCCAGGTTGGTGTCTGTACAGGGGACAGAGAGGGCTGAGAGAGGGCTCCAGGGGCAGAGCAGGGGGGGGTAGTGTTCCAACGTTGACAGTCAGAAGTCATTTACTGGCAACATAAAAAGGGGGGAGGGCAACTGTTTTGATAAAAATAGGAACTACCTTTCCTTTAAAGTTTCTTGATGATGTCATCCAAAGAAGGAGGCAGAAGGAGAACTTGGCAAACACACACTGCTTGGTGTACTGAAGAAGCAGCAATCTCTTCCTCCATACTTGTTGCCTCTGGCACACGCCAGGTAGATGTGACAGCACCATAATAAGCGAGTCTCTGCACACGTTACCAGGATGCCATGGTGCTGCCGCCATATATATGTACTGGGCTGTAGTAGAGTTGTGCCGGGATTACAATGTATTTGTCAGTCTCTGATTCCAGAAATCCCGGCGTCTTTTTTTTTCTCCTGCTCCCCCCATGTGTAGTGCTCAGCTCTCGATCCCTCTCCCTTTTATCCCAATCCTACAAGAATTTGGAACCTGTGTCCCTGTAAAAGAAAACATAAAAGACTGTTAACCGTGACCTTGTATGTACTGTATGCCCTATGTACAACCATCATTAAAGTGGAGCTGATTTATAAAAACTTGGACTGAACAAGTATATTTTGCGCACAATAACCAGTGGGATTTTATCAGCCATTCTGAACATGAAAACGCATCCAATTGGTTACTGTGGGCAACTCTTTTGCTGTTTTCCAAACTTTATTGGGGAGTCCATTGTGTGTAGCCAGGACCTGTGAATGAGGTATGATTTCAGAAGACCATATGTGCTTGTGCAGGAAGAAAATGGCAGTATGTTTTCAGTTGACTTCGGCTTCCCTTTGAGAACATTTTGAGTTGCTCCCGACCTCCTTCTGAGCTGCTTTTGCATTCCCTTTGACTTATAGAGGGAGAAATGTAGTTCTGACACCAAAAATGCCAGTGAACACAAACTTCTCAGAGTTCAATAACTTTCTCTTCTAAATTCTACCAGTTTCCTTTCCCACATGGGTGGGTAGCATGACTGAGAAGAAGCACAGGCTTACCAGTCCACATCCCCCAAAATATGGACTGTGCCCAAAATAGGACACCTGAATAATCTTTATATTGGAAGGGCAAGGCCACAGCTTTGTTGCTTAAAACAATTACTTTATTGCAACATTAAAAGAAAAGTATAGCAAAAACTTTTTCGGCTGTACTTTTATGGATCACAGGAGTGCAGTTTGTTCTGCACTCCTGTGACCCATTTTCAGCCAATGCCTGCTGTCAGCTAACATCACAGAGCCGGTCCAGGCTCTGAAAAGATCCCGACCATATGGTCAGGATCCACCCAATTGCCTGGACTGGCAGCTGGCTCAGCCTCTCAGCGAGCCACTGAGTGTCTGAGCCAGTCGCTCCTGTCCCCTCGACAGACCAGCGCTCCAGTAAGCGGTGGAGGGGAGAGCAGAGAGCCGGTCACTGACAGTCACCAGCTCTTTACAGGCCGAAGACTCTGTCCTCAGTTATAGAACCGGCGGGGGACAGATGCAGCATCTGATCCGATGTTGCATCCACCTAAGTGAGTATAATTTTTTATTTCATGAATTCCATACTTCTCTTTTAAGCAAATAAACCAATTATGTTTGATAGGAACAGTCAGGATAAACTGTGAGCACCCATTTATTAAAACAGTCTAAATGCCTATCTCAGCCTTTCTCAACCTTTTTAACAGAGAGGAACAGTTGAAATAATTTTCCAGTATATATATATATATCTATAGATATATAGATATATATCTATAGATATATATATAAAGTGCAATGAAGAATAAAAATTGTGTCATAAAAATCTGGTGACCAAATAATCGCATAAATAGGTGATGTAAGTGATAAAAAGAAAAAAAAGGTTAAATATAGAGGTGATAATACTGGTGGATGTAGTTGATTGCTAACTGTAAATATATACCATAATAATACAGCTTTATAAATTCACTTTGCGTGATGGTATCTCCACCATACGTGTTAGTACACAACAGAGCATAGAATAGAACAGAATAGAATAGAATATATATATATATATATATATATATATATATATATATATATATATATATATATATATATATATATATATACAGCTCATAGTACATTAGTGTGATGGCCATGGGGAAATTACTCCTGACATGTGTGGTTAATGGAAAGAATCCTCTTCTTACTGATAGCTAAGTGTTAGTGGGCAGAGGCAGAAATTGCTCTTTGCTCAATGAACTCCTAGCAACCTCTGTAGTAACCTTAGGGTTCCACGGAACCCTGGTTGAGAAAGGCTGGCCTATCTTAACCACAAGTTCGAAGCAGTCATTTCACTAATCAAAACTAACAAAGTGTGGAACACGGAACATTTAAATAATGATTAAAATCTGCCAACAACAAGCATAATAGGGAGGACCAGTGGTGACCTTCCAGGTGTCTGACAGCTTCAGATCAATACTTATCTCACACATGCTTAATTGTTACCATGATTACCACCATTCACAGACATCAGCGAAAAGTGACCCCACAGTGCTACAAAATTTGTAAGACCACCCTTTACATTTTCATCCTTTCGGCAGTCAGGGCTGCCTTTCCCTATTTTCCTATAGATAAAAGGGGCCCTCAAGGCTTAAAATCACCATTGTTGCTTTGCCCTATATACTGTACTTTAGAGTAGTAAATGGAGTTAATGAAGCTCCTTAAACATATTTCAATAAAAGTTAAAATACTAGAGATCATCTAGTATCATATTGACAGCTAAGTCTTTAGAGTTTTGGTGGGCTCCCATGCTCAATTTTCAAGGACACTATCTGAATCTACTTTTTGTTTAATGTGTCCTCAGGGTTTGGGCTTGTGTCAATGGATAAATGCAGCTTGCTTCTACATGCATTTTATGCTGTCATTTGACATCAGTTTTAGACACCTCGGAGAACACCATTACAGACTGCATTAACCTGTTTCAAGCTGCTTTTGCATTCCCCTTGACTTGTATGTGTGATAAAAACAGTTCTGAAGAAAACAAAAGTTCGTCAACACAGGCCCTTCACATTGGTTTTCTCCCACAATCCAAAAACAATCTGGTAGATTAACAATTTTTAATGGTGAACTCACACTTAGGTGCCGATTTATAACTCTTACACAGGAGGCACTCTTTGCAGCCCATTTATCAAATGGATGCCATGGTGTAAAGTCTGCGATGCACCACACAGTTCTCTCTCCTTAGTGCAGCAGAGAGAAAGCTCTGTGATTGGACAAGAGGCACTCGTGTGACTTTGATAGGTCCCAGCTTTTTTTTTCCCCCACACAATGTTCTATTGCTCACTGCTGGCTTTGGGCTCCCTAAGCCAGTAGAGCGCAATGCACATTTGTAAAACAAACCACTGGTCAATGGTCACAGTACAGCCACACCACTACTTTTTAAATTGCCTTTTTTAATAACAATCAAAAATGATAAACTCTTTCAGACAATGTGTATTGTCCCAGAGCAATCAGATTTAAACTTTTAACCCCATTTTACAATGCTGGTATAAACTGATGACTGATGGCTCTCATGAGTTGCCAAGGATTGTCACACACAGTTCCTCTTCTCTGAGGCTTTCACAGATATGGACCCTGTCCATCCTCCCATTGGATGAAGAGATGAGAACAATGATGATATACTGATATAGGCACACTGAGGCTATCCCCATCCAAAGACCATTCACTGCTCATAGACGAGTGCTCACCCCTCTTCTTGTCTTGTGAACTCTCCATGTGTCCGGTTCTTGCGGTCTGTTTCTGCAAGGTATTTGTCCCTTTCGTGAGCCGTGTTTTTGAGATGTTTACTGAAAACTGCTGCATCGGCAGCCCAGCTTCCCCTTCTGTGAATTCCCAGACCTGGGCTGGGATCCTCTTGTGAAGCTCCGGTCCCTTCGTCGTAGGACAAGAGATTTCGGGAGCGGACTGCAAGACAAAAATACAATGCACAGATCTGTTATTCGCCAAGTATAGAACAATGGCCTTCATTAAGACACATCTGTCAAATGCAAACATAAAATGTTGGTTGGTTCAGCATATGTTTAACGGCTGACTTAAATAAAAACTGTGACATTGCCTGACTGTGTTTTTGAACAGTGCATCCCCTGAGCCCATATACTTATCTGCTCCCTTTCTCCACTCCTGGCTCCTCAGCAGTAGCCAAGAATACCTGGCTTTTCTAGGTACAGAGGAGCATGTGATCTTCTATTCTGTAATGGCACCTGGGCCTAGCAGCCAAATGCTAGATCTGAGCCCTGTCACGTGACCAGGGGAGTAACTTCACTACTCCCCCATGTGGGCTCCACAACCAGTTTTAGAACGGGCTTTAAAGGAGCGAGGAACCGCCAGATAGTTCTGGTATGGTAAGTATACGGGGGCAGAGGAATGCCCTTTGCAGACACACTATATTATTGCCCTGCATGGGTAAGGTAATGGCATTTCTTTAAATAAGCATAAAGTAAGAGAGTGTGAATCTACTTAACGGGAACACAGACAGCAATTAAATCCTGGCAGAGGTTCTAACACTCCCAGACTTTATTCAAACCTATATAGAAAAAGTTTTGGCTAGGAATTGAAACAGGACTCTGGGAATCGATGCTTTTAAAAGCCCAAGTGAGCAAGGTCTTAGGCCATGGCTGCTTTCTAAAGAAACATACAATAAGCAGAAAGGCCTGTCCTCTGTTAGCAACTGCAGAGCAGGACCCTTGCTCTCATTTAGGGGAAGCAGCAGTCTCAATGTAGAGGTGCAACAGCTTCCCTCCTGAGTCAGACCTCTAGCTCTGAAATGCTCATTCTCAACACTAATTGGAGAGCTCTGGCTTTGACTCAGCAGGTGGCATGTTGCACCTCGGCAAAGGGGTCCACTGCTTCCAAACAGAGAGCAAGGGGTCCCACTCTGCAGAATGCTGGCAGAGGACAGGCTTTTCTACTCAGGCTGTGACTGCTTTAAAGAAAACAAAGACTTGACACACATTTTGTTTTGATGCACCTGGCATGCATTTAGCCAATTTAAAATGAAAGTTCAGTTGGGCTTTAAGTTATTAAAAATGACATGTGGATACGTTTTCACTTTCCTGAAACATTTGTATTGCAGTCTCTAACAGGGGGATTAGACCAGACATTCTCAACTAGGGTTCTGCGGAATCCTAGGGTCCCTTCAGGGGTTAACAGGGGTTCCTTGAGCTGTGATTGATTGACCTCTCATCTGACAGTGCCTGCATGGTTCTGGGTCCATCACCAATTTTGGCAGGGTCAGTGACATGACACCAATGATCTGTCTGTACAGGGAGCATTATTCCTGCTGATCACCAATGTAAGGAACATTCTTTCCACTGACTCTGATGAATACATTTTAGCAGGGCTTCACAAGACATGGAAATTATTTGAAAGGTTCCTTTGGGGAAAACAGGTTGAGAAAGGCTTACTTAGACTAATGCTGGCCATACTTGTAACAATAAAACTGTTTTGAGTGAACCAGTTGTTTCAATTGGATCCAGCACTAATATTTCGATCCCTAAAGAATATTGAATCAAAAATGGTAAAGACTGGATAGGCTGGAAATTCCAATCATTTCAGCAACTGATCACTCAAGAAGTCATTTGTCCCAGCACCATAGCACTCCACCATGACTAAAACAAAGCACTATTTTAAGAATAAAACAAGCGTTTCACAGTAACAGGTGCTGACATCTGATTCATTTTGTCATCAATAGTGATCAAATAGATGTCTTTTTCTGTTCTATCAAAGGATCAATTTAATCCTGTGATCGATAAAATGATCTAATTACATCCAAACTATTGATCTCATAAAAATGTCAGGCAAGTCTGGTCAACACAAATAAAGAAGATGTCTAATGTTCATGATACGTTGACATCAACCCAAAGTCACAATGCTGTCCTGCTGCTGATGAAGGTAAGGTAAGTGAAGAGGGTGTTCATGTGGCTGTCTTACTCTGGCTGAGGGTATACAAGTCAGGTGCCAAAGGAGGGGCCGATTTCACTGTCTGAGACCCCGAAGAGAATTCTGGGAAGGATGGAATCATGGACCCCAAGGCAAGAATAAAACACAGTACCACAACCTGCAGAGAGGAGAAAGATATCAGAGGGATAGAACATACACTAAAAATATTAGTTGGTTAGACGTGAAGTAGGCAAAGAGACGGCTTACATCAGCGATATAGAGATGTAGGGGAGGTTAGTTTATAGGTGCGACATGCTTGGGAGACTTGCTAAGTTATTCCTATACTATATACTCACGAGACAAATTTTGACAAGTTCATACTCCAATTGACTGAAAAACAGCCCCTCAATTCAGGCAACTATGAATGATTTTGCCCTTCAGTGGAAATAAAATTTCTTCCTGGATCACAAAAAAGTAGAGCAAACATTTTTTTACCAGGAAAGCTCTTTACTGCAGAAGAGACATACAAGTGTCTCTTGCAATAAATGTTTCTTACATACTTGCTGGCAAACTGATTTAGAGTGTACAACCTCAGCATGCTCTGGTGCCACAATGAACTGTGCATGGGAGATCCCAGGAAAGCCAATCAAGATGGCTGAGGGCTGCTCAATTGCTGGAGGGAAGGTAAGTACCAGTTTCACTTTAATAATCATAACTTTGGTTCCTGATAGCTTTAACGGTACAGTCTAGCTTCGTGGCTATTATGCTTATATGCTACAGGCTAAAGTGTATTTTTCTCTGGTTTTGGATAGTGCGGGCAACAATTAGAACTCCTGTCTGGTTTCTACTACTTTTTGGGATCCATTGGAAAGAAACCAAAAATTGAGGGAAAATCTGAAACAAGGACACGGAAATTACAATCTGACAGGGAACCAGCCTTCTTTAACAGTTTCTGAGTCACTGTTGGAGAGTTTGCTTTATTTCCTGTCTAGTAAAATGTTAACAGCTGGACTGCAAGTGATAGGGAATCTCTTTAATGAATCCTGAAAAAGCAGTAGAAAGCCAATGGCTGCAAGAGCCAGTATGAAAGTGAACAGTTGCACTTTAAACTTGTCATTGATGGCCCTTGGCCATGCCTGCCCTTCCCAACAATCTATGGATTGGATTCTCTGGATTGGATCTGCAGTTCCCCAAACTGAAGCACCCGGCAAACAAAATACCATTCAGCATAACTGGACTGGCAGTCTATCTAATAACAGATCTCCCTACTGTTCAGGTCAAGTTCACAGCACAGCTGTAGAAGGTGCCTGCCGAAAGACAATGTTTACAAGGTAATTGCCAGTGGCAATCAAAGAAATAAATGGGTAATACCATACAGTATATTTTACCAGATGGAATAAAAAATGTTAAGTATAATAATAGTTTTTAAGATATATATATATAAAATATATATAAAATTTTATAAATAAATATATGTATATATATATATATATATATATATATATATATACACACACACAAACACACACATACATACATTCTCACAAAAGTGAATACACCCCTCACATTTTAAATATTTTATTATATCTTTTTATGTGACAACACTGAAGAAATGGCACAATCTTCTTATAGCCTAGGCTATCTTTATGTAGAGCAACAATTCATTTTTTCAGATCCTCAGAGAGTTCTTTGCCACGAAGTGCCATGAAGAACTTCCAGTAACCAGTATGAGAGAGTGAGAGCGATTACACCAAATTTAACACACCTGCTCCACATTCACACCTGAGACCTTGTAACACTAAGGCTCGGTTCACACTAGGACGACTTGTCAGGCGACCTAGGTCGCCTGACAAGTAGCGTCCCGTTCAGTACAACGGAACCGTTCTAATCGGAGCGACGCAAGTCTCTCCGACTTAGAAAAAGGTTCCTGTACGACTTTGGGGGCGACTTGCATAGACTTCTATACAGAAGTCGTTTTGCAAGTCGCCCGGGCAGTCGTGTGCAGGTCGGTGAGGCGACCTGCAAGTCATGCCGCCTCTGGTGTGAACCGAGGCTAAAAAGTCACATGACACCGGGGAGGGAAAAAGGCTAATTGGGCCCAATTTGGACATTTTCACTTAGGGGTGTACTCACTTTTGTTGCCAGAGGTTTAGACATTAATGGCTATGTGTTGAGTTATTTTGAGGGGACAGCAAATTTACACTGTTATACAAGCTGTACACTCACTACTTTACATTGTAGCAAAGTGTCATTTCTTCAGTGTTGTCACATGAAAAGATGAAAGAATAAAATATTTGTATTTTTTACATTTGTGAGATACTGTGTATGTGTGTGTATATACATACATACATACATACATACATATATATATATATATATATATATATATATGTAACACTATACAAAAGGCAGGTGTGAAGATATGCTGTAAAGTAAGAATGCTTTAACATATATTTGAATTGTTTATTTCAATCAACTTACAAAATGCAAAGTAAGCGAACAGAAGAAAAATCTAAACCAAATCAAAATTTGGTGAGGCTTCAAACCAGCATCAATTCTTAATTAACCAATTATACCAAGCAGGTGCTAATGATCATCAATTTCATTTGTAAGTTGAAATACAGTCATTACCTGAAACAGAAACAGCTGTGTAGGAGGCTTAAATTGGGGAGAGGAAAAGCCAAATTCTGCTATTAGGTGAGACCGTGGAAGACAATTTCATGTCACAGGTCAAGGCAAGACTGAGCACACAAGGTAGTTCTACTGCACTAGCAAGGTCTCTCCCAGGGAAAGATTTCAAAGCAGACTGGGGTTAAAAGATTTTCTGTTCAACCTTTTTGAAGACGCACAAAGAAAAGGGCAACCTTGAGGACGGTAGATGTAGTGGTTAAGTAGTTAATGCAGCAGATGAAAAACACATCATGCTTACTTCCCTTCAACATCAGAAGATGTCCGGCAGTGCCACCAGCACAGAACTAGAGGAAACCAGTGGGACCCAAATACACCCATCTACTTTCTAGAGAAGTCTGGCCAGAAGTGGTCTTCATGGAAGAATTGCAGCTGAAAAGCCATACCTCCGATATAGAAATAAGGCTAAGCGATGCAAGAAAACATAGGAACTGAGGTGGAGAAAAATGGCAGCAGGTGCTCTGAATTGAAGCGGTAAAATATGAAATATTTGGCTTTAGCAGGATGCAGTTTATGAAGGGCGGGAGAGTGGTGCAATAATGAGTGTCTTCAGGCAAAAGTAAAGCATGGTGGAGGTTTCTTGCAAGTTTGGGGCTGCATTTCTGCAAATGGAGTTGGAGATTTGGTCAGGATTAATGGTGTCCTCAATGCTGAGAAATACAGGCAGATACTTATCCATCATACCATACCATCTGGGAGGTGTGTGTTTGGCCCCAAATTTATTCTGCAGCAGGACGACACCCAAACATATCGCCAATGTCATTAAGAATTATCTTTAGTATAAAGAAGAACAAGGAGTCCTGGAAGTGATGATTTGGTCCCCACAGAGCCCTGATCTCAACATTGTGGAGTCTGTCTGGGATTACATGAAGAGACAGAAGGATCTGAGGCAGCCTACATCCACAGAAGTTCTGTGGTTAGTTCTCCAAGATGTCTGGAACAATCTACCTGCCAAGTTCCTTCAAGAGCTGTGTGCACAAAGCCAAAGGGTGGTCACACCAAATGTTGATTTGATTTGGATTTCTCTTCTGTTCATTTACTTTCCATTTTGTTATTTGATAAGAATAAATTAGTATTAACACTTCTATTTCTAAAAGCATTCTTCATTTACAGCATTTTTTCACACATGCCTAAAACTATTGCACAGCACTGTGTGTTTTTATATATATATATATATATGTGCACACACTATATTACCAAAAGTATTGGGACACCTGCACTTGCATGCACATGAACTTTAATGGCATCCCAGTCTTGGTCCGTAGGGTTCAATGTTGAGTTGGCCCACCCTTTACAGCTATAACAGCTTCAACTCTTCTGGGAAGGATGTCCACAAGGTTTAGGAGTGTGTCTATGGGAATGTTTGATCATTCTTCCAGAAGCGCATTTGTGAGGTCAGGCACTGATGTTGGACGAGAAGTCCTGGCTCAAGTCTACGCTCTAATTCATCCCAAAGGTGTTCTATTGGGTTGAGGTCAGGACTCTGTGCAGGCCAGTCAAGTTCCTCCACCCCAAACTTGCTTCTCCATGTCTTTATGGACCTTTCTTTGTGCACTGGTGCGCAGTCAAGTTGGAACAGGAAGGGGCCATCCCCAAAACTGTTCCCACAAAGTTGAGAGGGGGAAATTGTCTAAAATGTCTCGGTATACTGACGCCTTAAAAATTTCCTTCACTGGAACTAAGGGGCCAAGCCCAACCCCTGAAAAACAACCCCACACCACAATCCCCCCTCCATCAAATGATTCAGATGATAAAGACATGGATGAGCGAGTTTTGGGGTGGGGGAAGTTGACTGGCCTGCACAGAGTCCTGACCTTAACACGATAGAACACCTTTGGTATGAATTAGAGCAGAGACTGTGAGCCAGGCCTTCTCGTCCAACATCAGTGTCTGACCTCACAAATGCTCTTCTGGAAGAATGGTCAAACATTCCCATAGACACACTCCTAAACCTTGTGGACAACCTTCCCAGAAGAGTTGAAGCTGTTATAGCTGCAAAGGGTGGGCCAACTCAATATTGAACCCTACAGACTAATGCTGGCCATACACTATACGAAAAATCGGCCGAAAAATCGTTCGTATAGACACTTCGTTCGTTTTTCGGCAAGTTAATGGGCACAAATCGATAATCGTTTGTGATGTTTTTGTGGGAAAAAAAACGAACAGGAAGTTTGGAAAATTTCTGCCGAATGTACGATAAATTGCAAGGTTAATGTGTTTCCCGTCTGAACTGTCTGCACTAGATATATGTAAAAAAACGAACAAAAAATTATTTATTCATGTCCACTGAACAATTTATCGGTCATTATATGATGGCACGATCGTTTGCGGTCACGGTCGAACGTTCGTTTTTCGAAAATGGGTTCGGCCGATTTTCTGTATAGTGTATGGCCAGCATAAGACTGGGTACCTATTAAAGTTCATGTGCGTGTAAAAGTAGGTGTCCCAATACTTTTGCTAATAAAGTGTGCATGTGTGTGTGTATGTATGTATATATATATATATATATATATATATATATATATATATACTGTGTGTGTATACAGTGCTTTGAAAATGTATTCATACCCTTTGAAATTTTCCACATTTTGTCATGTTACAACCAAAAACATAAATGTATTTTATTGGGATTTTATGTGATAGACCAACACAAAGTGGCACATAATTGTGAAGTGGAAACAGAATGATAAATGGTTTTCAACATTTTTTACAAATAATCATCTGAAAAGTGTGGTGTGCATTTGTATTCAGCCCCCTTTACTCCGATACCCCTAACTAAAATCTAATGGAACCAATTGCTTTCAGAAGTCACCTAGTCAGTAAATAGAGTCCACCTGTGTGTGATTTAGGCCCCATGTGCATGTTTATGGACGTTTTTACAGCAGTTGGTTTTGGCTTCGGATGTTTTTTTTCTACAGTCAATAAACTCCCCATCATGTTATCCTATGTGTCCATGCACACATAGGCTGTTATCAGCAGTTTTTGGCAGGGACATTTTTTGGCTTTAAAAAAAAAAAAAAAAACTAGTGGGTTCTGAGAGGCGTTTTTCAGCTGTAAAAACGTCAAAAAACGCTGATAAATACTCAAAAACACAGCTCACCAGCGCTTTAACATTTTTGATCATTGCATTAAAAAAAATTTTTTTTAAAATGCTAACGTGGGAAACCGCAAAAAACTTTAATAAACGCTAAAAAACGCTATTAGAACAATGTTAAACTATGAAAAACTCACTGCAATGCTACTGGTGTTTTTATAACATTATTTTAACGTCCAGTGTGCATGAGGCCTTAATCTCAGTATAAATACAGCTATTCTGTGAAGCCCTCAGAGGTTTGTTAGAGAACCTCAGTGAACAAACAGCATCATGAAGGCCAAGGAACACACCAGACAGGTCATGGATAAAGTTATGGAGAAGTTTAACCCTTTCATGACTAAGCCTATTTTTGAAATTTGGTGTTTACAAGTTAAAATACGTATTTTTTGGTAGAAAATTACTTAGAGTTCCCAAACATTATATATATTTTTTTAGCAGAGAATCTAGAGAATACAATGGCGATTGTTGCAATAGTTTATATCACACAGTATTTGTGCAGCGGTGTTTTAAACGCAAATTTTTGGAAAAGGGACACTTTCATGAATTTTAAAAAATCCAAACAGTAAAGTTACCCCAATTTTTTTGTATAATGTGAAAGATGATGTTACACCGAGTAAATAGATACCAAACATGTCACCCTTTATAATTGCACGCACTCGCGGAATGGCGAAAAACTACGGTACCTATGAATTTCCATAGGCAACGCTTTAAATTTTTTTTTACGGTTACCAGGTTAGAGTTACAGAGAAGGTCTAAGGCTAGAATTATTGCTCTTGCTCTGATGATCGCGGCGATACCTCACATGTGTGATTTGAACACCGTTTACATATGCGGGCGTGACTTCCGTATGCGTTTTCTTTGTTGCGCGAGCTCGCGGGGACAGGGGCGCTTTAAAAATTTTTTTTTGTTTTTTATTTATTTTATTTATTTTTTTACTTTATAAATTGTGTTTAAAATTTTTTTTTTTTTTTTTTAACTTTTATTGCTGTCACAAGGAATGTAAACATCCCTTGTGACAGTAATAGGTGGTGACAGGTACTCTTTATGGAGGGATGGGGGTCTAAAAGACCTCCCATCCCTCCTTTACACTTCAAAGTATTCAGATCGCCGAAAACGGCGATTCTGAATACTGTATTTTTTTTTTAAATTCGGCGCCATTGACAGCTGAGTAAACGGGAAGTGACGTCATGACGTCGCTTCCGCGTTTACAACGAGAAGGCTGGAGCGAAGCCGCCCACAGCTTCGTTCCAGCCCGCCCCCAGCCGCCGAAGGCACACGATTGGACACCGGGCCTCCCGATTGCACGGGAGGCCCGGTAAGAGTGGCGGGAGGCGGCGGGGGGGGGGATGTCCCCTCCCGCTCCTCCGGTATAACAGCCGAGCGGCTTTTAGCCACATCGGTTGTTATACTCGGGTAGCCGATCGCCCGCTGTAAACAACGGCACCGGGATGATGCCTGCTGCTGCAGGCATCATCCCGGTATAACCCCGGAAAGTCGAGTACGCATATCTGCGTACGGTCGCGGGAAGGGGTTTAAAGCAGGGTAAGGTTATAAAAAAAATATCCCAAGATTTGAACATCTCACGGAGCACTGTTCAATCCATCATCCGAAAATGGAAAGAGTATGGCACAACTGCAAACCTACCAAGACATGGCCGTCAACCTAAACTGACAGGCTGGGCAAGGAGAACATTCATCAGAGAAGCAGCCAAGAGGTCCATGGTAACTCTGGAGGAGCTGCAGAGATCCACAGCTCAGGTGGGAGAATCTCTCCACAGGACAACTATTAGTCGTGCATTCCACAAATCTGGCCTTTATGGAAGGGTGGCAAGAAGAAAGCCATGAGATGTCCCGTTTGCAGTTTGTGAGAAGCCATGTGGGGGACACAGCAAACGTGGAAGAAGGTGCTCTGGTCAGATGAGACCAAAATTGAACTTTCTGGCCTAAAAGCAAAAACGCAATGTGTGGTGGAAAACTCCACCATAAAACATGGTGGTGGCAGAATCATGTTGTGGGGATGCTTTTCTTCAGCAGGGACAGGGAAGCTGGTCAGAGTTGATGGGAAGATGGATGAAGCCAAATACAGGGCAATCTTAGAAGAAAACCTGTTATGCCGCATACACACGAGTGGACTTTACGGCAGACTTTGTCCGGTGGACTTTTCGACGGGATTTACGATGGACTTTCCGAATGAACGGACTTACCTACACACGATCAACCAAAGTCTGACGGATTCGTACGTGATGACGTATGACCGGACTAAAACAAGGAAGTTCATAGCCAGTAGCCAATAGTTGCCCTAGCGTCGGTTTTTGTCCGTCGGACTAGCATACAGACGAGCGGACTTTTCGACCGGACTCGAGTCTGTCAAAAAGATTTGAAACGTTTCATTTCTAGGTCCGTCGAACTTTTGGGGAAAAAAAGTCAGCTGGAGCCCACACATGATCGAATTGTCCGACGGACTCCAGTCCGCAGGACCAAGTATGCTGTAAAGTCCGGTCGTGTGTACGCACCATTAGAGTCTATAAAAGACTTGAGACTGGGGTGGAGGTTTACCTTCCAGCAGAGCAACGACCCTAAACATACAGCCACAGCTACAATGAAATGGTTTAGATCAAAGCATATTCATGTGTTAGAATGGCCCAGTCAAAGTCCAGACCTAAATCCAATTAACAATCTGTGGCAAGACTTGAAAATTAGTGTTCACAGACGCTCTCCATCCAATCTGACAGAGTTTGAGCTGTTTTGCAAAGAATGGGCAAAAATGTCCCTCTCTAGATGTGAAAAGCTGGTAGAGACATCCCCAAAAAGACTTGCAGCTGTAATTGCAGTGAAAGGTGGTTCTACAAAATATTGACTCAGGGGGGCTGAATACAAATGCACGCTACACTTTTCCCATACTTATTTGTAAAAAAAAAATTGAAAACTTTGAAAAATGTATCATTTTCCTTCCACTTCACAATTATGTGCCACTTTGTGTTGGTCTATCAGATAAAATCCCAATAAAATACATTTATGTTTTTGGTTGTAACATGACAAAATGTGGAAAATTTCAAGGGGCATGAATACTTTTTCAAGGCACTGTGTGTGTGTATGTATATATATATATATATATATATATATATATATATATATATATATATATATTTTTATTATCTATTTATTTCAGGTACTTATATAGCGCCGTCAATATATATATATATATATATATATATATATATATATATATATATATATATATATAGTTGTTTAGAGCCCTAGTGTAACACGTGCATTGGAATTGCTTTGTGTGTTCCACTCTGGATTTATTATTTTTATTTGTTAAATGAAACTCTATGAAAATAAAAAATCTGTTACTCAATTTGGCATTTAAATTGTTCACACACAGCACAGTGTCACACCTGCTTAAGAAGGAGCAGTAACTGAAACACCCATAAAGCCACTCTGCATGCTAGGACAGTGGACAGCAAGTTTTACTTCTGGCAACCCAGCAGGAATGAGGTTAGGCGCGCCACCCTGGGTCCAAAAACTGATTCCAACCACACTTCTGTTTGCATGAAGTTTATATGTTTTTCTTGTGTTTGTGTGGATTTCCACCAGCTACTTTGATTTCCTCCCACAAGCTAAAAATATACCAGCGGTTAATTGGTTTCTGCTTAAATTAGATGTGTGTTGCTTGTATGACTGTGGTAAGGATACTACACGGTTATAGATGTCAACATTTTAAAATAATTTCCTGGGTGTACCTAAAGGGTGACTCAAAACACAAATTTCTGTTATGATGGAATAACAAACCTGTACTTGTACAGTAACAAGCAGTATATGTGCAATGCAGTGCGTTGCCGTTTATTCAAAAAGGCACACCAATGCACATATACAGTAATAACAAACAGTCTCATGCTATGGTGCACACATGCATTGCGGTGCATTATGTTGCCAATAATAAAGAATGAAAAAAATAATGCAGATAGGCTAATTCATGCATTAAAGCGGAGTTCCACTCAAAAGTGGAACTTCCACTCATTTTTCGCCCCTGTCTTTGACAGGTATCCTGTTCCCACTTGTGGGAGCCACAGCCGTTGACGTCACCACTCGGCTCCCTCCTCCTTCCCCTTGCCGCCGGGCGGACAGGAAGGAGCGGAGCAGAGCGCATGCGCAGTAGAGTTCCCGGCATGAAGCCATAAAGGCTACACTGCTGGGTTCCCTTACCCGCAAAGGCGGCGGCAGCACCCGACAGCTGATGGAAGCATCAGCTGCGGTGCCGACATCGCTGGATCCCAGAACAGGTAAGTGTCCTATTATTAAAAGCCAGCAGCTGCAGTATGTGTGGCTGCTGGCTTTTAATTTTTGCAGTGGTGGGCGGACCTCCGCTTTAAGGTGTGTTAGGAACCATTCAAATTGCTGACCTAGCAAATATGCATTAAGGCATCTTAAAGGTAAGAAAGAACCCTTAAAGATGTAGTCCTGTAAGAATATAGGACTTGATTCTAAGATTTTCCTCCATTCTTGGGTTATGTTCCCACCCACCTTGGGCTGGCCATACATTATACAATTTTCCTTTAGATGTACCAAAACCATATAGTATGAGGTCTAACCTAAACACTTTCAATTTGTACGTAATCAGGCAGGTTCTTGTACTACATAGCTGCAGTGGCAGCTGGTGGTCCATCGGTCGGGGGGGCGTCAGACGGACCTGACCGTGCACGGCCCCCCGTCACTCCAGCTCGCACTGCTTTCACAACCCCCTCCCCCCCTGTCGTCGCCTCACTTAGTGTACATGGTTCACTCACCTCTCCTCTGCAGTAGTTTGCTGACGGGGATCCTCTGCCTCCGGGCACCCCGAGATCAGCATACACACCCCGATTGCTGACTCAGATCCGATCCCCGATGGGTGACAGCGGGAGTGGGTTTCCGGGCACAGCCTCCGTGATCGTCCCGCCCCGGGTGGCTCTGATAAAGCGGAGGAGGCAGCGGGGCTGAGAGCCGCGTGTTCCCAGGGAGTGCATCATGGCGGCCGTG
The DNA here is from genome assembly GCF_042186555.1 of Aquarana catesbeiana. NCBI lineage: Eukaryota > Metazoa > Chordata > Amphibia > Anura > Ranidae > Aquarana > Aquarana catesbeiana. Next base: position 48,922,520 of record NC_133334.1, on the reverse strand, counting down.
CGTCTACCTCCCTCCTCCTCCTAGGCCAATGGGATCGCTTGTCCTTTTGGCCAATCAGGAAACAGGTCTCAGGACCACCTATTGTCACACAACTGGGTGGGCTCGGAGCGCTGTGCTCTTCTCCCTGAGCCCACCCTTGTTTGAAGCCTATAAGAGCCTCTGGCTCTAATCATGTGCTTCAAACCCCCCCCCCCCCATTGGAATCCCTGCATGTAGATTAGGGCTCCGGGCGCATAGATGGGGGGGCAGCGCTCCTGAGCCCCTAATGGGCGGGCCACCACTGCATAGCTGAAGGTAAATCTAAAGGAAATTGAACAAGAAAATTGTATAATGTATGGCTAGTTTTAGAGTTTTAGTATTCCTGTTCACCTTGCGTGCACATACAATGTTTGATTTTGCACATAGTTCCCTTTTTAAAAAGAATTTGGCATACACGCCATGAATCCATAAATCAATCCGGTATTGTGAAAATTGGTGGTTTAGGGTGGTGGTGCATTGGTGATGGCATCAAGACAACATGAACCAAAATTCAACATCTCAAAAAGGGGGTCCTGACCCATACCACATACAGTAGGTGTACCAAATAATGCGACCAGCGAATTAGCTTTCTCAATTTATCGCAATCGTTGTAGGCACAACGATAGGAAACCTTTGTCGCTGTCACAGAAGACAAAGTTGTAGGGCACATACCATTAGGCACGTTCCTGTCTGTGTTGCAGCAAGTTTGCAGGGTCGTGGCACTTTCCCTGTCACCAAGGCCTGCAGCTTTTGTAGCTGCTGTAGGAGAGACCTAAGGAAAATGAATGAAACGGTCAAATTCAAGTACCAGTGTATTCAAAGGCAGGCTTTGTTTAGTCCTGTGTGATTTCCAGCATTCACTCTATTTTATGGATCAGATAGCCTCTCATATCCACAGTATTATCTATGAATTGCAGGGTTGCTGCAATTCACAGAATGAACATTAGGTGGTGACAAAATCTCACATCAGAACAAACTGGACCTAACTTTTTTGAAATTCTTGAATTTATTTCCCACTTGGCCCATTATGCATTATAGATTTTGACTGTTCAATTGTTCAAAATTAATTTCGGTAGCAGTGTCATGCACGCTCCCCAGCATTTAAACAGCTGCCAGGTACAGTTTGCTGCCCAGATGACATATTTAAGCCCACTGCATACAATGCAAGGGTCATAGAGGGCTATATTCCCAGTTATGAATTATTAAAGCTGAACTCTAATAATATATATACAAAAACACATTTAATTCAGATATGGATTTGTTAAATCCAGTAAAAATATTTTCATTCAGACTTAGCCAAAGTATGTGAGCTGATGTAATCCTCTGCACAACAGTGCTTGAAGAGAGGGAGGGGCATCGGTATGAGCCAATAAGGGCTCTCATAGGCAGACAAGGAGGAGAGCAAAGGGATGTGCTCACCAGTGCCTTGCTAGCCTGCTGCTCCTTGAGTGTTCAATCACAGGCTGGCTTGGGGATATTACCATGCTCAGTAATTAGAACTTTGGATATCATTATATGTAAGAAAATCTTTCAAAGCTTTTTTTTTAAATTCAGTTATTGATTTGGCCATTACCTTCAGTGGCCAAGCATTCTATTAAATTTAAATTTGAGCTGCAAGCAAACAGCTAAATACACAGTTGAAATAAATATATGTAAATTGTGCTATCTGTCAAAAGATTTGTAACTCTATTCAGCCAGTCTAGTGATAAAAACACCTCTGCCAGACAGCACAGTCAACTCCTGGACCACTGCACTCTGCACACTGCACAGAAGCTAAAGTGGAAGTCAAGTGTGGTGAGGGTGGCCAGCATTTGCCATAATGTTCAAGTACGGTTGTGTTCTCTTTCAGCGTTATGAGACCCAAGCTCCTCACATCCACTCTGTCCCCACTGGTGCCATATAATCTTCCTCTTCTTCAGGTTCTGATGAGGTCTCCAATGCATGAACACCAGAGTTACATAATCTCAGCACCCAAATCCTGAAAACTCTGCAGTGAGTCTACTGCCCCGTACACACGATCGGACATTCCGGCAACAAAATCCATGGATTTTTTCCGACGGATGTTGGCTCAAACTTGTCTTGCATATACACGGTCACACAAATTTTGTCGGAAATTCCAAACGTCAAAAACGCGTTGACGTACAACACGTACGACGAGCCGAGAAAAATGAAGTTCAATAGCCAGTGCGGCTCTTCTGCCTAATTCCGAGCATGCGTGGAACTTTGTGCGTTGGAATTGTGTACACACGATCGGAATTTACGACAACGGATTTTGCTGTCGAAAAATTTGAGATCCAGATCTCAAATTTTGTGTGACGGAAATTCCGATGGAAAATGTCCGATGGAGCCTACACACGGTCGGACTTTCCGACAACAAGCTCCCATCGAACATTTTCCATCAGAAAGTCCGACCGTGTGTATGGGGCATTAAGATCACAAACAACTGCTAGCACATAAGTAAGGTTTTTTTGGTAGAAGATACTTATAAGGTCTACCGAAAGACCCTACCCTGCTGGAAATTTTTTGGTTTTCAAGGTTTACCTCTGCATTTAGCAATACAACCTGTCCTGGTCTGGGAACTGTACCAGCCTATGACACAACAACGTTCAGTACACCTATAGGGTCATCTCTCTGCTCTCACCTCCTGTAAGCTTGTTCACCGTGTAAGACTAAACGAAAAACCTGATTGGCTGCCTCCAGATGGCCAGAAAGCTGGCCAGATTAGATGTTTCTTAGATTGGACTTGTAACAATAAGTGATGCCAGTGCTCCTGGGAAGGCCAAAAAAGGGCACAGCTGGAGGTAATGTGTGAATGGTAAGATGTTGGAGAGATCAGATACAAAATGAAGAGCCGTGCCTACAAAGCATACTGTAGGTGCCACGTAGGTACCCAATTAATAAAAACTGGCTAGGTTATGTCCAGCTCAAAGAATACCCAAATGGGGATCTAAACTTTTCGTGCAGTGTTGGCATGTGGCAAGTGAAAGCACCTCACCTGTTGGCATTTTCCAAACTCTCCACCTTTTTCCACAGCTCACTGTTCTGTGATGTAAAGGATTCTACCCTATAGAAGACAGGATACAAACAGAAAGGTATACTCATTGGTGCACTAGAACAATAAGAGTCAGGCTTTCGGGGACCCAAGATTGATTTTAAGTCATGTGAGGTTTCTGGCAATTTGAATCACATGCTGGATATTTATATCTGTTGAGATGTCCGATGATGGCCTGTCCCTGCCAGGATTCCCAGTTTGGCCCAACTACCACAGCCATTACAAAGCCATGATGGAGTCATGCTCCTCCAATTAATTATAATTAGGAAGTCCAGATAGGAGAGGGTGACACTTTTGTTATGGATTTGTGGAAGGGACAGGGGCACAAAGGATAGGAGGGAATTCCTCTCCACTGGAGTCTCAGATATGTGAACCCAAATGTTTCATTTAAGGGGGTGAAATTGGATACACAATAGACACAATAACAATCTAACAACACAGTAACAATAAAAATTACATAATAATAATAAAGGATATGCTACTGGTCGACATAACACAATAACAAATTTAGAGGGACAAAACAAAGAAATGTCAGAGAAAGAAGGACTGAAAGAAGTGATGTACACACATTTCACAACTCACTTCTTTTCCAGACACTCTACATATTCTTTCTTCTTCCTCCGGCTTTCCTGGGCTGAGATCTGAGGAGCAGACACAAAAAGTACCCAAAATTACACCTCATGTCATTGCTGGAAGCCCCAGTCTACACATCCTTTCCCATAACCACCCACTTACACACACCCTTCCCTCTAACCTTCCATCTATACTGTACATCCTTCCCTTTAACCTCCCATCTACACATCCTTTTCCGTAACCTCCCACCTACACACACCCTTCCCTCTAACCTTACATCTACATGTCCTACACTCTAACCTGCCATCTATGCCTCCATCCATCAACACATTCTTTCCTCGTATCCTTCCATCTACACACCCTTCCCTCTAACCTTCCATCTATACAGTACATCCTTCCCTCTAACCTCTCATCTACATGTCCTACCTTCTAACCTGCCATCTATCCCTCCATCCCTGCAGCCTCTCATCTACACATCCTTTCCCTGTAACCTCCCATCAACACATCCTTTCCCTGTAACCTTCCATCTGCACATCCTTTCCTGTAACCTCCCATCTTGACATCCTTCCCTCTAACCTCTCATCCACATGTCCTACCCTCTAACCCCCGACATCTACGCCTCCCATCAACACATCCTTTTCTGAAACCTCCTATCACCTATAACCTCCCATCTATACATCCTTTCCGATAACCTCCCTTCTACACATCCTATCCTATAACCTCCCATCTACACATCCCACATCATTTCCCATCTACACATCCTTTCCCATAACCTACCATCTACACATCCTTTCCCGTAACCTCCCATTAACACATCTTTTTCTGTAACTTCTTATCAACACATCCTTTCCTGCAACCTCCCATCTACACATCTTTTCCAGTAACCTCCCATCTACACATCTTTTCCCATAACCTCCCATCTACACATCTTTTCCCATAACCTCCCATCTACACATCCTTCTAATGAACACATCCTTACCCATACCCTTCCATGAATACATCTTCTCCTGTAACCTCCCATCTACACAGCCTTTCCCATAACCTCCCATCAACACATCCTTCCAATGAACACATTCTTTCCCGTACACTTCCATGAATGCATCTTCTTTCGTAATCTCCCATCTACACAGCCTTTCCCTTAACCTCCCAACTACACATCCTTTCCCGCAACCTCCAATCTACACAGCCTTTCCCGTAACCTCCCATCTACACATCCTTTCCCATAACCTCCCAGTTTCACATCCTTTCCCGTAACCTCCCATCAACACATCTTTTCCTGTAACCTCCCATCTACACATCCTTTCCTGTAAACTCCCATCTACACATCCTTTCCCATACCCTCCCATCTACACATCCTTTCCTGTAACCTCCAACACATCACATACTGTCACCTCCCATTTACACATCTTTTCCTGTAACCTCCCATCAACATATCCTTTCCTGTAACTTTTCGTCTACACATCCTTTCTCATACTCTCCCATCTACACATCCTTTCCTGTAACCCCCTATCAACACATCTTTTCCCGTAACCTCCCATCTACACATCCTTTCCCATAACCTCCCATCTACACATCTTTTCCTGTAACCTCCCATCTACACATCTTTTTCAGTAACCTCCCATCAACACATGTTTTCCCGTAACCTCCCATCTACACATCTATTCCAGTAACCTCCCAACTACACATTCTGTACTGTAACCTCCAAACTACACATCCTTTCCAGTAACCTCCCATTTACACATCTTTTCCTGTAACCTCCCATCTACACATCCTTCTAATGAACACATCCTTACCCGTACCCTTCCATGAATACATCTTCTCCCGTAACCTCCCATCTACATAGCCTTTCCCATAATCCCTCAACTACACATACTTTCCCGTGACCTCCCATTTACACATCTTTTCCCGTAACCTCCCATCTACAGATCCTTCTAATGAACACATCCTTTCCCATACCCTTCCATGAATACATCTTCTCCCGTAACCTCCCATCCACACAGCTTTTCTCATAACCTCCCAACTACACATCCTTTCCCGCAACCTCCCAACTACACATCTTTACCCATAACCTCCCATCAACACATCCTTCTAATAAACACATCCTTTCCTGTTCCCTTCCATGAATACATCTTTTCCGGTAACCTCCCATCTATATATCCTTTCCCGTAACCTCCCATTTACATATCTTTTCCCATAACCTTCCATCTACACATCCTTCTAATAAACACATCCTTTCCCGTACCCTGCCATGAATGCATCTTCTCCTGTAACCTCCCATCTACACATCCTTTCCCGCAACCTCCCATCTACACATCTTTTCCCGTAACCTCCCATCAACACAACCTTTCCTGTAACTTCCCATCAACACACCCTTTCCCATACCCTTCCACGAATAAATCCTTCCCTGTAACCTCCCATCTACAAATCCTTCCCTGTAACCTCCCATCTACAAATCCTTCCCTGTAACCTCCCATCTACAAATCCTTCCCTGTAACCTCCCATCTACAAATCCTTCCCTGTAACCTCCCATCTACAAATCCTTCCCTGTAACTTCCCATCTGCATATCCCTTCCCGTTCCAAAATTTTTAAACACAACAATGGAGACCACGGTCTCCTTAAGGTAGATTGTCACCTGGTTCAGCACATAAACAATGTCATTTCCTGACAGAACAGACTGTTTTTGGTGCTGACATTTGGAAATAAATAAAGAAAAGGAGTGGGTTGATAAGCTGTAGCTAAATGTTGGACTGTGGTCTCCTGTGAAGCATGTACATGTATGCTATGAAGAGCAGTGTCTTCATTTGGAACATGGACAGACTTACCACTTGTGCCAAGTCCTTTGGGATTTTGGGGCCCTTTATTACTAGATTTTATACTAGCAAGGCAAGTACTGAAACCAAACAAACATGAGCTTATAGATGGACTTGTGAGTAAGTGAAAAACTGCACTGAGCCACCAAGAGCTTCTAGTGGGTAATATACCAATCTCTATATATTTAATATGATAACAAAAGTATGGTAGAGCAGGCTTTTGAAAATCCATGTAAAAAAATTAGTTCTTGTTGAGCTAAGCTTCAATTATAACTTTTACTAGGCATTCACTAAAAATACACTATACCTTCCCTTCAATGGCTCTTACAGAGGCCCCCTCCTCACCTTGTTCTTTATTTTCCTGCGTACTCTTTTCAGAGCTTTCTCCTCAGTTTTAGTGAGCGGGAGTTTGGTGGGAATGGGGTAGCCCTCAGCGACTAATGTCCGTCTTTCTTCTTCCGTCAGCATTAAAGGTCCCGATGTCCCTTGCAGTTTCTAAACACCATTGAAAATATTACAATGTAAAATGCAAATGATGACTGTGGAAGCCTCTCAGAGTTGTTAGCTGCCAACAAACTAGGATACCTACATGAGGGGCAGTGAGGAGCGGTGATGATGAGATGGCATGGGAGGATCGGGCCACTGGACGGGCTGGGCTGGGAGGTGGAAGAGATCGCGGACTTTGAGATCCATCGCTATCACTGCTATGGCTACTGGGAGGGGTTAAGGGCATGACCCCCAGTACATCTAGGAGAAGAAAGACATGTCAGAACACGTTTTCTTCAACAAATACACATTTGATACTTGACAGAATATTCTCATGGCACTATGGGCTTTCTAAAGAGACAGCACAGCAGTAGTTATGGTTTTTAATACAAACACCCATCATTGAAACCTCAGACAGAGCTATCCAACAAGGAATTAGTCACTACTCTGACTCATCCACATGTCCATCCAGTTCAACCAAAAGAAAAAAAATAGAATAAATAAATAGATAAACAGTATACACAGAATGTAATACCAACAGTTGATCTAGAGCAGGGGTAGGCAACCTGGGCCCTCCAGCTGTGGTGAAACTACAAATCCCATCATGCTTCTGCCTCTAGGAGTCATGCCTGTGATTGTCAGGGTCTTGCAATGTCGCATGGGACTTGTAGTTTCAAAACAGCTGGAAGGCCGAGGTTGCCCACCCCTAGAGGAAGACAAAAAACCCTTATAAAGCATGTCTGCGCAATTCAACTTAAAGAGGAACTGCAGTCTGCTCACATAATTTATAATAAAAACATCTTTGCCATTCTGAAGCTTCCCTCCAACCACTTTGCATATTATTTTATATATACTGTGATTCTGTACTTGCTAAATATGCTGCAGAAATCTCCTTCCACTGAGTCTGGCTGCATCCATTTTAACTGTGGGCAGCTGAAGCTGCTGCCTGTTCACTTCCTGGATTTACACAGACACACAGAGGCGCACCTCCAGCTCTGCAGCCCTGCAGCTCTCATTGACCCTCTTCTGACTCATCCCCCCTCTTTTCCTGGCAAACTCTCACGAGAGTGAGAGAGAGAGAGAGAGAGAGAGAGCGAGCTGTGCATGATGTCATAAGCCGAGGCTAACGACCAGACAAGAAACAGGAAGTAGGCTGTATAAGGTATTTACTGGCAGGAAAAAAAAAATGTTTTACTATCCAAAGGTAAAACAACAAGGGCAGAAGATTTAAAGCGGTGTTCCAGCTGAAATTTTTTTTTTTAAAAGTCAGCAGCTACAAACACTGTAGCTGCTGACTTTTAATAAGCACACTTACCTGTCCAGGGTGCCCGTGATGTCGGCCGCCCAAGGCCGATACGTCCATCGCATCAGGTGCCGGCGCCGCCATTCGAACAAAGGGAAACAGGCAGTGGCTTCACTGCCAGTTCCCTACTGCGCATGAGCGAGTCGCGCGGCGCTTTGTGAATGGCCGGCTGTGTTCTGGGACACACACAGGTCCCAGAAGACAACGCGAGGAGGAGAAGTATGACGACTACCACGGAATAGGAAATGGCAACAGCCATTTCTGGTAAGTAAAAAAATTTTTTTTTTCAATTTTTTTTCCCCACATTTTTAGGAGCCTTTTTATGTATTTTTTTTTTAGGGTGGACCTCCGCTTTAATAGATGGAAAGTTGAAAAAATGACTGAAGGTCCTAATTCATACTGGTGTTCCCTGTTCACTTTTGCACCACCTCTGCACTGCCTGTCAGATGTTTATTCGAGGTTGTGACTCATAATACAGAAGTAAACGGGGAATACTGGTCCCCTGCTTCTCTGTCACACTGTTGACATTGTGCCCCCTGACTTTTTATACTGCACCCACAGATCAGACAGGCTAGATCGGGTCCTGACTAGTGCCTGTTTTTATTACGGCTGGCCATGTCCAAATTGATAACAGCAATAAGCAATAAAAATGAATGCTGCTTGGGGCAAACAGGCTCGTAGAAGTGAAGTTGAAAAGACTTCCATTCATAGGAGCTTATCCTAGCACTAAAAATTCCCCATATTCTGCAAAATTTATTTTGTCTGATGCTCACTCTGATCTCCTTTTGGTTGAAGAAATACTGTAGATAAAGCTTTCTTCGCGCACGCCACATTCATCTGTAAGTCTTTCTAGGAAAGTTAGCTCTCTGGTTGTCTATGGCCAGTTGAAACCTATACAGCAAGCACTTAAACATTCCCAGGAAAATCACAATTATACAGTTATTTAACAATACAGTTAAATGGAGAGTTCACTTACCTTGTGGTATATTCAGCAGGTGGTTTGGTACTCCTGGTTCTACCTTTATATGTGACATTGGTGCCCTGGAGACATTCTATAATAAAGGGGACATAGAACATTACTATAGTATAGTCTCAGAAGACGGCTAAAGGTTCATCAGACAACTTGATCTGGCCATTTATGGGTGCATTGGGGAACATTTTTATACTTCTATAGGTAACATTTTCATGCCCCTAGGTCTAGAGGGCTTTTTATATTATGGCAAACATTTCCTGCCAAAAGTTTTTCACAGGACCTTGTTGGATTTTTTTTGGATGTTATATCCTGGACACTTCACCAGCATGATCTACCTGCCATAATTCTCAACTCTGTCCCTGTCCACCTGGGGGTTTTGGATGTTCTTGTTCACCTTTGTGTGTACGAGCGCCTTGTGTTACAGTCACTATAATATTAAATTAATTTTAAAAAACTTTCACACAGAATTATAGGGAGAAGGTTTTTTCATTTTGCATAGAGTAATAGAGTTTTATAACCCCTGTGAGTTTTTTTGCCATCTGTGTCCCATTGGGGAGATTTCTCTTCACTTCCCATCCCTAACCAAAACAGGAAGTGAGAGGAAATCCCTTCAAATTGAGGGAATTCCTGGAAGATCTCTGCTTCTTGGATTCGAACTGTGACTAAACGCCTCTGCGAATGAATCCCTAGGAGGATTGAGAGCCCCCCATAATGACCACAGCAGGTGTGCGGACCTGGGAACTCAGCAGAAACAGTGCTCAGGAGATAGTAGGGCCTGTCAGGTGGTTTAAAGTGATTGTAAAGTCTTGTTTTTTTCCTATAAAAATAATAAACATGTTATACTTACTTGCTCTGTTGTAGTGGTTTTGCACAGAGCAGCCCCGATCCTCCTCTTCTTGGGTCCCTCTTCTGTGATCCTGGCCCCTCCCTCCTGTGCAGTGCCCCCACAGCAAGCAGCTTGCTATGGGGGCACCTGAGACGAGTCACAGCTCTTTGTGAGCATTAAGACACGGAGCCCCGACCCTGCCCCCGCTCACCCCTGATTGGCTAGCTGACTTTGACTGACAGCAGCAGGAGCCAATGGCGCCGCTGCTGTGCCTCAGCCAATCAGGAAGGAGAATCTCACATGGCTGAGACACTCATGGACATCGCTGGACAGAGAAGGACCTCAGGTAAGTATTAGGGGGGCTGAGGGGGACTGCTTTACACAGAAGGCTTTTTATTTTAATGCATAGACTGCATTAAGATAAAAAACCTTCTGCCTTTACAACCCCTTTAACTCTCCATCATCTAAGGCCCCTTTCACACGGGCACCATCAGTTTAGCCACGTTAAAAACGTATCAGTTCTTATCCGTTGCTTCATCCATCTTCATCCGTCATCCGTTCCGTTAATCTCCGTTTTCATCCGTCTTCCGTTCCGTTAATATCCGTTTTCATCCGTTAATGTACACGTTTACATCCGTTTTTTCATCCGTTTTTGTATCCGTTTTCATCCATTTACAGCAGTTTCTTTGCATTTAAGGAAATTACCTAGAAAGCCTTGCTCCACCCATCCTACACTGCCATGCGTGAACAATTTGCCGACTACTTTCTATCTCCATCAGGAGAAGTTTCATGGCAGTACCTATATATATATATATATATATATATATATATATATATATATATATATATATATATATATATATATAATGCAGTGCAAATTTTAATTTATTAATTCATTAATTTGGGTATTTCATTGTGTTTTGATAGCATAAAAAGACACAAAAGCACATGATATGTTCAAAACAGTTTTAGTTTTATTATTCTGCATAACCCTTTTAAAATAAAGTTTTTTTCACTTTGTTTTTTTATTTGTCAAAGTATGAACTTTGAATTATTTCTTCAAAACGGATCTTAACTGATCGGACGTTGACGGACATTGTCAGTTAACGTCAGTTAATATCCGTTTTGCCGGATCTGGACGTAGCTTTGTACGTTAAAAAAAACGGATAAAAACGGAAGCGGAGGTTAACTGATGGTAACGGATGGTCATCCGTTTGCCCATAGGAATGCATTGTCGTCCGTCGACGAATGGAAGAAAAACGGATAGACGGTCCGTCCGTGTGAAAGGGGCCTAACAAAGATTAAAATATCTGTTTTGGTTGAGAAGATCCTTAGAGTTGCCCTTAGACATAAGGATCAGTAGAGGCGTGGGAATAATTCTTTTTCATGAACTCAGAAGAAACACAATAGACTATTTTTCAGATTGAATGATTGAATATAGTCTCAGAACGTGTGTTTCCCCAAAGCAACCATAAATATAATTAATTAATATGGAACAATGCAGCAGGCAAAAATATAGTCCTTTTACAATTTCAAGTACTCACCTCATCATTCTGCAGAACCCCTGGACCCAGCACTTGTTCCAGAGGTGAACTGGTAGGGTATGTGGGCTCTGCCTGTGATAACATGTTCTGTTCCTGTTTCACCAGTAATGAACACAGCTCATGCTCCAAGGCCCACACTGCACTCCCAGGTTCTAAGAAGGAGAGAAAGGTAGGTTAGACCCTCTCTACAACAACAAAAACATAGGTAGCCATCACCACCTCCTACTATGCAGTGAAGGAACAGCAGCAGACTGGTGAGCTCATCCCACTGCTCTCCACTCCTGACAACACATTCCTTTTTAGTATATCTGCATACAACACACTCCATTGTTTCCTAGTGCTGGCCCTCCCTTTCCCAGATTGACTTATAATGTACAGAAGGTTTATACCAAGACAAATTCAAGCATTTAACACTTTTTGAATTTCCTTTTGTGATGGTGGGGGTGAGAAGTAACAGCTGGGAGTGTCTTACAACATACTAGCAGCAGGGCAGGGTGGCATGATACCATCTCTGGGAGTTTTTCAGCCAGGCTTCGGGAGGTACATACAGTAGATGGCCCACACATATAGCAAGGGAATGATCCAACTTTAGTCAAACCTGCACAGTTTGCTTGTATCTACAGGTGCCCCTTACCTGCATAGGCATTTTTTGGTAAAGGTGAACCAACCATTCAAGACCATCAAATACAGCCAATGCATTTCAGGGGATAAAAGGGCATTTCAGGGGGCAAATGACATGTCTCCTTACAACAGTCACAGCATTAAGAATTTAAAGTGGAGTTCCACCCACTTTTACAACTCTTCAGCATCCCTCACTAAACTGTGCACTGTAAACGAATTGGATATTTTTTAATTTTTTTTCTCAGCACCTGCTGTATATCTGCTGTATTCATTTTTCACTTCCTCCTCCCTGGCCGCGGCCCATCGCGTCATTTCCTGTTTGCAATGCCTTCTGGGAAGGGGCGGCAACTTCCTCTGACACTGCCATTGCTATGGAAACCTGACCTGAAACCTATTACACTGCTTGTGCTACACTGAGCATGTGCGAGATCTGCAAGGATGAGATCCAGGAAGAAATACAGTCTGGCTTCCGATGCCCAGACTTAAGATGGCCACGGCCTGCTGTAAGTTTATAAAATAACAAACTACTGCTATAAACTAACAAAACAGACCTTAGTTTACAAACTAACTTTACTAGAATACGTTAAGCTTGTGTATTATAGGGGTATTTTTATTTAAAAAGTATAATTTCGGCCGGAACACCACTTTAACAATCATAAGGCAGGGATACAACAACGTGGCACCATTACCATGCAGAAAACATGGAAATTGGCATAATTAAGCAAGACCTAAGATCCTATGGACATGTCTAAGGCTGTGGAGAGCTCTGCCAGCCATTTCATTGAGATCCCTCAATGAAACCAAAGATCGAAAGGGAAAATCCCACACATCATCCCAGTCATCATTATCAAGATCAGGTATATCCTGCAGCCACCTAGCTCTGAGACTTTCCAGCACCGGAAGGGAAACAGAAAAAAATGGGAGTATAAATGAGAGGTGGGCTTCTCAGTGCATTTAGAACAGAGTACTATTTCTAAATTTGATTGCTCATTCTGTAGATTAAGTTGTGGGAACTGACTGCGAAAGGCGTGGGAGAGATAGAGATATCGAAAAAGTGGTAAGACCTAGGTAGGCTGAAGGTTGAGGTAAGTAGAAACGGGGGGAGATAAGGATTGATTTGTGACTATTTGGAAAACTATTTTGATATTATATTTAGTGCATGCGTATGGCTCTGGCAATTTAAATTGGGGGAGGGTCGGATTTAGCCACAAGGGAGCATTTGGGGAGATTGAAGCTTTGGGGTAATGCTCGTGGCGCAGGCCAGCCCCCCAGGCTTAGAGGGTGGTGAGCATAGAGGAAGTCAAAGCGTAGGGGCCTGGGAACCTCTAAATAAGAGGAATTCGAGGGTCTCTAAGGAGTTCACCCAAGCTGCTTTCAACAGAGTGGAGGGGTTATTGAGGTCTGGGTTCAACCACCACGCAGCCGTGACCAACTGAGTTGAATTGAGTGGCCATTGAGCAGTCAATGTTATTAAAATCACGACAGAGTGCACTAGAGGACCTGTGTTAAGGCTTGATGAAGATTAGCATCTCCTGACAGCACTAAAGACAGCTGGCAGAGTGTCTTCTAACATAAATAAAAATGAAACGTCTTATAATGGTACCCGGCTATAACAGAGGATATCCATTCCCTTCATTAGCCAGAGAGAACTGAGAAGGGAGTCTAGTAAAGGAATGTAATCCTCTGTATTCTGAGTGGATATCAGGAAAATCCCAACTTCTCCTCTCTGAAAGGCTGCAAAACAGCATCATCAGCTTCCATTTACATGTGCACAACATCTGCTGTTAATTTAAGCAGCTGAGCTGCACGAGCTATAAATCTTTCAGTTAACCCGCTCTGTTCTTATTATCTACTGCAGTGATGGCTGACAATTGTACAGTTCAAACCTTATGAGATGATGAATGTCTACAGGGATGGCGAGGAGGTCAAACTGCACATAAAAGGATGATATGGGGCAGAAGTAAGCACAGGCAGTCATCTGCTGCTACTGGATAAGTAAGGCCTGGGATAGGATGCATATGAAAAGGTAAGCAGGAGAGTTTGACAAGAAGCCCAACTCCTGCCAACACACTTTTATTTGCTGTCGGTGTCCCCATTTGGGAGATTTCACCCCAGTTCCTGTAAGGATAGGAAGGAAAGGGGAATCCCTCTAATGTGTGTGTGTGTGGGGGGGGGGGGGGCTGGTCACAAACAGAAGAAAATACCTTTTTGGTTAAAAGGATTTTTGGGAAGTTGGGAGGTATGACAGGGTTCACACAAACGCAGAGTGCGGGATTCTGGAGTATTGATTATGAGCGAAGAAAATTGTTTTTACAGCTTTCACCAGATTTTGGTACTCCCAGGTTGAACTCCATAGTTTGTAGATTTCGAAGTGCTTTAGGATGGAAGAAATCTCCAGCCCAGTGTCCAGGTCCTGCTGAAGACCAGCAGGGTGTCCAGGTAGGCACAGCCCCTATAATGATAGGCTTGGGCAAAGCTTAGGGCCCCTGTTAGGAGACAGTTGTGCTCCATCCAGGAGACAGGTGCTCTCTTTTGAGGGGACCCGAAAGCTAAGAGGTCTTAGGCTGGGAGACAGGAGGGCTTCAGACAGGTGCCAGGAGATCCCCTATTGAGAGGCCAGGGGATGGACCCGTGCAGTAGGGTGCTGTAACTAAAGGCTGAGTTCCAGGAAAACCCAGAGAGCCAGGAGAGCTTAGGGTTGCCAACTTTTCTTCAAGTCAAACTCGAACACTTTAGCGGTGCACAGCAATTTTTTTATACATATATTTTGCTAATAAATAACATTTCTAATCATATGAAGTTAATAACAAGAGTTCCCCTTTACATCAGAGTCCAACAGAGTTACCCAGAGTTACATCTGAACTCGCAGAGTTCCCTTTCACTGTAAGGGAGGACTCTGCAGACTCTGATGTAAGGGAGAACTCTGGGGACTCTAACCTAAGGGATGCTCTGGGAACACTGATTTAAGGGGGAACACTGAGTACTCTGATGTACAGAGAGGACTCTGATGTAAGGAGGAACACTGTGGCCTCTGGTGTAAAGGATAACTCTGATGTAAGGGGTGCTCTGAGAACGCTGATTTACCTTAGTGTACTCAGTTAGAGGCAGGAGAGAGAAGGGGGCAGACTTCAGTCACAGACAGGGATGGATGGTGAGCTCACTTACCACCTCTCATGCAGATGTATCTGAGGCTGCTGGACTTCAAATTTCCAGCCCCCACTTTGCTTTTCTGAGGCACAGCCCTGGGGATTGGAGTGTGGGCAGACATAGATGGGTAGGGGCGGGAGGAGGAAGAGGTGGTGGTTAGTGTTGGCTTTGGGCAGACTAAAAGAGAGTGTAAAGCCGCGTACACACAAGCGGAATGTCCGACAGAAAAAGTCAGACGGAAGCTTTTCACCGTCTATTCCAATCATGTGTATGCCTCATCTGACTTTTTTTTTCTCTAAAATTCTGATGGACCTAGAAATGGAACATATTCTAAATATTTCCGATGGAACCAATTCCTATCGGGAAAACCGCTTGTCTGTATGCTGTTCCGACGGACCAAAAACGACGCATGCTCTGAAGCAAGTACGAGACGGAAGCTATTGGCTACTGGCTATTGAACTTCCGTTTTCTAGTCTCGTCGTACGTGTTGTACGTCACCTCGTTCTGGACGGTCGGACTTTGGTGTTACCGTGTGTATGCAAGACCGCTTGAGCGGAATTCCGTCGGAGTTCCGTCAGAGAAACCTTTGGAGTTTATTCCGTAGGCAAAACCGGTCATGTGTACAGGGCATAACAGATTCTCCCAGCTTAGACAACTGCAGCCAGCAACCCTGCTGTGAAGCCATAGTCCAGTCTGAATATTGTGTCCGGGTTTCAGGCAATCTGAAACCCGGACGCATGATTCCAAACCCGAACTGTCCGAGTGAATCCCGGACAGGTGGCAACCCTAGGAGAGCTGGGTGAGAAAGTCTGAGGGACCAGTCAAAAGCCAAAGGCTAAGGTTAGGGGGCTAAGCAGCTCTATATATATTGCATGACATAAACCATGGCAACTATCTATGTTTTATTCCACAGGGTCTATGCTTTCAGAAAAGGTGTCATTCTTTGGGGGTTCAGGCCTAAAATATGCATATTAATATAGGCAAAAATGAAAGAAAAAAAAGTCTCTGGCAGTGAAAGAGTACCAGGATTGAACATATTAATTGGTGCTGCTCTATGGGACCTCCCATTAAATGTCTCCCTCGGGGCTTATAGCAGATTAACCCCTTAGCGCTGACCGTACACATATATGCGGCCTCGGCTTTAAGGGGTTATACCGGGATGATGGGGGGTTTGGGGGTTCTAAGTAATTTTCAAGCAAAAAATACAGATTTTATCTTGTAAGCAACAAATGTCAGAAATAGGCTTAGGCATGAAATGGATAATGAAAGCAACATGAGTGTTTGGCCCACCATTTTATACTATTGACCCTATGTGGTTTATAATATAACGCAGTTAAATTACTCCCTGAAGTACTTTATGTTGTCACCTAAACTCTTTTTATTGATATTTTAAAGTATCATGTTTGGTATCCTTCCTTGAGGCCTTGCACCCAGCGATTGGGTTGGAGACAGCACCATGTCCCAAAGACTATACATGGAATATTCTGTCTTAATTCCCTATCATAGTTATTGTATGATACATATTGCCATTGTATCTTCCATTGGCACCACACTTTTTGTTTATGGCCTATGCCCACTTTTATTCACCAATAAAGCTGCTTCAGCGTCACACAGAAAATATTCAGGCTCCACGCTATTTTAGTCTGTTCCATCCCAGATTGAATTTCTCTTAGGTTTCTGTCTGGTCAGAGTGCCTGTCTGTAGGGCCCCGACTGATTGGAGAATACTCTCTTTTGTGTGCAACACCCACCTGTCTCCAGTCAGTCTCAGACCTGTTCAGGTATATCCAAGGGTTTGTCAATTCTACAATACCCAAATCCAATCACTATCCAAATTGTCCAGACTTTCCCTCCGAAACATCTCCAAAATACCCCCCTTTTTAACCTAAGCAACTTATTCACTCCCTTGTTATCTCTTGCCTTCACTATTGTAACTCCCTCCTCATTGGCCTACCTTTCCGCAAGCTATCCCCTCTTCAGTCTATCATGAATGCCACTGCCAGACTCATCCACCTTACCAACTCCGCCACTCCTCTCTGCCAATCCCTCCACTGGCTTCCCATTGCCCAACGAATAAAATTCAAAACACTAACAATAACATACAAAGCCATTCACAATTCTTCCCCTATCTACATCACCAATCTTATCTCCAAATATCACTCAGACCATCCTCTCCGCTCCTCCCAAGACCTTCTGCTCTCTAGCTCCCTTGTCTCCTCCTCCCATGCTCATCTCCAGGACTTCTCCAGAGCCTCTCCCATCCTCTGGCCAGTAGAAGGAGCTGTATGCTCTGAGCACATAGCCTAGCTTCCTGTCCTTCCTAGACCGAGGTCCGCCCACCGGATGACGTCATTTCCTCAGTACGTTCCATGCCAGGCAACCTGGATCCTCTTCACATCCTGTCCTGGATTCAGCTTCCTGCAATAGGCACAGACAGCCTTTGAATGCTGGGAAACAAGATTGCTGGCACCCCTCGAGAAGGACTTTTCACTACACAGATATGCCTTTGATGTCTTCTTTGATGTAAGTGCATTACTTTGTGCTAATAAATAATCATTTTAATACTACACTTATGTGCGCCTCCCTGCTTTCCTCTCTTGCATCCTCTGGTACCCACTACCCCAATCTGTCCAGTTATCTCCTACTCTGTCCACTTTTAGGCGATCCCTGAAAACTCATATCTTCAAGCGGAGGTCCAGCCGTTTAAAAAAAAAAAACACTGTAGCTGCTGACTTTTAATAAGGGCACTAACCTGTCCAGCGTGCCCGCGATGTCGGCCCCCAAGGCCGATCCATCCATCAGATCGGGTGCCGGCGTAGCATTCCTAACTAAGGCAAACAGGCAGTGGAACCTTGTGGCTTCACTGCCCAGTTCCTACTGCGAATGCGCGAGTCGCACGGCGCATTGTGAATGGCCCTGTTGTTTTCTGGGACATACACATGTCCCAGAATACAACGGGGCAGCTCACCGAAGAGAAGGAAGTGAAAGAACAGAGCCGC